>NC_137458.1:4338928-4728928 GCF_964235325.1 Thermobia domestica | reverse complement strand
AGGAAAACGAATGATTAAGGCTAAGGAAAACGAATGATTAAGGCTAAGAGAAACGAATGATTAAGGCTAAGGAAAACGAGTGATTAAGGCTAAGGAAAACGAGTGATTAAGGCTAAGTGAAACGAGTGATTAAGGCTAAGGGAAACGAGTGATTAAGGCTAAGGAAAACGAGTGATTAAGGCTAAGGAAAACGAGTGATTAAGGCTAAGGGAAACGAATGATTAAGGCTAAGGGAAACGAATGATTGAGGCTAAGGGAAACGAATGATTAAGGCTAAAGGAAACGAATCATTAAGGCTAAGGGAAACGAATGATTAAGGCTAAGAAAACGAGTGATTAAGGCTAAGGAAAACGAATGATTAAGGCTAAGGAAAACGAATGATTAAGGCTAAGGAAAACGAATGATTAAGGCTAAGAGAAACGAATGACTAAGGCTAAGGGAAACGAGTGATTAAGGCTAAGGAAAACGAGTGATTAAGGCTAAGGGAAACGAATGATTAAGGCTAAGGAAAACGAATGATTAAGGCTAAGAGAAACGAATGATTAAGGCTAAGGAAAACGAGTGATTAAGGCTAAGTGAAACGAGTGATTAAGGCTAAGGGAAACGAATGATTAAGGCTAAGGGAAACGAATAATTATGGCTAAGGAAAACGAGTGATTAAGGCTAAGTGAAACGAATGATTAAGGCTAAGGAAAACGAATGATTAAGGCTAAGGAAAGCGAATGATTAAGGCTAAGGGAAACGAGTGATTAAGGCTAAGGGAAACGAATGATTAAGGCTAAGGGAAACGAATGATTAAGGCTAAGGAAAACGAGTGATTAAGGCTAAGGAAAACGAATGATTAAAGCTAAGGAAAACGAGTGATTAAGGCTAAGGAAAACGAATGACTAAGGCTAAGGGCAACGAATGATTACGGCTAAGGGAAACGAATGATTAAGGCTAAGGAAAACGAATGATTAAGGCTAAGGGAAACGAATGATTAAGGCTAAGAGAAACGAATGATTAAGGCTAAGGAAAACGAGTGATTAAGGCTAAGGAAAACGAGTGATTAAGGCTAAGGGAAACGAGTGATTAAGGCTAAGGGAAACGAATGATTAAGGCTAAGGGAAACGAATAATTAAGGCTAAGGAAAACGAGTGATTAAGGCTAAGTGAAACGAATGATTAAGGCTAAGGAAAACGAATGATTAAGGCTAAGGAAAACGAATGACTAAGGCTAAGGGAAACGAATGATTAAGGCTAAGGAAAACGAGTGATTAAGGCTAAGGGAAACGAATGATTAAGGCTAAGGGAAACGAATGATTAAGGCTAAGGAAAACGAGTGATTAAGGCTAAGAAAAACGAATGATTAAAGCTAAGGAAAACGAGTGATTAAAGCTAAGGAAAACGAATGACTAAGGCTAAGGGAAACGAATGATTACGGCTAAGGGAAACGAATGATTAAGGCTAAGGAAAACGAATGATTAAGGCTAAGGGAAACGAATGATTAAGGCTAAGGAAAACGAATGATTAAGGCTAAGGAAAACGAATGATTAAGGCAAAGGAAAACGAATGATTACGGCTAAGAGAAACGAATGATTAAGGCTAAGGAATGACTAAGGCTAAGGGAAACGAATGATTAAGGATAAGGGAAATGAATGATTACGGCTAAGGGAAACGAATGATTAACGCTAAGGGAAACGAATGATTAAGGCTTAGGAAAACGAGTGATTAAGGCTAAGGAAAACGAATGATTAAGGCTAAGGGAAACGAGTGATTAAGGCTAAGGAATGACTAAGGCTAAGGGAAACGAATGATTAAGGCTAAGGAAAACGAGTGATTAAGGCTAAGGAAAACGAGTGATTAAGGCTAAGTGAAACGAGTGATTAAGGCTAAGGGAAACGAATGATTAAGGCTAAGGAAAACGAGTGATTAAGGCTAAGGAAAACAAGTGATTAAGGCTAAGGGAAACGAATGATTAAGGCTAAGGAAACGAATGACTAAGGCTAAGAGAAACGAATGATTAAGGCTAAAGGAAACGAATCATTAAGGCTAAGGGAAACGAATGATTAAGGCTAAGAAAACGAGTGATTAAGGCTAAGTGAAACGAGTGATTAAGACTAAGGGAAACGAATGATTAAGGCTAAGAAAAGCGAATGATTAAGGCTAAGGGAAACGAATGATTAAGGCTAAGGAAAACGAGTGATTAAGGCTAAGGGAAACGAATGATTAAGGCTAAGGAAAACGAATGATTAAGGTTAAGGAAAACGAATGACTAAGGCTAATGGAAACGAATGACTAAGGCTAAGGGAAACGAATGATTAAGGCTAAGTAAAACGAGTGATTGAGGCTAAAAGAAACGAATGATTAAGTCTAAGGAAAGCGAGTGATTAAGGCTAAGGAAAACGAATGATTAAGGTTAAGGGAAACGAATGATTACGGCTAAGAGAAACGAATGATTAAGGCTAAGGAATGACTAAGGCTAAGGGAAACGAATGATTAAGGATAAGGGAAATGTATGATTACGGCTAAGGAAAACGAGTGATTAAGGCTAAGGAAAACGAATGATTAAGGCTAAGGGAAACGAGTGATTAAGGCTAAGGGAAACGAACGATTACGGCTAAGGGAAACGAATGATTAAGGCTAAGGGAAACGAATCACTAAGGCTAAGGGAAACGAATGATTACGGCTAAGGAAAACGAATGACTAAGGCTAAGGGAAACGAATGACTAAGGCTAATGGAAACGAATGACTAAGGCTAAGCAAAGCGAGTGATTAAGGCTAAGTGAAACGAGTGATTAAGCTAAGGGAAACGAGTGATTAAGGCTAAGGAAGGACTAAGGCTAAGGGAAACGAATAACTAAGGCTAAGGGAAACGAATGATTACGGCTAACGAAAACGAATGACTAAGGCTAAGGGAAACGAATGACTAAGGATAAGGGAAATGAGTGATTAAGGCTAAGGAAAGCGAATGATTAAGGCTAACGAAAACGAATAATTAAAGCTAAGGGAAACGAGTGATTAAGGCTAAAAAAACGAATGATTAAGGCTAAGGGAAACGAACGATTACGGCTAAGGGAAACGAATGATTAAGGCTAAGGAATGACTAAGGCTAAGGGAAACGAATCACTAAGGCTAAGGGAAACGAATGATTACAGCTAAGGGAAACGAATGATTAAGGCTAAGGAATGACTAAGGCTAAGGGAAACGAATGATTAAGGATAAGGGAAATGAGTGATTAAGGCTAAGGAAAGCGAATGATTAAGGCTAACGAAAACGAATAATTAAAGCTAAGGGAAACGAGTGATTAAGGCTAAAAAAACGAATGATTAAGGCTAAGGGAAACGAACGATTACGGCTAAGGGAAACGAATGATTAAGGCTAAGGAATGACTAAGGCTAAGGGAAACGAATCACTAAGGCTAAGGGAAACGAATGATTAGGCTAAGGAAAACGAATGACTAAGGCTAAGGGAAACGAATGATTACGGCTAAGGGAAACGAATGATTGAGTCTAAGGAAAACGAGTGATTAAGGCTAAGGAAAACGAATGATTAAGCTAAGGGAAACGAATGATTAAGGCTAAGGAATGACTAAGGGTAAGGGAAACGAATAACTAAGGCTAAGGGAAACGAATGATTACGGCTAACGAAAACGAATGACTAAGGCTAAGGGAAACGAATGACTAAGGCTAATGGAAACGAATGACTAAGGCTAAGCAAAGCGAGTGATTAAGGCTAAGTGAAACGAGTGATTAAGGCTAAGAGAAACGAATGATTAAGGTTAAGGAGAGCGAGTGATTAAGGCTAAGGGAAACGAATGATTAAGGCTAAGAGAAACGAATGATTAAGGCTAACGAAAACGAGTGATTAAGGCTAAGGAAAACGAATGATTAAGGCTAAGGGAAACGAATGATTACGGCTAAGGGAAACGAATGATTAAGGCTAAGGAATGACTAAGGCTAAGGGAAACGAATGATTAAAGCTAAGGAAAACGAGTGATTAAGGCTAAGAGAAAGGAATGATTAAGGCTAAGGGAAACGAATGATTTAGGCTAAGGAAAACGAATGATTGAGGCTAAGGGAAACGAATGATTTAGGCTAAGGAAAACGAATGATTTAGGCTAAGGAAAACGAATGATTTAGGCTAAGGAAAACGAATGATTAAGGCTAAGGGAAAGGAATGATTAAGGCTAAGGGAAACGAGTGATTAAGGCTAAGGAAAACGAATGATTAAGGCTAAGGGAAACGAATGATTTAGGCTAAGGAAAACGAATGATTGAGGCAAAGGAAAACGAGTGATTAAGGCTAAGGGAAACCAATGATTAAGGCTAAGGAAAACGAGTGATTAAGGCTAAGGGAAACGAATGATTAAGGCTAAGGGAAACGAATGATTAAGGCTAAGGGAAACGAATGATTAAGGATAACGAAAACGAATGATTACGGCTAAGGCAAGCGAATGATTAAGGCTAAGGAATGACTAAGGCTAAGGGAAACGAATGATTAAGGCTAAGGAAAACGAGTGATTAAGGCTAAGGGAAAGGAATATTTAAGGCTAAGGGAAACGAATTATTAAGGCTAAGGAAAACGAGTGATTAAGGCTAAGGAAAACGAATGATTAAGGCTAAGGGAAACGAATGATTAAGGCTAAGGAAAACGAATGATTTAGGCTAAGGAATAATTAAGGCTAAGGAAAGCGAGTGATTAAGGCTGAGGAAAACGAATGATTAAGGCTAAGGAAAACGGATGATTACGGCTAAGGGAAACGAATGATTAAGGCTAAGGAATGACTAAAACTAAGGGAAACGAATGATTAAGGCTAAGGAATGATTAAGGCTAAGGAAAACGAGTGATTAAGGCTAAGGAAAGCGAGTGATTAAGGCTAAGGAAAACGAATGATTAAGGCTAAGGAAAACGAATGATTAAGGCTAAGGGAAACGAATGATTAAGGCTAAGGAATGACTAAGGCTAAGGGAAACGAATGATTAAGGCTAAGGAATGATTAAGGCTAAGGAAAACGAGTGATTAAGGCTAAGGAAAACGAATAATTAAGGCTAAGGGAAACGAATGATTACGGCTAAGGGAAACGAATGATTAAGGCTAAGGAATGACTAAGGCTAAGGAAAACGAATGATTAAGGCTAAGGGAAACGAATGATTAAGACAAGTGAATAATGATGGAAGAATTGGTGCAATGAGAATGTGGGAGGAAACGGGAGTACCTCGAGAAAGCTCACGGACACAATATTGTTAACCAGAAACGTACTTGGCTGGGGATCGAACCAGGAACCCCACACACGGGGGTAAGCGCTTTACCATTGAGTCAACATGCCCCCAAATCTTGAGTCCAGGGTGAGTCTTCCACTTCCAAAGAGAAAATCGTTGTCATTTGTTTCCTACTGAGGGATATCGTCTCTCTGGCAAATGCAGTGGAAGCTGCTAATGATCGATTTTATCTCTGTGTGTATGTTTCCTTGTCATAGTGTAAAGAAATCTTTCAGTTTAACGTCCCACGTTTATGCCTGTTATTCTAAGAGAGAGAGATGATAAAGGCAAGCGAATGCTGATGTGAGAATTGGTGGAATGATCTATGGGAGGAAACGGGAGTACGCCGAGAAAACCCCACGAACACAATGTTGTCCACAAGAAAGTTACTTGAGCAGGGATCGAACCAGGGGCCCCAACGTACCAGAATGTAAGCGCTCTACCACTTAACCACCGTGCCGTTCGACACAGTAAAAAGGAAACAACAAACATTCCGGTTGATTAACTAATGGTCAACTAACTGATTTTGGTTAATATTATTATTCGCTTTATGTGTATAAGAAAGAGACAGAGTTTAGGGAAAAGCAAATCAGTTTTCAACGAGAATTCCATCCAGAATCATCAAAATATGAAGCTTGAACTCATCCACCTCTTCAATCATACAGCTTTATTACTTCATAACATTTGTTAACTAGATATATTTTCTCATGCCAACATCCTTTATAATCACTTGAAGAAGTTGGTTCTTTGATAATTCAATATGACAAATCCAATTGCAAAGCATGGAAAATAAACATTTTCGTAACCACAGCCAGGGGGCAGAGAAGAAGGGATACAAAAGGCACACACAGCTCATTTGAAGGCAAATACAAAAAGCTACAAGCAATACGTCACCTCTCTTACAGTGTATTCTGAAGCTCTTACTCTTGGGTGCACACAATGTTGCCAAACACATTTTTGAGATGGATAATATATAGTTCTTCGAGTGTACATGTATCTTCATTTACAATTTGTTTGCAATATAAATCATTGTGTGGAGTGCAATGAATTGGAAGTCACCGTCTTTTACTAATATGAAAATTGTGCAAGGATTTGAAAAACATGTGACGTAATTTTCATACTTATCACGAAGTAATGCTGTTGGACCTCTAAAATTACGTCATGGAAAAAAAAGATTAAAATCAAGTGACGTTTAACTAAGATCTTGGGCTATCACTTTTACAACACACACACACACACACACACACACACACACACACACACACACACACACACACACACTCATACAAAACTCATAAAATACTTCGTGTGGGGTATTGTACTGTATGAGAGAGAAACATGGACATTACGTGAAAGTGATGAAAAGCGACTGGAAGCTTTCGAAATGTGGGTGTGGAGAAGAATGGATAAAATTAGCTGAGCCAAGCGGAAAATGAATGAAAGCGCCTTAGAAATGATAGGGAAGAAAAGAAGAATTTTATATATTATTGAGAAGAGCAGGAGAAACTCTCTTGCTCTTGGTTGAGTTGGAACATTGGCTACGAAGGAACTATAAATTTGAAGGACATCCTAGAGGGTATGGTGGCAAGAAAGAGAGGGAGGGGTGATGGATGCTACAATTGATGAACGATATCAAAACAGAAGAAACGTACATTAAAGACCGTGAAAAATGGAAGCTTCTCAGTTGCGGCAAGCGATCTGCCAATAATGGCAGAATACTTATGATGTTGTTGATGATGATGATATATGATACACTATTTGAAAGATAGTTTCTTCAGCTTTCAAACGGTATAAGACAAATCATTTCATTTATTGACAAAAAGATAGAAATAATAAAAGGGAAGGGCGAGAGTATTAAATTTTCTCGTTCCAATTTCTTAAACTAAATCATGTGGTGCTGCAGTAATAAGATATTTTCATGTGAAATACGAAAATACAATTTTTGAGTAATTTCATCCACAGAAAATTCATGCCCAAAAGTAAACTACCTCTTAGGGTTGGTAATTAAATATTTGTCTATAAAATAAAGTCGGAGAAGTCCTATTTCACAAAACTAAAAAAGAAGAAAGAAAAAAAATCACCTTAAGAGTCAACTACCCCTATTGGATATTTTTGCAATCTTATAGGAATAGTAACGAAATACTTATTCATGAAATATGAACAAAATCGCCTGATTCGTTTAAAAAAATCGTTCTTAGTAAACTCACCCTTAAGATTAAACTAACCCTTCTCGATTCTTCTGGAGAAATGACATATTCTATATTAGAGTGTGGGGTTGTTATTAAAGAACTGATTTATTTAATATAAATACATTTATTTTCCGTTTTTTGTTCGGATTGAATCTCCGTTTCGAGAAAGTTGCATTTTGTTTTTTTTTTATTTTCACCCTCAGTAAACCACTTTTATTTTTAGTGGTAGCAAGAAAATTCGAAATACCCCCCCTGGAGAATCATATAAAATTCTTAAGTTGAAAGTTTGGCCCAAGATACGTTGAACCGTATGGAATCTAGGCGAGTATGCATTAAGAAGAATAAACGAGCGGATGAATCACGTTTAGTGCATGTATGCTCATGAAACGTCTCAATCAGTTAAAATCTCGAATTCAATTTTGCTTTCACGATCGTTATTCTTTTTTTCGCACTCAGTCGTCGCTCGAAAACAACAAAACAAGATAGGGGAAGAACCCCGAATATGAGACCCTAAAACTTAAGATGCTATATACTGGTTAATTATAGCATAAACAAACACTGTGGTTACTTTAATATATTCTGTGGAATGTCTGATTTATGATATAAACTGTTGGAATACATTAAAATATAAGAATAAAAACTTATATTGAAAAATGTGACCAAAGTTGTTACACTGCCATTTTTTTTATGAGGGGTACCTAATAAGAGAGCCCGGCTTTTTATGTACTTTTAAAAGAATTATGTTATTAATTCACCATTCAACACTGTTTCTAAGCCAAATCCTGTTATGGCACAAAATATAAAACGTTACACTTTCAATCTAACTCACTTTTTTCAATTTTAGAATTTACGCATTGTAAAATTTTACACTTTTTGTGCACATAAACTGCAACAATTTTTGATCACTTCTCTTAGTGTTCAAATATGTACCAAATGTGTCCAAAATGACAGTTCAATGCCAACTAAATCACTGGTTCTATGTACAGGACTAAGTCTAAGAGACTACTTTGTGAATACAGAAATATCGATACAAATTAGCTCCTAATATAAGACCCAATATTACTATACGGGTCACATTATGAGACCGGTCTCATATACTGAACCCGTTAAGGGTCTCATAATAAGGCATTCGACCAATAAACAAATGACGAACGCCATCTCAAATATAAGTGGAAGGAAATCGGTAACTCATTGCATGTTGCAATACGTATATTCACTGGTATAAAAGAAAGTAAAGATAGAATGAATATCAATTTACCTTCTCCATTTTCAGCGCCTGATGTGTGCATGTTAAGAAAACTTTGTACGGGCGCAACTTCTTCCAGACTCCACTATACTAACAACTCGCCACATAACAAGCTCACGTGACTTCCTGTGCTGTGGTGGGATATTTTCTTTTCTTTTAGCTCGCTTCCACTAGATTTCAGCTCTTGCTTTACAACACAGGTAGAGTCTCAAATTAGGTATCTATTCTCATATTGGGGGTTATAACGAGATACTTTGTATCGGCGCATAATTACATATATCTCGGGCAGAAAGTGCTTTTACACAAGCACTATACCAGTTATAATGTTAATTAAAAGTAATAAAAGAAGAATGTTTTAATGTGTCCAAAATGACAGTTCAATGCCAACTAAATCACTCAGATACTCAGTGAACATGTTGGATTGCAAGTCGGTTTGTGTTAATGTACATTGAAAAGGATTCAAAGAATAAATTATTTAATATTCATCATAGACTTGTAATTTTCGTAGAAAAGGTGAGCGTATTAGTGAATATAACTTCAGAAGATATTTTAAAATGAAAACGATTATTGCCACTGAACCAATATAACTGAACCAGGGTTAACGACTACCTTTGGTGAGTCGTTGTAAAATTTTTGGTTTACCTCACCCGGGATTCTTGTAAATTCATATCCCGAAGTAGAAGTAAGGTGAATTTACCTTAGTAAGAAGGTTCATGAATACGAACTCAACTATTCTTAGAAGTGGTAGAGTAATTACAAGAAAAATCATGATTGGTGAGACAGTAGAGAATGAAACTGTTGATGATGCTAACAACGGGCAGAATATAGCTCCTATTGCACCCGGAATGTTGACATTAGAAGACCGAATTCTAATCGCATTACAGCGACAGGAACAAAATTTATCTGAGATGTCTAAAGAATTAAAACAAACGGTACAGCAAAAATCCGAAGAATTGAATGGACGATTAGAAACACAGTATGAAGAATTGAATGAACGATTAGAGAGACAACATGAAGAATTGGGTAGACAGTTAGAACAAATTGATCAAAAGTCCGAAGAAGCGAAACAATCTGTAATACAAGCTGTGACAGACATCACGTTACAATTCGACGAGAAGTTAAAAAGATTATCTGAAGATTGCAAGGATAATTACAATCATGTAATCCAAGAAGTTAATATTGTAAAAAAAGATTTTGAAGTAATAGAATCTTCTGTTCGTCAGCAAAAGATTCAAGTGACAGATAATTCTAACCAAATACGTGCAAATGCACAATTGATATCTACCTTACAGGAAGAAATTAGGACGTTACAGATTAAAGACAATGCATATGACAACAACATGGTTAATGATCGTTTGGGGTTCCCTCATTCACAAGAGATGACCTCGCAATCACCCGAAGCAGATCGACAAGGACCTTGCGCTATCTCTTTTTCAAGTAATTCATCCGATGAGGATATTATTTTGGAAAAAATTCAACCAAGGAATATAGATGGGCGGAAAAGAGATGGTGGAACCACACATAACGCAGTAGGTAGAAATTTTCACTCAACACGAACACGAAACGGTGAAAGAAAGGTAAAGTTAAGTGTAAAAATGAGCGAAATACGTGCTATGAGTAAGTTTAGTGGTAGATGTAATGAAAATGCTACTTCTTTCCTGGAAAAATTTCAGGACGAATGCAGTATAATGTGTATAGATAAATCTCAATATATGAAACTAATCCCTCATTTATTACTTCCACCGTGTTCTTTATGGTTTAAGGCTGTACGTGAACACGTCAACACATATGAGGAATTCAAGGCAGCGCTGATTGCAAATTATGAGAATGACTTTTTACTTGCAAACAGAGACGCTACGATTAGAAATCAACCTTTTAATCCTCGCTTGCACAAATCTGTTGTTGATTTTGTTGTGAATACGTATAATGAATTAAAAACCGTAAATCCGCTACAATCTGAATCTAGAGTGATCGCATCTATTCGAAATTTACTACCGTTTAAATTACAACAAATCCTGTTTTCTACGCAATGCATGAGTTTTAATCATCTATTGATGCTCGTTCAATGTTATGAAACTCAATACCAGGCACAGAGTCATCAAGCGGGAATAGCAAAATTAAAAACAATTCGGATAACTTTAGATCAGTACCAGTCCGCAAATCTAAATATCCGTAATGTAGACGATACGGAACATAACCTAAATCGAGTAAATTTAAACAATCAGAACAATCAGAGTAGGCAAAGATATGATGGGAACACACCTAACCTAACTAATCGTGACCATAATTATGTCAGATCATTTAACCAAAGCAGATTCAAAAACAGACGAAATACATGGCGAAATTCTAGAAATACTGTAAACTACATTGATAGACGCAATCGTAGTTCAAGAGATGGCACTTCGTATCAAAATCAAAATAATGACACAATTCCTGTACAGAATAATAATGCGGGACATAATCATGATTGTGCGGTACAATGTACTTTATTAGAACCATATACGAGTATGAATTTAAACTAACTGCAGCTGATGTGGTAGGGGTTAAACCCATATCAGCTATAGATTCTTATGAATATTCATCTTCAAATTTATGTATTGATTCTTATGAACATTTCTCTTCAAATTTATGTGATAATGTCAATAATGAAAACAACCCTTTACATGATGTATTTGTAAATAATGATTCGGAAATAGCAGTCAATAGATGTCATATCAATTTATGCCTGTAGTAAACCGTTGTTGGTCTAAAGATGATAATGTCAATGATGGTTTTGGTGTTGAAGAAAACTTTGTATTTTTAAAATCATTTAGTACTGCTAGAGTACCTGTCAAAATAAATGGGTTAAGTACAGAAGCTTTATTGGATACAGGCGCAAATGCATCTTTACTATCATATTCGTCATGGAAAGCAATTACCAGTGATTATTCAAATTCTAAGTTACAAAAGGCAGAGAATCTCATTATAGTGGATTTTACCGGTAAACATAAAAAGAGGGTAGCTGGAATTACTCGTGTTACAATAGCTATCCAAAATTTTGAAATATCTATTCCTATTTTAGTGATAAAAGAATTGAACGAAAAACTCATCATTGGTTTAGATTTATTGTCTCAATTACGTGTCATGCTTGATTTCAGAAATCAAACTTTAACTATACCCGGCATACCCCAAGAAATAGTTCAGAAACTTCTTCCCAAATCTGATGATATTGCTTGTCAATACAATAATGTTCCTAATGTATTAAATAATGTTTCTGTAAGTTCAGAAGGTGATCAATTAAATGATTCATTAACACAAGTCACGCAAAATTTGATGGATTCTAAAGATGATGTATTATTTTCTGAGTGTGTTAAATCACTTGAAAGTGGCCTCGATTTTATGGATGATACAGTAAAAACTCATTTTAAGGATATCTTATACAAACATAAAAATGTCTTTTCACAACGTCCAGGATGTTGTAAGGATTTTGTCTATTCTTTTAAGGTTAAGACAGACAAACCTATTGTGACTAAGCCATATATAATTCCTTACCGATACAGGGAAAATGTACGTCAACAAATTGCAGACATGTTAAGAGATGGGATCATTAGGCCTTCACGAAGCATTCACCTTAATCCGTTACATGTAGTTCCTAAGAAAAATGGTTCTCTACGTGTAGTTTTGGATTTGAGACGTACGAATTGCCATATTGACTTGGAACAAGTGAGGTATCCTCCAGTGGAAGAAATATTAGCCTCTTTACAGGGAAACGCAGTATTCGGAAATTTAGATTTAGTACTGGCTTATAATCAGGTCGAATTACATGAAGATTCGAAACCGTACACAGCATTCAGTTTTGAAGGTCATTTGTATGAGTACAACCGTGTAGTCTTTGGGCTTATCAATGGTAGTGCGGCGTTAGCTTCCTGCTTAAATAAAGTCTTAGGTCAAGACTTGCGCAGCAACGTGATTACCTACGCTGACGACATTTTGATAATGGGAAAAAATCCGCATGAATACTTAAAATACTTAGATATAGTTTTAGATAGATTGGAAAGTTCGGGCCTTACTATCAACATACAGAAATCCAAATTTCTACAAAATTCTATAGAATTCCTTGGCTACCAAATTGATGCCTCTGGTTTACAGTTCAGTCAATCTAAAGTTCAAGCAATAGACGATTTGCCTGCACCGTTGAATGTGAAACAGACACGGCAAATATTAGGACTGTTCAATTGGTTTCGCAAAGCCATCCCACGATTTGCTGAGATAGCCCAACCTTTATTTATGATTATAAAGAAGGGAGTACCATGGCAATGGGGTCCGATTCAAGAACATAGTTTTAATAAGTTGAAGGAGAGCGTAAAGCGAAACATCCATTTGGATCATCCTCGATATGATGTTCCTTTTTATGTCCAGTGTGACGGTTCTCAACTTGGAATCTCCGCGGTCCTCTGGCAACCTAATCCTACCATCAAGGAACCGGTCGTTATCCATTGTGCTAGCCGTACTTTAAAGAAAGCTGAGAAAGGATACACCACTACAGAAATCGAATTATTGGCCGTACGTTTCGCAATACAAAAATTTGCTCCCCATATCTCAGTGGATGCCATTTCATAGTACTTACCGACCATAATTCATTACGATACCTTAACAGTATACAGGGATATAATAACAGACTACTTCGTTGGTCGTTGGAGCTTCAGTCTTATGACTTTGAAGTACAACACATTAAAGGAGTAGATAACGGACCCGTAGATACTTTATCACGTCTGTTTCCTGGAGAAGAACAACATATCTTGTCCATCAACGAATTTAAGGTCTTACAGGATGAAATAGCTACCATTTCAATGGAAGATCTACGAGAACATCAACTGAATCATCATGAATACAACCAAATCATGAAACATTTGTCTTCTTGCAGTGCGGAGTGTAATTGCCCTAAACAATGGAATTCTAGATTTAAATTATCCAATGGAATCCTACTTATTAAAGATTTTAAATTCAAGTCTAGAAACAAAATTTGCATTCCACCTACATTGACAACCCGCATATTAAAGGCCTATCATGACGACTTCGGTCATTTTGGTTATGTGAAAGTATGTGCCTTGATTAATAAATCTTTTTATTGGAGAGGAATGAGAGTACAAATCAAAAATCATATCAAGGACTGTATTAAATGTATGCGAATAAAACATAACTACCAGGCTGTACAAAAACATATGCTATCAATAACTCCAGAGAGACCACATTCGTTCTTATCTATCGATCTATATGGACCGTTACCACGAGCAGCTACAGGAGAAACTTATTTACTTACTACTATGGATATTTTTTCGCGTTATGTAGTAGCTTATCCACTACGTAGAGCAACTTCCGCTGCCATCATAAATAAAATTTTGAACGTATATGTTCCACATTGTGGTCCTATCGAACACATATTATGTGATAATGGTTCACAGTTCAAAAGTGATGTGTTTATTAAAGCAATGAACAAGGCTAACATTAAAATCCATTTTGTAACTCCGTACCATCCTAGCAGTTCTATTGTAGAAAATGTACACCGCAATTTTGGTATGTTGTTTCGACACTTTTGTAAAGACAAACATGCTGAATGGATTAAGCATGTCAATCAAATCACGTATCTTTTGAATTATTCGATATCCGACACATTGGGCGTGTCTCCTGCTAATGTACATAACGGTTCTGATTTAATTTTCCCTGTGGAACAACATTTTAATGTCAAGTTAGAAGATTCGGCAATCGTAGATTCTTCAAGTTTAGTGAATATGGTAAAAATTCGAAGACACAACAAATTTTTGAAGCGTAATTCTCAATTAGAGTCTTTACAAGAAGGAAAATATCGAATCAAGAGCAATGACTTAGTTTTTGTTAAACAACACCCACAAAGTAATGCGTTGTTAAAGAAAATTTATAAATTTTGTGACATTTTCTCAGGTCCTTATTTATGTTTCAAGGAAATAAACCCTAAGGTTTTTGAATTGTTGAACGCTAAAACGGGTACGTCAATTGGACTTCGTAATATAGATGAATTGAAGGTTTGGAGACCTACCCAGTATACAAGAGAAAAATGGATGCGTCTAGTAAAAAAGTTAGTTGCACCTGACATTCTTGCTCAAATAAATAAAAATGAAGGAGACTAAATAATAAAAAAAAGGGACTTCTGTTTGTGTAAAAATAAATTTATTTTCTTCTTTTTGCTCGTCCGAGCATAGGTTACATTTAATTTTTGATTTTTACTTAATTTAATTTTCTTTAATTCTCGTTAACAAATGATAATTTCCAAATGATTTTAATTCTGTCTTGTTAATGTGAAGAATTATAAGTCGATTCATAATTGATTAAACACAAAGGTTATTTATATTATATTGATTTGTATCGAAACTTGGTTGTTAAAGATAAATAATAATGGAATAAAAGTTTTATTGTAAATGTATTTATATGAAGGAAACTTAATGAAGTTATATATGAAGGGCGATCAAAATGTAAAGAATAGCACTATTCTTATGTTATTATTATAAACGGACCAGTGGTTCTTAAATATAAAAGTCAAGCTCCATTGTAACTTTTATATGTAGTCCCTTTATCGGGCGACATTTTATATAACGAGATACTTTGTATCGGCGCATAATTACATATATCTCGGGCAGAAAGTGCTTTTACACAAGCACTATACCAGTTATAATGTTAATTAAAAATAATAAAAGAAGAATGTTTTAATATATAAAAAAAATATACATTATTGTCAAGTTGGTTGCTATGTCGTTGTTGATAGATACTCAGTTAACATGTTGGATTACAAGTCGGTTTGTGTGAATATACATTGAAAAGGATTCAAAGAATAAATTATTTAATATTCATCATAGACTTGTAATTTCAGTAGAAAAGGTGAGCGTATTCGTGAATATAACTTCAGAAGATATTTTAAAGTGAAAACGATTATTGCCACTGAACCAATATAACTGAACCAGGGTTAACGACTACCTTTGGTGAGTCGTTGTAGGGTTCTTACCCTACCACGTATAATCTAGCTGTGTATGCCCAAGGATTGTAAGAATCTTGTAATGGATAACCATGTAAAAATAACTGACAACCTCAATAATTTTTAGAACAAGTAGTAAAAAAAACTTTATTTATCACAAATTATCCCAATTTGGCTTGACATAATTTAATCCATATTTTATCTGAAGTTCCTTTGAGAGTATTTGTTCTTCCAGAATTGATTGAAGTACTGTGCAGTAAAAAATTGATTTTACCATCATCTGTTGAACAAGTTACTAACTTGTTATTTTATTACTAGTTCTGTATCGGTATGCTGAATCAACTGATCGAATTTAGAATATGTATAACCTTATACGTAGATCACCCTTGCAGTCGTACTTTCAGTTACTTCAATAAAAATAGAAACTTCTGGTCATGGTGGAAAGACTACAAGGTGGATGCAATGCAGTGCTACATTCTTGTCGCTCTGGCGCATGACGTCATCTTGGTCTCAGACGTGGCCAGCGAGAGTCAGATGAACTTTTAACAAGCGCTTGCTCGCTGGTATCTTACACGCAAACTTCTCTTCTATTTATAGTGATCTTCAACGAAGTAAAAATTTTAATACAAACAATAATTATATAAACGTAATGTAATCAATGCTTAAGTTAAGTGAATTCAAAGGAAGATATTTACAATAGCAAAAGAAACAGCAATATCAGTTCATAAATTTATTAAACAACTTTGAAGCTTGAACAAGCCAATATTACTCACTACATTTTCTGCTTTTTTTTTCTTTTCTTTCTTTCTTTCTTTCTTTTCTTTTCTTTTTTAAACATCTGAAGTAATACACTCGAGTATGTATAAGCCTGAGTAATCTATAACATAGTGTGTCGTTAATGCATTTCATTATTATATATTTATGTATGGTCAAGTACATTTAAGTAACACATTGATCGGTTTTGATTTACTATTATTATTATTTTGCTTGAAAGAGAATTCTTTACTGATGACCCCATAGAAATTTTGAGAATATCTCAAGGGAGAATTCATGGTTTTCGTAAACAGAAATGCACGTACATATATTTTCCTTATGCTTGGACAGTTTTTTTTTTTTTAAGAGGTTGCTCCCATGTAAGTTTCGTCAGAAATCTCAGGGGAGGATAAAAACTTTATTGAGCAGGGACGCACGTATTTAATATTTTAAACATCGTTTTTATTTTTGATTTATAAAAAAAAAATCATCTTATTTGAAATCGCTGATCGGTAATTTATAGAATTTGTATCTGAACAAAAGGTTTGGTGAAACTGACAGTTCTCTGAACATTAGTGTCAAAATTTACGCCATAACAAACTGTATTATTAAACATTTGTACGAAATAAAACGTAACATATACTATTGTTTTCTAAAAATATATAGAAATAAATATGTACATACAAAGCACCTCAAAGAAAGAAATTGCAACATGACTATTTCAAGCAGGATACAAAGTACTAGGCGTAGGTGAAGACGATGTAGGGGTGTTACAGCTAGACTAGAAAACATATAAACCATAAAATTACATAATTTTCTTGATAAGTTTTCTCTTTTCTGTCCCGAGGACTAAAGAAGACAAAAGGGAATTTGGTGGAATGAGAATGCGGGAGTACCCCGAGAAACTCACGGACACGATGTTGTCCACCAGAAACTCACTTGACCGAGAAGCGGACCAGTACCCGTTGCACCAGAGGTGAGCCTTCTGCCACTGAGCCACAGTGCTTCCTTGATTGGTTGAGAATCTACCATATTTTTAAATTTACTGCAGTCATTCTTAATTTTGTAATTCTGGAGAGAACCCCTAAATAAGTATCCAAAGTAAATTATCCAAAGTTATGATTAAAATGAACAAAATTTCAAAATCTGAGTGTAAAAATGTCCCGACAATGTCGCCCTCACATGGTAGGTGGATACTTTATTCTCTTCATCTAATGCATTGTTATAAATCTTTGTAACCGTTAATCGTTATTACGAACCTTCCATTCGTTAGTTAATTTGAAGTGCAACGTCCCGTTTTAGCACCGAGGCTACAGGGAATGCAGACCTCCAGAATGAAATGGGACCTGAACTACTTTAACGCGTTCAATGCTCTCCATTTGCGTAACTCGAGGGAGGTAAGTCTCCTAGATCATCGTGCCTCCCTTCTCGAATTATATGCCTGCCTATGTGGGGAAAATTTTATCTCAATATCTTATGTAGAAGGAAATGGTGATAGAAATGATCACCTCTGTCGGTTCCCCTCCCTCATGATTTCGAATCCGGGTCTTGCCTCAAAGTTCGTCTTTTTAAATATTACTATTGGATTTTTGTATGCAGAATCAACACAAGCTAAGAAACTACATAATGAAATCGCTTTTTTATAATTTCATTTAACGTTGCATTTATTTATTACTTTTATGTAAAACTTACCATATTTTAGGTTTATTTTGTTTTGTCACCTGCAAGCTAAAATCCATTTGTGGAGACATTCCCCCTCTTTTTGAGAAAATCTAAAGTATTTTATATTAATTCCATTAGTTTTTCTGTAATAATTACTACAGCCGTACACTGCACAGTTAGGCATTCTCGATATCATTTAAAAGAACAAAGTAAGAAAGAATTTCCACTTGTCACTTAAAGCCGCGCCGTTTCCCGTTGTCTCTTGCAAACCAGATGACGTCACAGCCGCGACAGCGCTCCAGGCGACATGCGCATGCAACCACCTTCTAGTCTTTCCACCATGCTTCTAGTCTTAAATATACGAGTAAAGCAATATTTGATATAGAACTGAATGAAACATTTGTAAAAGAGATGGACTGACGTCGTTCAGGGAGGGCAGAGGGGAAATTGTCACTGTGTTTGAAAACACTTTTTTTTTAAAAAAATAAATTGTGTACTAATACGAGGTGAGTTCAAAAAGTATCGAAGCTTTGGTTGGCAAAAATACATTTAGTGATTTGGAAATCCGAAACACTAATCCCCTTCAAAGTAGTCTCCTTGTTAATGCACATACTTCCCCCAGAGCTTCCGCCATTTTTGGAAACACTTCTGGAACGCAGTTTGTGGAATGGTGAGCAAGCGTAACTTCGCATTCCGCATGAAGTTTTTACTTGACTCACATCGGGTCCCTTTTAGTGGCATTTTCAGCTTGGGAAATAACCAAAAGTCGCAAGGAGCCATATTTGGTGAGTAGGGAGTCTGACGACACACACGAATGTTGTGTTTGGCGATGAAATGTTGAATCAAATTTCGCGGACACGCTCTTGATGTCCAAATTCTCGTTCAAAATTGAATGTACTGTTTCGATTGAATGGTTTCCTCTTGGGTATCTCCAAACTTTTGGCAAAATTTGATGCAATGTCGCTGTTCAAGTTTTTCTTGTAATTAAAAAAAAAAAAATCCGCCAACCACTCACTACACGTCTTCACTCATTGGCCGACTGCCAGCAACTGACGCTTTCTGTGGGCGGGAAAAAATTCACGACTGCGCATGCGTGTCTCGTCTCTTCTACATCTATACTGAAGAAAGTCTTTCGCACTTCATTTGTTTACGCGGGAAAAAAATAAGGGTAGATACTTTTTGAACACATCTCGTATACTAACAGAAAAAGTAACATTCTTGTGTCGGAGGTCAATATTGACGCTACTGAAACGACGCCAGACCATATGAGTTCATGGTAGACAACACCGTGTTTGTAGCTTTTATCGTGGTTCTCCCGTTTCCTCCCACATGCTTATTCTACCAGTTGTTTCATGATCATTTACTTTCGGTAATCATCTGTCTCCTTTAGCCACATATGTGGAACGTAAAACTGGAAGATTTAACTTATTAATTCCACTGACGAAAAATATATGTATACACTGTAAAGTTTTCCGGAGGTTGTCATTTGGGCCAAAAATGAAAACACAAAAGAGATGCCTTCAAAATGTGATGCAATGACATGCCATCTTATAATTCATATAATGTAATTAATTTATGATAGTACCAGAGACCAGTCATTTTTTCAGAAAAAATGTTCCGGGGGGGGCATACTTAGTATTCCGAGGAGGGGAACTGCTGGTAATTTTCTATTTATTATTATATTGTAGACGTATTATTTTGCTCTCCTCAGGGGGGCACTCTCAAAGCTCCGGGTAGGCAGTGCCCCCCAGAAAACAGGTCTGGAAGAAACTGCCAGAGACCTCTCTAAGCAGGGATGAGATTTTAACCTCTGTGCTACTGTTCTCCTTATCTAGGTCTTTAGAAGAACATTGAAAATAAATAGGTGTTGGATGAGGTATCGAATGAAAAAAGTATTTAAAATTGTAGGAAGAAAAGTATACGAAAGCATTAACGTCAGCAGAATTTTTGTCAAAGGGGGTAAAGACCTATTACAGGAGGGGGAAAAGGACGACACGCAAAGTCAGGAATACACACACACATAAACACAACAGTTATTTATGCATATATTCTTATTAACTACCTTAAATAAACTATAGTACCACAATACTTATATATAAAGCAATGGCGTATTTTAAGGGCAACCGAGGCTACCGGCGGCAGCCCTGCAACATTAATAAAGGAAGTTAATATAACACGTATAAACTAACATAAAACAATACATTTACAGTTTATCTTCTTTTCCTGGTACTAAGTTTCTCTATATTTTCGCAAACGTGAATACGTACTAAGAAAGGTATTAACGCTTATAACGCAATCCCTCTCGTTTTCGTAGACACTGATAATTTGGCAACGTCTGGGATATCGCTGTCTACTACTGCCAGCAGGGAGAAACGTGTAATTGCTTGCGCGCCCACGTAGGTTCCTCCGTAACGATGTGCTAGCGAGCCACGACTGGCAACCAAGCAGGTTTCCTCTGTGTGGATCGGTTTCCGTAGGCCGAGCGAGTAAATTGAAGTTAAGAACAATGACCTAGCAGCCATTTTGGGGCTATCTGAGAATATCGGAGCATCATTTCGTAGCCTTTTGCCTCAACGCAATGCAAAATTTTGTTTTACTTTGCGATTCTTGTTATTGTAGATATAATTACTTATTGCGTTATTTGCATTGATTTGAATCCGTTGATTTTGCGCCAACCGTTACGAAATGAGGCCCGCAGACAGTATTGTAGATTGGAAAATGTGCTAACTTCTATACTCTGGTGAACATTGTGAGTAATATCTAGCGGGAAAATGATATGCTACGAAGAAAATTGTTAATTTTTATTTTTGTAACAAAGTAAATTGATTATAGAACGTTTTTTGTAAGGCTAAAATGAATACACTAATGGATTTAAGACCAAATAGGAGGGACGGCTTTAGGATTTTAATTTTGGGTAGGCCCGCTCCCTCGCTTATGGATACATATACACATTTGATTGATTAATATGACAATAGGAAATTAGTTTTATAGTAGTGGTTGATGTTATTTGTTAAGTTATTATCTAACATTAATATAAATAGTGAAAAATATATTTACTCTTTATTGTATCTTTTAAAAATTTTTGAGTAGGCACATGCCTATCCGGCCTACCCGCTAAAGCCGCCACTGACAAATAGTAAATTCACTCTACATATTTCGTGATGCAAATTGATGAACGAAAAATATTGTATGGGATAACCGGGCACATTCTGTAAACGGTTGCTTTATCACAACACAAAATTTTGCAATTTAAGTAGCGATAATGGACATAAAAATTATAATGACTGTCTGCATTTTTGCGTTACGTTGCTATACTCAGAATTTTTGAGAAGACTGGTACGGAATGACAACCAACGTCAGTAACGAGGCGACTCTTGAGGGAAGTGACAGTGGTAAAAATTAACATTTTACGAACGCAATCCACAAGAAGTTAACTGCGCAAATTTTTGGTGGAATTTCATTTACGGTGGAAAACGTTAATGGTCTCAAAGCAAAAGCTCAAACAAAACACATCAACCACTTTTTGTTCATTGTTACGCATATTTTGTATATTATTGTTAATAATAATAATAATAATAATAATAATAATAATAATAATAATAATAATAATAATAATAATATACAAGATCAGTGGTAGCCCATGCCTTCCCTTCAAATTAGTATACGCCACTGATATAAAGTATTTTAAGTACTATAGTACGTGAGTAAGCTAATTAGTATGTCTTGATAAGTACTTCCAAGAACTGAATACTCTTCTAAAATTCGTGTGTTCTGTAACTGCTTTACTGCGGGCAGCCGTATACTGAAGATAATTTAGAAAAAAAAAAAAAAGATTGTACACACTATGTGAACCTGAGGAACCACACCATTGATTATACAAGTTATGTTTTTAAAACAAATACCCAAAGAAAGGCAGCCAAACGACCTAATAATGCAAAATGTAGGGGGAAAAAGAAGGAAATGAAATAAAAATTAAATTTTTCAGTTTAATGTCTCTCGATTATACCTTTAAGGCTAAGGAAGACGATGATCAAGGCAAGTAAATGATGATGAGGTGGAATGAGAATGAGTGAGGAAACGAGAGTACCCCGAGAAAACTCATGGACACGGTGTTGTCCATCACAAAATTACTTGACCGGGGATCGAATCAGGAACCACTAAGAAATGAAAACCATGACTCAGGATAAGAAATTATGTTGAGCTCGTCAAACTAATCAAGAGATTACTGATCGGGCGAAGGGGCGGATCCAGGACGGAATTCTGGGGGGGGAGGGCGGTGAGTTGTAATACTGCTACTTAGAGATACTTTTAAGAGTTCCAAACTCTGGGATGGGTTTAATTTATATATAAAATAAAAAAATCTTTCCTCTTCTGGAAGGGGAGCGATCGCTCCGATCGCCCCCTGGATCCGCCACTGATCAGGCGAGACACTAAACAGCTGTTATACATATATTTGTATACTTATAATTATCAGCAATTAAAACTGGTCAAAATTATCAAAAATACAAATCGAAAAACATGTTTGGAGGAAGAACATTGAGTTAGTTTGAGGAATTTGTGCCTCGAAAGCTGCCTCAGCAATTACGTCCTTGAAACGTGTTAACTATAATAAAAAAGAGTTTTGATTTTGTTTTATGTATAATTTTTATGTGCTCTAAAAGATATAATTTCTAATAACAAATTAAGTATATTTTAATTTAAAGTTTTGTATTCTAAGGACAAAGAAGCAAGTATTACACATATCAAAAAGTGGAAACACCTCGAAATCCTGTCGGTTTGGCTTCTTTCAGATAGCAGTTTTCAAAACGAGGAGGAACACGTGGGGGGGAGACAAGGGGAGAAGGTAGAAGTCACTTGTCATCTTCGATTCGCCACGATCAATACAGTGTTGCGCAATCGGCGCTCAGAACTTGCACAGCGGCAGTAGCACTCATACACGTCAGGTCGTCATCATCTACTTCGAAAGAGAGATGCCAAGTCGTCGAATTTCCCCCCTTCTCCCGTTATTTTTATCTTTGTCATTAAAGATCTACACTTATTCTCTATATATGTATATATGATTTAAAAAAAACAGAAGGGTGAGTCCTAGATACTTTGATCAGATAGTAGATTTCAAACCTCATTTTGGGTAACACTTAAGAATTTCGATGCAGCTTTGCAGGATGTATATCTACCAGGATATATTTTCTTTACCCTTATAATTTCTTTCTAGGAAAAAAAATGTCTTTAGAAAAGAGATACTTCTTTCATATCTGGTAAAGCTATATCTGGTTATAGATACGTTTTCTTTGTTATTCTGCTAAATATTTCTGTAGCATATCGTAATCGGGAAGGGGTGAGGAACGTACTTCGAGTAAATTCTGACTGTACAAAATCGAAAAAGAAATCGGAGATGAAAACACACAGAGAAAAAAAAACAGATTTTTCTTTTTTATTTAACTTAAGAGATAGTAATGAACTGGGTGTTGGGGGTGGGGGGGATGAGTCAATGAATGCGGGAGATGAAAACGAAGGAGAAACATTTGCTGTATTCGTGTGTATATATATATATATATATGTATAATAACGATTGGATCACATTCTCGGTCACGTACTGGGCGTCTTATCTCGCGTGGAGATGTTGTGTTGAGTCGTTAGATTTCGAGGCCTAATGGCCTTTGGCGTCTCGATTACGTTTTCGCTGATATTTCGCTCTGTTGTCTGCCTGCGTCGCCACGATATGCGTTGCAAGCATTTCTCCGCTGCTTGCCAAGGCGAATGGGCTAACAAACACACACACACACACACACATATTCAAACCCTAATGTACATACGTAAGGATATGAGGAAGCGATTATCTGAGGAGATATTGTTTTCTGTATTTGGCCAATGAGGACTCGGAGGTAATTTTCCATTTTCAAGAGATGTAGTTCTTTTCTGTATTTCTTTCTTGTTTTTCTCTCTCTGTGTGTGCTGTTCGTATGCGCATTTGTGTGTGTTAATTAGATTGCTGATAATAAGAATGATAAAGGCTATTGTAAACTGTATCTAAACATGTGTTAGTGAACGAACTACCGTATTTGGTCTTTTGTTTTACAGTCTACAGGTCAGTTGCGGGAAGAAAGGTCCTTTTTCTTGAACCGTTCGGGTACTCAGTAAGTGCAGGACTGTAGAGCACGTACGGAAACTTCTCGGAATGCTATCATTACTATTATCATCATAAGAATTACCGACTTGTCAGTTACATCTAACAAATAATATTTCGCAAGTGAAAAGCGAGTTTTAACCTTTGCGTTCTTATGTTGCTTGTGGACGGACACACTACAATTTGCCATTTTTGAACTCTTGATATCTTATCTCGCTTGAACGCACCTGCAATTAAGAGGACTAATGGGTCCAGCCCCCGTCCCTAAATTTTCGTTGGCCTCCCCAGAGCAGAATATGTCACGATGTGCTTTACAAAAATAAAATTTAGATATGAATATGTAAAAGATTATTTATTTTGAATTTATTTTAAGCCCAAAGAAAATATATACCGACGAAATGTAAACAGCTAGGAAGGACGAATGATAGGAAGAAAGAAGTACATTTTTTCAAGTACAGTTTCGTTCCCATCCTATGATGGGAGAGCCGCAGAAGGTTACGCCTTCTCTTGTGTCAGTAGCATTAAATTAATAATAAATGAGAAGTTTGAGATGGGTCCAGGATATTTATTTATTCATGCTTGTTATTCAGACATAATAATGTTACTAGATCATATGATGCAGAGGATGAAGTGAAATGCAGCAAACAAAACACAAAAGATATGTGTTAGTTTGGACGAGGGTGTTAATTTTCTGCTCTGGGGCTACTCAGTGTAGGTGTAGTTACTTCGAGCTCTGTTAGCGTAAACGTAAAAGTGCAGTAATGAAATGATATTCTACAGATGTGTGGATGACGACTATCAGTGCGACGATGAGGGTTATAGAAATTTGACGCTTGTCCACTTTCATGAGTTGCAAAAAGATGGTTGACTGGCAAATAAGTGTAAGTACACATTTTTTCAGCAATTTTTTTTTTTAAATATAAATTTTCTTGGTAACTTCTCTGTGATATCGTAAATAAAATATGGAATAGCCCGAAATGCGTATGGATTTAGAGAAGTTCGAAGTCTGAAAGGATACAAAACAAGTTTCAAAACCTGCGAATTTTGATTGAAGTTCAAATGTTCTTTGTATGCCTAAGCAGACATGTAGGAGCTAGCATGAGAGAATGGAATTGAGAACTCAATGAGAAGCTACAAGGAAGAACAGTAAAACAGCATTCGTCTTTTTGTTTCAATTCCTAGAAACTAAGGAAATGGGTATAATTGAATTTCAGATTGAATCGATGCCACTGTCAAACACCAGCCACAAATTTGCAATATTTTGAAAGAAATTTGTTATTTTCCAAAAAAAAAAAAAAAATAAAATAAAAAATAAAAAAAATAAAATAAAAAAATAAAAAAAAATAAAAATAAAAAAATAATACTATTGACTGAAGTTCATATGACTAACAATGCATAGTTTAGAGATGCTATGCAATACTGTGCTCTAATTATTTTTCATAAAATCGATAGCAATGAGTTTCCCCTTGTTCAGTCACAAAAGAAAGTATTCTTCAGTTGACAAAGTTTCTTTTCCTAATAACTCAATAAAAAATAACCTATTAGAGTATCGACTTTGGCAAGTTATCAAGTTACAACTATTCTAAGGATAGCAACAAAAAAAATAGAAATTAATTCATTTGTTCCCGAGTTATTAACAAAAGAAAATACTGTCAAATACTTTCTTTTTCCCATGGGTATGTCCGCGGGAGACGCGGTCGCTCAGGGGTGGAGCGCTTACCTCTAGTGCGTGGGGTCCCGGGTTCGATCCCCGACCAAATAAGTTTGTGGTGGTCAACATCGTCTTCGTGGTACTCCAGATTTCTCCAACATACTCATTCCACTAATTCTTACATCATCATCATCATCATCATCACTTGCTTTATCATCGTCTCCTTTAGCCTAACGTTCATAATTGTGGAGCGTTAAACTGAAAATTTATCTTTTGTACGTCCGATTCTTTTCTTTTATATATTAGTTTATTTCTCTGTACTTTTACTTTCAATGGTAGGTAGGAGAAAAGAAAATATGAAATTCGTTAAAGTAATCAAGTTTCAGATAGCAACTAATTTACACGTTTCATAGCCTCTATACTGAGAAAGTAATTTTCGGATGTTTGTTCATTCTTTCGTTCGTTCCTCCCAATGAAATACACTCATAGATTCTCTAGAGTTTCAAAGAGTTTTCTCAGATTCTCTAGACTTTCAAAGAGTTTTCTTAGATTCTTAGAGTTTCAAAGAGTTTTCTCAGATTCTCTAGAGTTTCAAAGAGTTTTCTCAGATTCTCTAGAGTTTCAAAGTTTTCTCAGATTCTTTAGACTTTCAGAGTTTTCTTAGATTCTCTAAGAGATTCAAAGAGTTTTCTCAGATCCTCTAAAGTTTCAAAGCGTTTTCTCAGATTCTCTAGACTTTCAAAGAGTTTTCTCAGATTCTCTAGAGTTTCAAAGTTTTCTCAGATTATCTACAGTTTCAAAGAGTTTTCTCAGATTCTCTAGAGTTTCTAAGAGTTTTCTCAGATTATCTACAGTTTCAAAGAGTTTTCTCAGATTCTCTAGAGTTTCAAAGAGTTTTCTCAGATTCTCTAGAGTTTCAAAGAGTTTTCTCAGATTCTCTAGAGCTTCAAAGAGTTTTCTCAGATTCTCTAGAGTTTTCAAATTTTCCTTCTACTCCTTAAAAATGGGGGCGAGGGTAGTTTACTGGGGGAGGGTGAAAACGAAAATTTACGATTTTCTCTACAAAAATTTTGTTTATATTTCATAAATGAAGATACCATTGGCAATCTTTAATATATTGTAAGTAAGTTTTCTAGAATATATCCAAAACAGGTAAGTTTTTCTTCAATTATTGTCTAAAAAACGACTGAGGCAATTTTGTTAATATTTTGTAAACAAATATTTCAATAACAGACAAGTAGTGTTTAAGTGGTTTCTCCTTAAAAAGTGCACAACTGTTATTTCAATTTTAAGGTGTTTATCTTTTTTTTTTTTTTTTTTTTTTTTTTACAAACAACAGAGCCGATTTTGCTAGTATTTCATAAATAAATATTTCATAAAATATCTTGTATTGTGACGTAAGGCATTTCCCCTAAAATAATTCCAAAACGCTAAGTTTATTCTTGGGAATAATCTTTCTATCCGAATTCTATCTATTAAAATGCTAAGTTTTTGTCTCCAAAGAAGAGTTTATATGTTTGTTTCCAATCCTTTCGACAATGGGAACTTGAAAACCACAAGTACTAGTAACATGCCATTTTCACTGGTTTATTCCAAATTTTGTGTAGATCGTCCAGTTCTAATTGAATATTTTTTTTAAAAAAACATGGCCATTATTTCTTTATTATATTTTTAGGGTACACTGGGAATATTGAAATTTTTAAAAACGTAAACTATCATATCCTACGACTTATACATTCCAACACCACATAGTTGTATACACGGGGTTGTATATTTCTCAGGCGTTTATTTCATGGCTAAATGATATTGAAACACGAAGAGTAAGGGTCATTTCTCCAGACTAAGATGAATCTTTACTGTTTGGAGTACTTGGCCCAATGAACACCATATATTATTGACATTATAATTAATTGTGTATGTAATGTGTTTGCTTATTACATACTACATGCAAGAAGAAAGAAAACACTGATCATACATGAATTAAGAACTCCAACCGGAAGTAGGTTCAAATCTTGCAAACAGTGCGAGATATTGAAAAAAAGTAATCGAAAAAATCTCTCCTTTATGGTACCCCTTGCCGATTTTTATCGAGACGCCTTTCACTTGTGTATGTAAAAGGACATGTACAGATATGAGGAATGACAAGGAGATTTATGCTCATATGTGAATGATGCGCTGTGTAGAGAGCGCAGGTTCAGCAAGTTTTCTCAAAAACTTCTTTGACGATTTTGTCCATGTATTTCATAAATAGGTATTTCATTAACAACGCAATAACGTGGTGTAAGGCATTTCTTCTCAAAATACCAAGAAGTAGTTTTCTCTTGTCAGGTGCAGACGTATGTGTGGCCATCGTTGGAGGATTTGCACCATTGAAAATTTTACTGCAGCTGAAAATCTAATTACCTTATTCTAACTGAAGTCTAATGCAAGTTTCAGCTGGTCTTAGACCCTCCTTCACAAAAAGCTTCATCATCACACGATGTTCCGTGCATACGTTTATCCTGTTGTCCACCATCTTCAATAATGGTCTACGGATTGGCGCACAAAGTGAGTACTGCCTACCAGTAACAGGATACAGTTGCTAGTTTCTACTGCAACCACTACCTCTGCCTTGGATTCGATTTTAAACCTACAAAAGACAAATAATAAATTAGTAATTAATTGCTATGCTATCTTGGAAATAGATTTATATTTGATTACCTTTATAACGCAGAAGCTTTTCAATGGTACGAACATTTCTAACAAATATTTGCAAACATTTATTGCACGAGAAGCGATTTCCTTTGATTCACATTTAACCGTTGACTTGACCCTGACTTTTGTCCAAAGATAGGACCAGTGGCGTATTTATGGGGGGATTCTAGGCTTAAGTTCCCCGAAATTGTATTTACTATTTTAAAGTAAATGAAAAATCTTGCACAATTTACACATTTCCAGGAATAAAGTTAGCAAAGCCACCCCGAAAAAAATTGTAAATACGCCACTGGATAAGACATACGCTAAACGACATACCTCACTAAAGTGAATAAAACCAAATGCATGCTATTAAATTCTCATGCGCAGTTTTTGAGAAAATCTTCGACGGCATATATTTATGGCGCTCTAAACGTCATTTGCGACCATAGTAACAGGCTTAACAACACGCCACCTAAAATGAAATGAAACGAAAGTTTTGAGTTTAACGTCCCACGCTTATGCTCGTTAGGCGTATGGAGACGATGATTAATGCAAGTGATTGGTGAAAGAAAAAATGGTGGAATGAGAATGTGGGAGGAAACGGGAGAACCCACGGACACGATGTTGTCCATCACAAACTTACTTGTTCGGGTATCGAACCAGGGACCCCATGCACCAGAGCTAAGCGCTCTACCACTTTTTTCCTTCTTTAAAAGTTAATTGATTGATTAACTTGCTTAACTACTTAATTACTAGGGTTCTACTTGATTTTACTTGCTTTTTACTCGTTTACTTCGCTTTACCAGTAACCTAGAACGACAGGGACACGAACACAGAAGCATCGAAGACAATTAAAATTGCAAAGGCTCTCTCACCGGGAATCGAACACGAGACCCCGTACACCAAAGGCGCACGTGCTAGCCACTAGGCCAGCGGGGAGGGTACCACTGAGCTACCGTGCCCCTTCTCTACCGTCACCTGAAACGAAACTGATGTTCAAGTATATAGGGTGGCCCAAAAGTAGGTATACACCCCCGCATTGATCAGGTATAACATTCTAGCTTATAGGTTTATTTGCTTCGGCTCTTCCGAGCTTAAGGTATAAGTAAAAAGGTTTTAAGAACAAATAATAAACTAAGTTTACCTGGTGGATAACAATAAGAAATTTAATAAAATGCAATGAGCTAATTAGTACGGGACTGTATAACTACTTTTGGGTCACCCCTAGCAAGATGGCAGAACTGATATGTTTAATGAGATTACAATTTAACTAATCTTTTCAGGATTTAACGGGTTTTCTGTTAAAAACAAAACATTATGCGCTTCGTATTCCAACAACAAGCACTCTGTTGTAAAACAGAAAGGCTAATGATGTACAAACAAAATTTCAACTATGACATCATACTTTACTCATGATTATTCAATATTGATTTTTTAAAAGATGTTATTACATTTACTTAATGAAGGAATCTGGTATAAATGATGTCCGCATACTGTACTAATGATAAATGTACGAAACTTTTATGGCTTCTACTCCTAAATATAATAAATGATATCTCACATTTTCCTTTGTTCTTGGTCGGTTTTTCTCAAGGGGGTTGGGGGAGGGAGAAAAGAAAGAAGTTGGAGACAAGTTGGAAGTTTCAGAAAATATAGGATTTTTTTTGTTGTTGAGGAAAGCGCACTTCAAAGTTATTGAGACCAAAAAAAAGTCAGAATGAGATTCTTAAAAAATCGAAAAGATAGGAACAAAATGGAAAAAAGTAAAAAGAAAAAGAGGTAAAAAAAAAGAATAACGATGAAAGATGAAAAAGGATTGGATGTAAGTGGAGTGCAGCGTTGCCACATTTTGAATTTTTCTCACTGGCAGAGCGAGTTACCGCATAGCTCGCTGGTCCTTTTTCGTTTGTGTCCCAGAGTGCGCCATCTACAGAAGCGAATCGATCGTATTGTGAGCTGTAAAACGAATAGGAAGGAGCTGGCACAAGAAAGGAAGGAAGCCTTCAGGGTTGAAGGGAAGGGTTGGGATGCCACTCATTTTCACTTGGAGTTCCTTAGTTCGGTTTCCAGAAGAGAATATCTTCCCCCCTCTCTCTATTTCAACATTAGGACGTCCTCGGATTTGAGAAACCAGATAAGAAAATCTCATTTATTAACATAAAAGAAAAAAAAAACATTTTGGGCACAATAGCCCTGAGGATATAGGGTTTACTAGTTGGTTTGTAAGACTCATGTCTTCGGGTTACATGTGGTCAGCACATCGGTTCTCCTCACCGTTAATGCTGATTTTCTATATCATAGTTCGTTACTTCTTTCTTTCATTTAGCTCCCCAATTGTCCTCACGACGGTGGATAGATATCGCAACACCGACATCACTTGATGCATACGAGATTGCTGCTTCCTTTTGACCAGACCCCAGACTAGTGCTTACCTTTGCTGATCTCATGAGAAGACGTAAGCCATGGGTTCATTTATTTACATGAGAGCACAGTGATTCAGTGGTAATATGTAATGACACAATCCAGAGGCCATGAGTCCCTCAAAACTAAGAAACGTTAGTGTACAAATCGTAATACTAAACTTGATTTTCGTAGGTATAAGGGAAGTTTTCTTAAGTTTTAATGTCAATCTTGATCAAAATATAGGTTTTGACTATGCAACTCGTAAAGCGATCACATTTATGACGTGAAGAAGTTCTGATTCTATCCCAAGTCATATATTTTGTGATGGATAAGATCATAATTTGGTTGATATTACAACGAATTACTCAGTTCATGCATTAAAAACTGTTAGGTAAAGGAAAAAGATTTAGATTTGATGGGCATACCTTGTTGTTAGATAGGGCCGCGGTGGCTCAGTGGTAGAGCGTTATCCTCAGGTGCTTGGGGTCCCGGGTTCGATCCCAGCCCCCGCCAAGTGAACTTTGTGGTGGACAAACACCGTGTGCGTGGGTTTCCCGTTTCCTCCCACTTTCTTTATTCCACCATTTCATTCATTATTCATCACCGTCTCCTTTAGCCTAACCGGCATAACCATGGGACGTAAAACTCAAAGGTTTCATTTCATTTCATTTTGTTGTTAGATACAAGTGGTCTGTGATGGAATTGTTTACTCTCATTAGTTATGGATCTGAATTTTAAAACTATATGGAATACTTGATATAAATTTGAGTGTAATTCCATACCGTGTGCAAATAAAAACCTTGGAGTTTAACATCCCATGTTTATGCACGTTAGGCTTTTAAGGGAGACGATGATTAATACAAGTGAATGATAAAAGAATTGGTGGAATGAAAAATAAAAATGAAATATTTCAGTTTTACGTCCCATGTTTATGCCGGTTAGGCTAAAGGAGACGGTGATGATGAGTGATGAATGAAATGGTGGAATGAAGAAAGTGGGAGGAAACGGGAGAATCCCGAGAAAACCCACGCACACGGTGTTTGTCCACCACAAAGTTCACTTGGCGGGGGCTGGGATCGAACCCGGGACCCCAAGCACCAGAGGTGAACGCTCTACCACTGAGCCACCGCGGCCCAATTGGTGGAATGAGAATGTAGGAGGAAATTGGATACGGTGTTGTCCACTACAAACTTACTTGGCCGGGAATCGAACCAGGAATGCCACACACCAAAGGTAAGCGCTTTACCACTGAACCATCGTGAACCCCATATCGTGTGTAGTATTTGCAGAATATGATATTGAAAGGTGTATCTAGATATTTGTGGAATATAATTAAAATGGAATCACTGAGAAAAATGCTTGGATATTCGTAAGAGGAATATTAAAAGGTGGATGGTTGGTTCTAAGTATTATTCTGTGAAGTATTAATATAATTAATGAAGATTAGAAGTAATTCAGCGGTTACATAAAATCCGTGTTAATTTTCAGAGTAGCACCAGCTATACAAATACATGTCACATATTTCATGCACAAGAAAAATATGACAAAATTCCATATAGGCCTCTTTTATTCTTGTATTTAATCAATATTATGCACGTAAAAGGTTTCTTCACATTTAGATTAAATTGTCATGACACGTAAAGCATTTAGCTCTTGCAATGTAAAAAAAAGGTAATATATTCCAAATAATTTCACAGCAGTGCACTTAAATCGAGGATGTATTATAAACATGTCTGTATTAGAAACTGCTTTACAAATGATTGATTATGGAGGGAACGAGCATAAAGTATAATCAAATTCGGACAATTGTGTCATCTTAAAATTGTTGGCCTGGCTCTCGTATGCTAATTAACTGCATTTGCTGGACCACTTTCGTTCTGAAAATACAAAAATTATGTTTAAATAGGAAATAACAAGTTCAAAATAAGAAAAAAATATACTCCCTGAATCCCAGCCCCGTAGATAGAGTGCAGAAAATCACGATCATGCTAAGTAAATAGTTCAAACAAATGATCAATCTCATTAGTTGCTAATACCATAATTGTTTTAAAATTATTGTAATTAACATTTGGGTCTCTTGTACTCCAGTGGTTAAAGAGATGATCAGCTACGATGGCTGGATGATAATCATAATCATTTCCAAATTTGTAACACGGATTCTCGTCAGCATCACATCAGGCCCGTATCCCCAGGGAGTTCTAGGGGGGCGTCCCCTAAATTTTGCTGGCCCCCTCTAAAATTTTCACGGTAGGCTTGCAAATGAACTATAATATGGTGATGGATTAAAATATGATTGGATCGGACCCCCTAAACTTCTACTGCCCCCTAAATTTTGGGACTGGCTACTGGCCTGATTCACATACGTCCGATCTCCAACAGACTTAGCCTCATCTTCGACATCAGATACATCGGAATATTCAGAGTTACTACATTCAATTTCCTCTTCCTAGGAAGCATAATCTAACGAACTATAACCCTCCTCTTTCTCCACGTTCTACTGCTTTCCACAAGAACAAACGTCTCATAAATAGCAAGGATTCGTACTGTCAGCAACAGATGGCGCAACGATCACAGACAAGTACAATGATTGCAATACGTGGACCGACCACAATCATTCGTACGTTTTCGTGGCTACTACAATGCAAGAATATTTCCTCTTCAGGTATTGGAACCAGCTACGTACGGGACGTACGTAGTGGTAGTGAAGCGGTTAATCGTATATGTTTACCGCATTGAATTCGAGTCTGTTTCACAATTTTAAGAAAATCTCTGAAAGAAGGGTAAGTACTGAAAATGTTTCACAACTAATGTAGTGTCATCCATAGTTACGCTCGGAACTTGATCAATTCATTATGCAACCACGCAAAGCGTCAGTTGGGTTGCGTATATACAAGGGGTAATAGCAACATTTATTTTCGAATATAAGTACGTACTACTTTTAAATAAATGCCCGTATTTTAAATCCATTTTTGAGTACTTGATCAATGTATCCAATTCCATAAGGAAATAAGAGTGGAGGACACCTCACTCACTATAGGGGTATTTAGTTTATTAAGAAGTTTTGTATTGGGTTTTAGATATAAAGGAAAGTATTACATGTATAAGTATATCGGGTGTAAGATTAGTAACCCACCCCCTTAACTTACCTAATAGCAGGGAACACCGTCTGAGAACCAGACAACTGCCTGGGTCCTGTTTGGAAGTGACTCCGCCAGTTATATATATATATAGGAAAGCAATGTCGATGTGAATGTATTAGCTCAAATGTTGATCTCTAGTTCAGTCTAAGTACATGGGTGTTTTTATTCTGAGTTACTCGCCGCTCCAAATAGTCCCATAAATTTAATTGGATTCAAATCACTGAACTTTATAGGTAATGCCATGTTGTCACAGAATGTCTGAATGCTATCGAATACTTATAGTAAAAACTTACTGAGATATGCGAAAACATAACAGCAACCATATTGGAAGATAGAAGTGTTAATAGAATGCTCATAATAAAGATGCAGAAATGATTATACTTGGTCACTAATAATATTTAAATTCATGCGCTAATTATTTATGTTCGCATTCAACTGTGAGACTAGCAACCAACTACTGGCACGAAAAACATCTCAAAACTACCATAGGACCTCATCCAGCTTGAAACTATCTCCACATATGCAATTCCAAAAATATCGGAGTTATCACTTATTAGACTTCCAAACTACGCTATGCATAAGTGTCGAAAGTCTTATAAAACGGCTTTGTTTGTCCTTCTGCCGACAGGCATCAAAGCAAAAATGGTAAGAGATATGGAGATACAGTTTCTTCCAATCGATTTATGGATCTCAAGGCAACATGTCATGATTATCCTGAACATTATACCGAAACCGGAAGTGGTTGAAAGTTAATATTACTTCCGGTTTCAACACTGAACCAAAACAGTAATAGTTATCGTGATCCAGTTTTTGAAATTGAATCATTGTTTCTGGGGCTTGGTATCCCGGGTTCAAACCCTGCTCCCGCCAAGTGAACTTTGTGGTGGACAAACACCGTGTGCGTCGGTTTTCTCGGGGTTCTCCCATTTCCTCCTACTCTTCATTCTACCATTTCATTCATCTCTCATCATCACCGTCTCCTTTAGTCTAACCGGCATAATCGTGGGACGTAAAACTCAAAAATTTCATTTCATTTCATTTTTGATTCATTGTCCCAAGAATAGGATCTATTTTCTCCATTAATACTCTATTCAACCTGAAAGTGGTTCCAATTACTCATTTCCGGTTTCAACGTTTACTGCCATAGAGGGAAAATAGTAACAGATAGCGGAAAGTGGTTCTTTGCAAACGATTCAGCGTCTGCAAGGCAACATTTCATAAGAAGGTAAGCAGCAAATTGCAACGTTACCCACCAATCAGTAGAAAATCGTCGCTGTAGATAGATAAACGGACGGGGATAGTTATTTCATTAAGACTTTCCACACTTAATGCACAGTATGGTTTGGATGTCTAAAAGTGTGAAATGTCACCCAAGATAGCTTTGTATGCGGCGTTACTTTGTAGACTTTGACATTGCAGAGCAAAAACGGTGAGATACATCGCGAAGTAGTTTTTCAGAATCAATTCAGTGTATGAAGAATAAGTTATTATTATTATTATTATTATTATTATTATTATTATTATTATTATTATTATTATTATTATTAAGTATTCAGCCTTTTCGAAGGTCCTGGAACTGAGTTTTTTTTTTTTAATTTTAGGTTTGGATCTTGGAATGTTTCTTTCACGTTTCTCGGTCTTTAGATTCCTCTTTTAACTCCCAATATTTTCTTCTATTTTTCAAATCATCCATCAGTTGGTTCTTCTTCTTCCTATTCGTCGCATTCCTTCCATCTTTTCTACCCAGTACGGCATCTCAACAGGTTTGAACACAGCTCGCGTGGAGGAGATGATTCAATCCAACAGGAAGGTCACGTTACGGCATCTGATGCCAGAATTAGAACTGTCATTCGGATGCGTTCGTCGTTACGCTTCAGACGAGGAGGTGAAACACTTCGTGACAACGTGGCTGAACACGCAACGACAAGATTTTTACCACAACGGAATTTTCAAACGCATCCCAAATGTCTCAACCGATAAGAAGATGTGCCTAAAAGTAACTTAAGAGGCTCTATCACTGCGAAATTAAAATACCGCTAATTTTACAGTAATTACGTAATATCTTCAAATGGATAAGAGATAATTGAAAAGTGGAACAAGACCTCCCTAGACAACGTTATTTTGCATGAGTTACCGTTTTCACGAGTCACCTAGTAGCTTTCCGTTTGCAGTTATTTAGAAACGCGAAAATAAATGCCGATTTTCTAAATGGCTGGAAATCGAAAGCAGATAAGTGAGTCGTGATAACGATATCTCACGTAACATATTATCTAGGGAGGTCTTGTTCCACTTTTCGATTATCTTTAATCTATTTTAAGATATCACACAATTACTGTAAAATTAGCGGTATTGTAATTTCGCCGTGATAGGGCCTCTTAATGTACGTACTATGTGTTGGCTGTGTTGCTTGTATGAAATATCTAAATGTTTCACTGCAGGCTTTGTAACTACTTTCTGATTACTCCTCGCACATTTCTCAGCAGTAGTAATATAAGAGCGAGAGACGGATTCAGCGTCCGTAGAACAAGTTCCACCTCTCACATTCAGGCCCGTAGCCAGTCCAAAAACTTAGGGGGGCCGGCTGAAGTTAGGGGGGGCCGATCCAACCATATGATAGTTCATCACCATATTATAGTTATTTTGCAAGTCTACTGTAAAACTTTTAGGGGGCCAGCAAAAATTTAGGGGGCGCGCCCCCCTAGACCCCGTAGATACGGGCCTGCTCACATTATCTTTCTATTGTATCAGTAAGTTATAGATCTGTTCAGGGGCGTCAGTTGGACAGGGCATGGGAGCAATTTTTCCCCCTGAGTTTGAGAAATATATGTATTTTAATAAATTGTATAGATATTAATACGTATTAACATAAATCGTGAAGCTCGTATGTTGATGGACAATCTTGTCCATCCCCCCCTGGCAAAATAAAAAATGACGCTCCTGCGACTGCTACTTTCTGTCTCAACATAGTTTAGAACAGTGCCGGATTCTGGTTTGGTGCGACCCTAAGCTTTCGAAGGTAAAGGTGCCCTTTATGTGTCCAGATTAACGTAGGCATCTCTATATAGAAATGAAGAAACTAGTGACCAATGTTTATTCCAGACATGTTATTGGGGGGGCACTGCTCCCCGGAGCTCTGACAGTGCCCCCTGGAGGAGACCAAAATAATACGTTTATAATATAAAAATAAATAGAATAATACCAGCAGTGCTCCCCGGAACATTTTTTCTTAAAGAATAACTGGTAGTGACATTTTATGAAGCAGGCTAGTATAAAAGGCCCCATTACTTATACCATAAGAGCCTACACAACACGAAGCATTGTTGCTATGTTTATATTTCATTTTATTTATTGTCTTTCTTATATTTTGGAAATATACATCCAGTTTTTCCTTTAATTTTTTGGGACCCCCAAGAACGTATTTAGCTTATACGCAAATCTGCCACTGGTTTGGAAGTCTACCGAAGTTGCAAAATGTGGAACAAAAACTACAACCCAGATAGCCAGTAAAGTGCTAAATGTAGTGTAGTGTAGTGTAATAACGGTCATTTTCCTCACTAGATGCTACTTTCCACTGAGAGAAAGTAATACTTCACTTGCGTTCATTTGAATGCCTAAGACATAGAATTACTTCATCAGATGATTAGCAAGAAATGAATTACTGTGTGTAATATTATCAAAAATAATTATTTTTCTTTCTAGTATTCTTCTTTAAAGAAATTACATAGACAGTTGTTATTCATTTTTAGAAAGTATAGACTAGGGAATGAAAGACCTGTGAAAAAAAAGTTCCGTTATAATTTATTTTGTTGTGTGGTTTTTTATTCCTACTCTTATAATCACAGCGTCACTGAAATTTTCTTCATTCAGAGACTTTATTAAACGCTTGCAGAAACATGGATATAGAGTATTACGGGTCTTAGAAATTAATCTAAACAAAATTAAATATATGGATATACATCAGGATCGCAATACTTCAACTTATGGATACATCAAAATACCAAATAATATTTCAACAAAATGGATACTTTAAAATATCTAGAATCAATATTAACAGACCAAAATTATATTCACGAAGAAATTTAATATCGGCTGAAAGCAGGGAATTCGTGTTACTAATCAGTTCAAAATATTTTGTCTCCGTGAATTGTGCTGAAGAATTTGAAACGTAAAACGATAATCATGCCTGTTGTCCAGTATGGTTAGGAAACATGGTCTCTTGCTCTGAGAAAAGAACGTAGACTGAAAGTATTTGAGAATAAAATCCTAAGGCAAATACTTGGACCCAAGAAGAACGGGAATAGGGAATGGCGGACACTTCATAAAAAGGAATTGAATAATTTAGATCACTAACCAAATATTGTTAGGCTCATCAAGTCTAGGAGGCTCGGTAGGTAGGCCATGTAGCCAGAATGAAAGTATTAACGCTTTCAAAGTTTTAACGAAAATCCAATCGGAAAACGACCATTAGGAATACCTAGGCGCAGATGGGAGGACAATATTAAGATAGATCTCGCAGAAATAGAAAACAAAGTAGAAACCGGATCCAGTTGGTTAAGGATAGAAGTCAATGGAGAGCTGTTGTGAACGTGGTATTGAACCTCTGACTTTCATAGGCCATAGGGTGAGTGAATGAGTGATATAATAGTGTTAGGAAAGTGTAAATATGACTCAAATATCTGGATAAACGCTTTTAACTTCAAAACACCTAAACGAAACGGAACGACATTTTTCGTAGGAGTATTCCCAATTGGCTAATAGATATTGTGTAGTACCACTGTGCCTGTCAATTTTGATGTTTGTCACCTTGGATTTAGGTCCAAAACTTTTAATATGAAGGAGATTGCTTGATACATAATTTCGAAGGAATCGTTGCGCTACAAACAAGGACCTGACGTTAGTTTTTTTGCCAAGTTAATTCATATAAGACCTATTACTTGTAAAAGTACGGAAATGTTCTGTTGTTTTATTCACGTAAGCCAATCCAAAACGGAACCGTTACTGCAGCCCTGCGTTATTCAATAATAGATTATGATGATTTAACACACTACATTCCAAGGTAACTTTTAACTACCAACGTTAATTTTGGACTAAGGAAGACGTTGGTCAAGTGCTATATGTGGAGTATTGTATTGAATGATTCAGAGACTTGGACATTACGAAAGTTAGCGAAAAAATTTGTAGAGAGCTTTGAAATATGGTGTTATCGTACTAGTTTCTGGAATAAATGGAGAGACGCTGTAACCTGGCAAGTAACAGACAATCCTTGTAATCCTTCCTCCTCATATAATCCCATGTTCATCTTGTCATCTATTTTTTGCACGTTCTCTAAATTTGATTTTTGAATATCATTTCCATGTTCATGATAAACTTACACCTACCTGTCTATTCCACACGCACAGCCTTCTGAGTTTTGCGCTTTTTCTCATATGCTAGCTAAGTCTTAGTTGAGGTAGAGAATTGGTTCGGTACCTACCTTCTAGCCAGTCTCAAAACCTCCGTTTTAAGTAGCTAAACAAGAAAAATTTAGAACTGGACTCAATACCAACCATAAAACCATCACAATAATGTCGCTCAATGAACGATACAATAAAGACAAAAACTTTGTACTATATTCTTTGACCTGACCAGAGCTTTTGATATTGTTTGTGACGATAGTCTGATTTATAAACTCACAGCAATAAAGTTTTCCACCGTCATTATCAGATGGATTTATTTCTTCTCACTCGACAGGGAGACTAAAATCAAAGCAAGGGCGACACATTGCTCAGAGGAGTTCCACAAAGTCCACAAAGTACGATTATTATTAGGTGATAGGTCAAGAATACTTAATCATACTTAATATAAAGACGAAGCCAGGAATATATGCAGATGACACTATTTGTTGGACATGGTTAACTATGCAAATCATATCTGAAATACAGTAGTTAAGAAAAGGAAAGAGAAATCTGTATAAAATATATCGAGTAGAACACTTAAAAGTGAATCCAACAAAAACTCGATTTATTTTAATATATATCCTATTACTCAAGATACTCGAAGAAAACTCACCACTTTCACACTCAACAATAACTGCAAGGGAAGGTCATAAGCCTTGCAATATTTCCGCAATTCAAATAGCAGGAGCGTATAAACGCCACGATCAACCATCAGTACAAGGTCGATCTGGCCCTAAAGGTACCGGTAGTGTGGCAAGCGGATTATTTAACACGAAGACCGCCACTCGGCTAGCAGGTACAGTTACGTTTTAGTTGCAGTGGCGATGTGTGATCAACAACGTCTGATACGTAAACTTTCATTATATGAGTTCGAACTCCGTCTTAATACTGGGGAAACAACTCAAAGCACTTGTCACGCAATTGGGGAAAATGCAGTGAACCACAGTACAGCAAGTGATTGGTTCCAGAAATTTTGTGTAAGTGTGAAAACGCCGAAAATCGGCCAAGGTCTGACTGCCCCAGAATCTCAGATTCTGAGGTCATATGACAGGCCATTGAGGAAAATCCATCAATCAGAGGAAAATCCATCCATCAGGACCCGACGATTGTCAAACCAAATTGTTATGTTCCACTCGCCATGTTCCACCACTAGTGAGTCACCTTCACGAGCTTGAGACAATATCAGAAAACTCGGCAAAAATTGACGAACAAGAAAATGCGTCAGCCCGCATCAGTTTCCTTGTGCGTCAACTTATGGCTAAATGAAGACTGTGACAAGGTACATCCGCGAAGTGTTTCCTAGGGATTCGTGTAAAATTGATTCAAATGCAAAGTTCTCCGCGGCCCAATGTGTATTGTATTAATTTTAGCGGCAGCCCTCGGACACGAAATTGCTTTTAATTTCTCTAGATGTAACCGGACGTGAATGTGGGCATATACAAAACAAATTGGATCAAGTACTGTTTCTCTGACACATGTTACCCACTCTGACACATGTTACCCATCTTGGATTCAACTTTCGGTTTCCCAAATGGGAATAGGTGCAAGTGATCCATCGAATTCATGTACAATTTTCTTTGAAATTCACTGTTACAGTAAATTTTACTGTAGCTTGTACCGTTTGGAAGGTATTGCATGTTAAATCCCTCCAGGCACTTCGCGAGTAGGCATTGTAGAGTAATATCAGTTACGCTTACGCTTTTGATGTTGACAATCAAAACATTTTCTAACTGGAAAAATACTGTAGGTATAAACAAACTCTTTACAACATTGGTGTCATAATCTTATTACATTTCTGTGAGTGATTGTTATTACTTCCATGTTATACTATAACAAGGAAGTATTGTATTACGGTCAAAATGCCTAATGTTAATCCATATACGACAAGATTTGGATGAAGACCTATCATTTCCGTATTGACGTCTGTGTGTCTGTATGTATGTACGTTCAGAGAATATTTCAACGATAAATCATGTAAAAAGATTACATATACATACGGGCCCTGCACAACTTTCTATTTGATTCAATATTCATGAAGTGCCTGACATTTAACATGTAATAGCTACGGTAAAACTCATTACATTAGAGAATTTCCGAGAAATTGTACATGAATTTGATAGTAAGACTATTCATGGCTTTGGATTAATTGTTTTAACAAAAGAGACACTGACCAAAGCTTAAAACTTTACTTTATTTTAAATTATAAGTTGTAACTGTTTCGGATATCCTGATGAACTGGACAGGGGGCTTACCAATTAATGAATCATGGCAAGGAAGTTTGAATAACATAGAGAAGAAAAATAAATAAATAAATAAATAAATAAATAAATAAAAATAAAGGGCCCTTATAAGAACCAAAAATAAAGGAAGTGATTAATTGGAAAGTGAACACGAAGACTTACAGGATGGGCTGAAGGCCTCGGTAAATAAGAAAAATAAATAAATAAATAAAAATAAAAAAGTACAACAATGACTCTATATATGACTGTTAAAAGAATTTAAAATTTTTTTATAACAATGAATATATATATGACGGTTAAAGAATTTAAACTCTGTTATAACAACATTTATATATATGTCTGTATTTTCATTAATTTCGATCGTGTCTGAAGAAGGATATGCTAGATATCCGAAACAGTTACAAATTATAATTTAAAATAAAGTAAAGTTGGTAGGAGGGAAGATAAACGGGCCTTCGGATTTTCGGTTCAAAATTGATCAGAACGTCTTCCTTAGGTCCCAAATAGTGTTTCCTGAAAATTTCAGACCGCGGAAACTTCAAAAAGATGCCAAAAATTAATATAGAATTTACCATTTATGGGCAGGGAAGATAAACGGGCCCTCCGATTTTCGGTTCAAAATTGATCACAACGTCTTCCTTAGGTCCCAAATAGTGTTTCCTGAAAATTTCAGACCGCGGAAACTTCAAAAAGGTGCCCAAAATTACGACACAATTTACCATATATGGGGTGTGTAAATAAACGGACCCTCGGATTTTTGGTTCGATACTGATCACAATGTTCTCCTTAGGTCTCAAATGGGGTTTCCGCGTTCTGACATTTTCTACAAACACTATTTGGCACTTCAACAACATATTGAGATCAAATTTGAACCCAAAAGCTGCTAGCCCTTTTATCTAGCCTGTCTATACGAGGTAATAGAGGGTACATTGTATAGTAATTTTGGGTACCTCTTGAAATTACCGCTGTCTGAAATTTTCAGAAAACACTATGTGGGACGTAAGGAAGACATTGTGATCAATTTTGATCCCAAATACAGAGGGCTTGTTTATCTACCCTGCCCATATATCGTAAATTCTATCGTAAATTTGATTATTTTTTGAACTTTCCGCGGTCTAAAATTTTCAGGAAACATTATTTAGGACCTAAGGAACACGGTGTGCTCAATTTTATATCGAAAATCCAAGGGCCTGTATATTTACCCTATCCATGTATGGTAAATTCTATCCTAATTTTGGGCACTTTTTGAAGTTTCCGCAGGTTGAAATGTCCAGAGAATGCTTTTTGGGACCTCAAGATCACATTCTGATCAAATTTGAGCCGAAAATCCGAGGTCCCGTTTATCTTCCCTGCCCATATCTGGTAAATTCTATCGTGACTTTGGGGAAGTTTTTGAAGATTCTGTGGTCTGAAATTTTCAGGAAAAACTATTTGGGATCTAAGGAACATGTTGTGGTCACATTTGAACCGACAATCCGAGGGCCCGTTTATCTCCCTTGCCCATGCACGGTAAATTCTATAGTAATTTTGGGCACCTGTATGAACTTGACGCGGTCTAAAGTTTTCAGGAAACACTATGAGACGTAAGAAAGGCGTTATGATCAATTTACAACCGAAAATCCGAGGGTCCGTTTATCCACCCTACCCATATATGATAAATTCTATCCTAATTTTGGTTATTTTTTGAATTTTCCGCGGTCTGAAATTTTCAGGAGATACTATTTAGGACCTAAGAATGACGTCGTGATCAATTTTGAACCGAAAATCCGAGGGCCCGTTTATCTTCCCTGCCCATATATGATGAATTCTATAGTAATTTTGGGCAACTTTTTGAAGTTTTCGCGGTCTGAAATTTTCAGGAAACACTATTTGGTACCTAAGGAAGACGTTGTGATCAATTTTGAACCTAAATTTCGAGGGCCCGTTTATCTTCCCTGCCCATATATGGTAAATTGTCGTAATTTTGGGCACCTTTTTGAAGTTTCCGCGGTCTGAAATTTTCAGGAAACATTATTTGGGATCTAAGGAAGACGTTCTGATCAATTTTGAACCGAAAATCGGAGGGCCCGTTTATCTTCCCTGCGCATATATGGTAAATTCTGTCGTAATTTTGGGCACTTTTTTGAAGTTTCCGCGGTCTGAAATTTTCAGGAAACACTATTTGGGACCTAAGGAAGACGTTGTGATCAATTTTGAACCGAAACTCCGAGGGCCCGTTTATCTTCCCTGCCCATATATGGTAAATTTTATAGTAATGTTGGGCACCTTTTTGAAGTTTCCGCGGTCTGAAATTTTCAGGAAACACTATTTGAGACCTAAGGAAGACATTATGATCAATTTTGAACCGAAAATCGGAGGGCCCGTTTATCTTCCCTGCCCATATAAGGTAAATGCTGTCGTAATTTTGGGCAACTTTTTGAAGTTCCCGCGGTCTGAAATTTTCAGGAAACACTATTTGAGACCTAAGGAAGACATTATGATCAATTTTGAACCGAAAATCGGAGGGCCCGTTTATCTTCCCTGCCCATATAAGGTAAATGCTGTCGTAATTTTGGGCAACTTTTTGAAGTTCCCGCGGTCTGAAATTTTCAGGAAACACTATTTGAGACCTAAGGAAGACATTATGATCAATTTTGAACCGAAAATCGGAGGGCCCGTTTATCTTCCCTGCCCATATATAGTAAATTCTGTCGTAATTTTGGGCACCTTTTTGAAGTTCCCGCGGTCTGAAATTTTCAGGAAACACTATTTAGGACCTAAGGAAGACGTTGTGATCAATTTTGAACCTAAATTTTGAGGGCCCGTTTATCTTCCCTGCCCATATATGGTAAATTGTCGTATATTTGGGCACTTTTTTGAAGTTTCCGCGGTCTGAAATATTCAGGAAACAATATTTGGGATCTAAGGAAGACGTTCTGATCAATTTTGAACCGAAAATCTGAGGGCCCGTTTATCTTCCCTGCGCATATATGGTAAATTCTGTCGTAATTTTGGGCACTTTTTTGAAGTTTCCGCGGTCTGTAATTTTCAGGAAATACTATTTGGGACCTAAAGAAGACGTTGTGATCAATTTTGAACCGAAAATCGGAGGGCCCGTTTATCTTCCCTGCCCATATATGGTAAATTGTCGTAATTTTGGTCACTTTTTTGAAGTTTCCGCGGTCTGAAATTTTCAGGAAACAATATTTGGGATCTAAGGAAGACGTTCTGATCAATTTTGAACCGAAAATCTGAGGGCCCGTTTATCTTCCCTGCGCATATATGGTAAATTCTGTCGTAATTTTGGGCACTTTTTTGAAGTTTCCGCGGTCTGTAATTTTCAGGAAATACTATTTGGGACCTAAAGAAGACGTTGTGATCAATTTTGAACCGAAAATCTGAGGGCCCGTTTATCTTCCCTCCTACCGTAAAGTTTTAAGCTTTGGTCAGTGTCTCTTTTGTTAAAATGAATTTGATGTATCACTTACACCTATTCCTATTTGAAAAAACGAAAGTTGAATCCAATATGGCAGATCCAAGACGGCGGGCGGAGTGGGTGGGTCAGAGAAACAATATTTGATTCAATTTGTTTCGCATGTGCTCACATTCATGTTCAGTCACATGTGAAGAAAAAAAAAAGAACAATTTTGTGTCCGAGCGTTATAGTAGTGTGTGATTAATTCTGGATATATGAAGGCCCATAAATATGAAATTTCCCGTATGGGCCTTTAAAATTAGTACAATACACAGTGGGGAGCGCCGAACTTTGCATTTGAATCAATTTTACACGAATCCCAAAGGGGCCACTTTGCGAATGTACCTTGTGAGTAGTGCTCTCAAACGGGTCGGGTTGACCCGACCCGACCCGTGACCCGACCCGACCCGAGTCGGGTCGGGTCAGCTCGGGTCGGGTTACGGGTCGGGTCGGGTCAGGTCAGCTCGGGTCGGGTTGTCGGGTCGGGTCAGTCGGGTCAGCTCGGGTCGGGTTATCGGGTCGGGTCACTCGGGTCGGGTTGTCGGGTCGGGTCAGTCGGGTCAGCTCGGGTCGGGTTATCGGGTCGGGTCACTCGGGTCGGGTTGTCGGGTCGGGTCAGTCGGGTCAGCTCGGGTCGGGTTGTCGGGTCGGGTTATTCGGGTCGGGTTGTCGGGTCGGGTTGTCGGGTCGGGTTATTCGGGTCGGGTTGTCGGGTCGGGTCAATCGGGTCAACTCGGGTCGGGTTATCGGGTCGGGTCACTCGGGTCGGGTTATCGGGTCGGGTCAGTCGGGTCGGGTTGTCGGGTCAGTCGGGTCGGGTTGTCGGGTCGGGTCAGTCGGGTCAATTCACTTTGGTCAACTAAGTTTAGGTTGAGCTTAAACTCGGCTGGAGTCGAAAACTGCTGTTTTACACTACCTGCGTAATTAAAAATAGCAATTTTCAATTGATTTTATAGAAGCCATAAATGTATTTTGAACACTTGCAGCTAGTGTTTTTATGGTAAATGCTTATTTTTGTACTTTTTTTGTACTTGTAATTTTTAAATGTGGAAGATTGATTTTACCAATCGACTGTAATATTAATATCTACGCCAATATGGAGTCTGGATTTAGAACAAAACTAGAAGTTGTTTAAGCAAGGCCAAAAGAAAGATTGGATATGGACGACCAAGCCCAAGCAGGGCCGCGGTAGCTCAGTGGTAGAGAATTCATCTCTGGTGCATGGTGTCCATGGTTCGATCCCAGCTTGTGTTAAGTAGGCTTTGTGGTGGAGAAACGCCGTGTTGTGGGTTTTCTCGGGGTTCTCCTGTTTCCTCCCACTTTCTTCATTCCATCATTTCATTCATTTCTCATGGTCACCATATCCCTTAGCCTCGAAGCAGAATCGAGGGACCTTAAACTCAGGGGTGTACCTAAGGGGGGCCATCGGGTCCAGGCCCCCCAAATGGTTTCCTGCCCCCCCCAAATGACCAGCTTTTAAAACATCATAGTAAAATTATCTCGCTTCCTTCATTTAAAAGTAACAAAGTTATTGACAATTAATAATATACGGTAAAATAGTATGGAGAAATATTGTTTTTCCATACCGATCGAAAAATAGGATACATTGTTGTGACAGCAGATTACACAATTTACTGCGATTTATATTTGACAGTTTAAAGACAAACATTTTAACAAGATATTATATATATAGCCATAAAACAAAGGTACTAAACTGATTTGTAAGTACATTATATTTTTATATGCTTAACAAGTATTTTAAAAGACAGAGAATGGAAAATTTGGTGAGAAACAATGTTTTTATTCAGTTTGGATTTCATTCGCTCTCTTTTATTTCTACTCAGTGTAATAAAATAATTGTTTTTTTTAAGTCACGAATAATAAATAAATATTTTTGTCAGGAAACTATAAAGAAATTAAGTGAAATTTAAAGAAAATCAATCTTGTGTACATAGGTTCTGTATACAAGGTCTTAAATTTAAATAAAAAGGTAACCAAGAAAAGTTTTGTTGCTTTTTCACCCACCATCTTCGAACATCGATACGTCACCTAACCTGGAAGATCAAAAATAGTCCCCGTCAACATCGACGACCTTCTGAAAACGTTTCTGAAGGCCATGGAATTAATCGCGGTAGAAGTTGGTGGGCCGTGAAACGAAGAAGGTATCAGGTGCATTTTGGACTTTTACTAGGGATTTGAATTGGCGGCCTCTAAGGTGATTGTCCAAAGAATGGAACAGGTAATAATCGGACGGTGCAATACCCGGGGAATATAGTGGTTGCAATATTGTTTCCCATCCAAGGCGGAGAATGGTGTCCTGAGTCATCCTAGCCACGTGGAACTTAGCGTTGTCCCGTAAACGAGGACCCATTTGCAATTCAGAAGTGATGGCTCCAGAGTTTTGAGTTTTTGTTGAGCACAGCTCAACTGCTGACACTACACAGTTGCATTGATACTCTGACCAGCTGGTAACAGTTCCCGATGCACGATGCACCAAACACACAGAAGGACCTTCTTCTGGTACAGTGCTGGTTTCGGCTGTTTTGAAATCGGTTCATGGGATGCTAACCAATGATGACGGCGCCGTGGAGCTTCGTATAGGACCCACTTTTTATCACATGTCAACACCCTGTCCAGAAATGGCTCCGAAACAGTAAATAAACCCATGCGACTGCCGCGTTGCCTTCTGGCCCGGAGTCAAAACATGTGAGACCCAACTTGTAGTGCTTCCCAACTTGATGGATGTGCTGCCGAATGGTTTCTCCACACACTGAATTGTAGTCCCAGTTCCTCTTTGTACGTACATGTGTTGGTCTTCTGGCATGTGGTGTTTTCGGGTGTTTGGTCATCGTCCTTAAACTTGTTAAACCATCGCTGCACTGTCCGCGTCGTCACGACACCCTCAACAAAGACCTGGCATATTTTCTGTCCCGCTACAGCGGCGTTTGACCTCCATCTGAACTCGTTCAGCATACATGCTCTTATGACGCTCTGTGGATGTCCCATGTTCCCTCTGTCTTTACGCAAGTTCACTGTGTATCTGAATTGCCACAACCAGGTAGTATGTTGGATATACCCACACCAACAATTGACGTTCGCCTTATCTCAACTCACGGTGTGAGGTCCAATTGAACACAGACCTCCACGAAAAGGGACAGAACTTTCTGGTTATTTTTATAGTTATGCACAAAAGTATAGTGTTTGGTCCCGGGCAGTAGTTCTTGATTAAGCATAATAAAAACTATCTTGAATATAATTTATGGATAATAATAATAATAATAATAATAATAATAGTAATAGTAATAGTAATAATAAATAAGATAAAATAGTGTTTTTAGTTTTCCAGAAGGAAACCAAAATTTTCCTTTCTTTTAGGCCTGAAAAACACTAGCAGCAACACATTTTTTGCTTTGTACATTGTAGCCGCCCCCCCCCTCAAAAACGACGGGCCCTTCCTACACGAACCTGCTGGCTACACCCCTGCTTAAAGTGAATATTTCATTTTATTTCACCAAGCCCAAGGACATCGATACAAGAACAAGATAAAGTTGGATATACAAGACGAATTGCATAGTAATCTTGCTCTTGGCCTTGTTTTGGTGATCACCAAGTAGCGATGAGCGTATTTTCTAGCTTTCCGTATAGTATGAAATACCATAATCAAAATCACACTTGGTCTTCATTTGTACCGATGAGGTGAGCATTCTTGGCTCTTGTATAGCATGAAAGATCACCAAGACTACGAAATGCAGGACCAAGACTTGACTGCAAGACAAAGAATAAGACGCAGTATTGAAGACCAAGACTTAGGGAGCGAATTGTTTGAATTTCATTTGTTGGGCTGAAAGTGATGAAATAAAATTAGTACTTTATAATTAAATATCAACCTGTATTTTTAAATTCATATTATGTATCTTCTTACGTGCAACTATATATACTGTAAAATACGTTTTAATTACCGAGAAAGAAAAATCAAAGTGGTACGGGTCCCGGAATCTTAAGAACCTATTTTGGAATGAAAGTTGAAGGGTTGGAAAAAATCACAGGTGTTCTCCTGTTTCCTCAACCCTTATCATTGTAATTAAACGATTTCCTTTTGTCTCCGCCAAGAGACTCTTGCTACTGCCTTCCGAGAAGACGCCCTGCCGTCCCAGCAGGTGAGAACACTGACCTTGAAGAAAATTTTCGTCACATAGAACTAAAGAAAAAAAATAAAATAAAAATAAATAAATAAATAAATAAAATAAAAATAAAAATAAATTTCTCCCACGTCGGACATTGGTATCAGTTATAAAAAGAAATAACCAAACCTCAAAAGTGCCAAATATTCATTAAGATGCATATACAAATCCCCGCTTGATCTAGCTAGTGGTTAACGTGTAAGACTTCGGTACACGTGGTCCGGGTTCAATTCCCAATGGGAGTGCATTTTGGTGTTCACCCAGTGTTGTGACCATAGTGCTCTCAAACGGATCGGGTTGACCCGACCCGACCCGTGACCCGACCCGACCCGACTCGGATCGGGTCAGCTCGGGTCGGGTTACGGGTCGGGTCGGGTCAGGTCAACTCGGGTCGGGTTGTCGGGTCGGGTCAGTCGGGTCAGCTCGGGTCGGGTTATCGGGTCGGGTCACTCGGGTCGGGTTATCGGGTCGGGTCAGTCGGGTCAGGTCGGGTCGGGTTGTCGGGTCGGGTTATTCGGGTCGGGTTGTCGGGTCGGGTCAATCGGGTCAGCTCGGGTCGGGTTGTCGGGTCGGGTTATTCGGGTCGGGTTGTCGGGTCGGGTCAATCGGGTCAACTCGGGTCGGGTTATCGGGTCGGGTCACTCGGGTCGGGTTATCGGGTCGGGTCAGTCGGGTCAGATCGGGTCGGGTTGTCGGGTCGGGCCAATCAGGTCGGATCACGGTTCGGGTCAGTCGGGTCGGGTCGGGTCATCGGGTCGGGTCAGTCAATTCGGGTCACGGGTCGGGTCGGGTCGGTCTTCAACCCGACCCGACCCGACCCGTTGAGAGCACTACTTGTGAGTCCTTCTGCCTGATTTGCTCCACATATATGACTGATTTTTCCTCATTTGACTTCATGCTCTCTCCTAAACTTAAATCTGTCCCCAGGAAGGAGAGTTTTGAAGAAGTTGCATCGATTCAAGCGAATGTGAAAGCGTCTTGAACATTATTCCAGTGGACAACTTGCATTGGGTATCCCAAAGCCTGAACGACCAGTCTCGCGAGTGTATATAGCGCGAGAAGGGATGTATGTATGAAACTAACGTGGTAATATATTTTTCTGGCATGGTTGAGTATATTAGTTAGAAGATGTCCCGGAACTCGTTGATCGTATTGTGTATTATGATATTGTTTTACATTAAAAGTGAAAATTCGATACAGAAAATCTTCTCGAATATTTCATAAATTAAGATACGTAGATGCAGTCTTTTTGCCTGGTATCAATTCGCAGGTATGGCACGCAGGAGTCCAACTTTCTTTTTATGTTACCAATTGCACGTTTTTTTACCTTACCAGTTGCATGTTTTTACGTTACCAATTTATTAGAGAACATTGGGATATATATATATATATATATATATATATATATATTAAACCTAGCTTAATCTCTGATCATTATCTAAAATGACCACGAATTATCTAATTGATTGACATAGAATACGAGAGGTTATAAACACAAATAATAAATTAACTTTATGTAGGTTAAAATCATATATTTTCAATCTGAACGATTACTGTCAAGTGTAAAAAGTGTGTGTGTTGAATGAATATGTCAGGGCTATATCAGATCACAATACCAACGATTCTGGCTATTTATCACTGGTAACAGTTTTAGATAGGAATAAATACCTTCATGGCTCTGCATTGCGTCCTTGGGATGATGAGCTTCTCTTCCTTCAAAAGCCTGGGTGGAATGATGGTCTCTCAACAGCAACTCGGACTTGAACTCTGGACCGCCATCTAGGTCGTCCCTAATGACTTGAGTTCTACCCAAACCAAGAGTTGACAGATCTCGGATACGGATCCTCCTACTGATCTTCTGTTACTGACTACTGGTGATCTGATTATGATGATCCCGTCTACTGCCCATTTTCCTCCTTTCACAAGGTTTTTATTCTTCTTTTTAGTTTTCGAAATTCGCTGCATCAACTGATGACATTTCCGTGTTGTCCTATTTCGTTGTGGAAACCTCGTGGTTTCTGCATTGTCATCCAGTGATCGAAATCTCCAGAAATCCTTCATCTGCAAGTCTGACATATATATATATATATATATATATATATATATATATATATATATATATATATATATGAAACCAGACGATTTACTTCATACCGGAGAGATTTTTGGATCTTCGTTTTTGTGGGAAAGAGTTGTAGGAATAATAAAGTTATGAATAAACTTGTTTAAAACTTAACATTCTCTATTTCTTTCCTATTAGTGTAAAGGGCAATAGTACACTCATCAGCAGAAAACATCTTATAAATGCAAAAGAAAAGTGAAAATAGGCCTATGTACTAGTAGATAGTATATGTCAACCCCATAATTCACATTATATTTTCTTGCATGCCCTGCAAGAAGATTGGATAAACCAATCAATGCGTTTACCTACTTTCGATGCTCCTTATTGGTTCCTTCCTAATCGAAACGAGGGAAGGGGAAGAAAGGACGTTAATTGCGTTTTACAATCGTAACAGCTTTGAAGATAAAATCTTGCTAACTTCAGTAAATATCTTCAAATTTAATCACCTTTTCATCAGCGATTCTATCGAGTTGTTTAATTAATTTTCTTCGAAAAAAGTGAAAATAAAAGAAAAACGCTTCTCTGGATCTTATGAGACTATAAAATAAGTTAGCGACGACTGATAATCACGCAAAGTTCAGCTGAGTTCTCATAATTACTTAATCAGCAAAATAGACCCTTTCATATCTCCCACTTGCAAGGAAAGTACTTGGACTCGAACGGTGAATACGTACAAAAGGAAAGCATGTGTAATGTTAGCACCCCAGAAGAAAACAGTAATGTCCGTTTTTCTGCAAGCTGGTGTAAACGTCCGAAAGAGCAGGTCAAAGTAGAGCACGTGCCATAACGACAGGGCGTCTATAAAGTCCAATCCCTGCCATTTTTGCGGAAAAAGGGATGGATAGATGAAACAATCGGCGCACATGTATCTCATTATTTTTAGGGACACACTATTTGAATAAAAAATGTTGTGTCCCAGTTTCCCCCGGAGCTTCCCAGACACGGTCCAACCAAAATTGTTAAATGGTAATGGGGCCAAGTAGTAGATCGTTTGACATTTTGATTGACTACCATTTTGTACAGGGTGAGCGTAGAGACTCGGGACTTGCTTCATCTTGTTTCTTTTCACATTACCTTTTTTAGTGATATACTACTTGATCCCCTTACCATTTGAAAATCTTGGTTGGACCCAGTCTGAAATCCTCCGGAAACTCTGAAACACAACTCTTTTATTGAAAATGTTTCCCAAAAAATAAGGGGATATGTGTTCGCTAATTTTTCCAACCATCCAACTCTTGTCCGCAAAAATGGCCTGGAGTCAGACTTTATAGACACCCTGTCGTTGTGGCACGTGCTCTACTTTGCTCTGCTCTTCCGGACGTTTACACCACATTGCAGAAAAACGGACATCACTGTTTGCTTCCGGGGTGCTAACATTACACATGCTTTCCGTTTAGTGCGTATTCATCCGTTCGAGCCCAAGTCCTTTCCTTGTGAGACACTGAAAGTTAATGTTAAAATACATTGGTGGAACATGTTGTTTACAAGGAAATATTATTACGGGATTCATGTAATTTAAAGTGGGCAACTCAGATTCCTACTATACTACTGAGAAATAAATATTCACTTTAATACCTAAAAAATCGCACATAACCTAAAGTCTGACCAATGATAAAGGGAAAAACCTTTACAAGAAATCAGGCATTCGACTAGGGAAGATGCTTTTGGATAAATGTAGAACATAGATGAGGAATACGAGGTGTATCTGGAAACTAAATTTCTCCTCGTCGTTCAAAGAACGTGCCAAATATTCACTTCATAATAACATCTATATGTATAGGACATACCTATTTTTCCACATAGTCCCTGCCAGTATCAACATTTTGGTTTAGTCATGGTATGTACAAACTCCAGAATCCAAGCATTATATGGAATTCTGTCATTTGCTCAATTTGATATACTGGCATATTTTATATAGCTATTTGGTTAGATATGAATGAGAATTTAGAAGTGGAAGCCTTTGTTAATTGGATTGTGGCATTTGCTCACAAACATATGCTTTTTTATACGTCATAATATAGAACAAAAGTACATTCTCATTCTCATAATTGTCCATTAAAAAAAGCCAAGCATGTAATTCATCCTTTTCTTTTTGTGGTTTCGAACCTTTTGAATACTAACAAGCTTTGTGAAGCATAGATTTTTGTATTCAAACTAGACTGTTATGGAACTCTTTGTCATTATATATCAGTGTCCAGTCATCAGTTACTTGTGTAAACACTGGCAACACTCCTAGTACGTGAGATGTCAGTCAGCCATGGGTTTTCGATAGGTTGAAACGGAAGGTTAAATGAGGAAATATGGTAAGTGGGGATGGTTATGTCTTACTCAATCAAATACTCCAGTGTCGTGAAGTAGAGGTGGAAATTTAAAGCACTCGAACGAGAGTTCTAGAGAACTAATGAAATGTTTATAAAAAGCAAAATAACGTACGTGGATCAAAATTCAAGTGGCACGAGGTCAACGTGTACTACGCTGTTTACAGAAACTAAGTGAAGCGTGTGGTGACGAAGCGTTAACGTATCGAACCATGGCACAGTAGAAAAAAGTGTTTCGGAAAACCAAGGATGGCGTTCAGAGCGACCCCAAGCTGACTACAAATAATTTCTTTTTTTTTTTTTTTTTTTTTTTACCTGCTGGAGGTCAATTACTGGCGGATTGCACGTGAGTTAGCTGCAAAAGTACAAGTATGCCACTAACCTTGCTTCACATTCGGTACAATATTCTTGGGTCCCGCAAAATTGCAGCGCGGTGGATACCTCATCGAATAACCGAGGTGGGAAAATGTTAAGATTCCTAATGATTCCACAAGATTTACTGCATCACTACTAGAGGGAAAGTGACAACTCACTTGGACAGATCGTCACTGTGGACTAAATCTAGACTCATTCTTATAAACAAACTTGAAGGGGCAATCTACTGATTAGAAGCACCTTGGATCTCCTCAGCAAAGAAAGTACGTCCTCGTAACGGGGAATATGAAGATAATTTTGTACAATTCTGTACGATACAGACAAACAGTCGATGGAGAATACTACAAATACTTAAATTGTTTGTTAAAAAACTTCATCGCGCATCCAGGACAAAGGACAGCACTCGCACTATAATGTCAATTGTCACAGTGTCGATAGTGTGCAAGATCTCCTGCATAGCTGTCAATGAAAGAAACTCGAACATCCACCGTATTCCCCGGATGCGAGTTCGTGTGATTACAAATCTCTTCACCGAGATAAATAAAAAAAACTTTATGGAAACTATTACGACAGAAGAGAACCCATCATGGATACCTGTAGAGTTCAATAAAATTGGAACATACTGGCAGTATAATACGCCTTTCCCAGATGTGGTAGAAGGTCAAAGACATATAAAATCTTTCAGTTTAACGTCCCACGATTATACCCGATAGGTTAAGGGAGACGAATGGTAAGGCCAAGTGAACAATGATGGCAGAATCGGTGGAATGAGAATGTGGGAGGAAACGGGAGAACCACGAGAAAATCTACGGACACGGTGTTGTCCACCACAAACTTACTTGTCAGGGAATCACGCCGGGACCCCACGCACTAGACGTAAGCACTACCATTGAGTCACAATGGCCGCCTCGGAGGCATACAGAGCGATTACATTGAAGAAAGTAACTAACTGGTATTTACTCTAGCAATAAAGCCAAGTAAGAAACTTAATAGTCTTCATCCCGGCGAAATTAAAATACCGCTAATTTTACAGTAATTATGTGATATCTTTAAATAGATAAAAGATAATTGAAATATGGAACAAGAGCGCCCTAGAAAATATTATTTTGCGTGAGGTACCGTTATCACAAGTCACCTAGTGGCTTTCCGTTTTCAGCTGTTTAGAAACGCGAAAATAAATGCCGATTTTCAAAATGGGTCGAAATCGAAAGCAGATAAGTGAGTTCAATCCGCCGGGATGAAGACTCTTAAAGAGTTGCTATTGCTTTTTATGCAGCTTTTGTGAAATAAACATTCTCCTCTCTCGACAAGAGACTTAAATCCCCCTCCCTTTCTCCACACTCTTGCGTGGTCTGCCAAACGTTAAATATTTTTCTCTATCATCATCAACCTCTGCATATGGAAATTTATTATGTATTTAAGCATACATACGGAATTAATTATAACTTTGGTAATAGGATATAATTACATACTTTCGTAATTTATTTGATATTTCTTTTAATCAATCCCTATGGCAAGCAGAGTATATACCTAGGTACTTAGATATACAGCGTGCGTCCTCAGTTGAACTTACCCGATCTTCCCCAAATTTAGCATATAATTGGGCCTTTTTAGTACTCAGATGAAAAGGTTTGGACATTCATGTTTCTTTTTTTAAGTTCCGCGATTATGCTCTGAGGATAACGGCGACGGCGACGGCAACGATAATAATAAAGGAAACGGTGGGATGAAGGAGATAGGAAAACCCCGAAGAAACCTACGCACACAGTGTTTTTTCCAGCATACAACACACTTCTCACAAGCTGGGATCGAACCAAGGACTCCACGTGCCAAAGGTTAGCGCTGTACCAAAAATAACGGCATACATCGCTTATCTTCAGACTTCGTTTCCTTCAGATGTCTCAGAGACCAACCACCTACCATACTCGAATTCCAATGATGGATATTCATGACTACCATACCATTTCTACCATCTGTTTATGGAAACGACGAAAATGGCCCATTTTGGCTAGGAAATGGAATGATGGAGTGTAATGGAACCGATTAGCATTGGTTATCGAACCAGTGGTCCAGCAGCACACTTCCCTAGACACCGAAATAAAAAGCTTCATTACCTCAACAGTTACATAACTGATTCTATTTAGTTAGAGAACTTACATTGCACAAGCTTATGTAACCCGAATAAATTATAATAAAATCTGCAAAAAAATTTACTTTTCTATTTACCAGGTTAACTTTAGAATTCCTCCCCGGTGAACTCGTTCTCATAATTTGCAAATTTACGAGATGCCTACAATTATCAATTGTAAATCTCCCCTTGTGTTATAGACTAGCTCATGATTACAATATATTGCGAACAAGATGTAATATATTTAGTTCTAAACAAAACTTTATAACTCAGCTTAAAACATTTTAAATTCAGGGGTAAACCTTCTTGTGTTTGTATAATTTTCTTTTTTTTATTTGTTATAGTTTTACTATTGTTACGTTGTTCACTCTCAGTTAATTGGCTTAGTGCAGTATGAAACTTAGTGAATAAATAAAAAATAATAATATTGTAAAACTTTGTTTCATATAGGATTTGTGGGTAGAGCATTTAACAAAAAGAGCGTCCGGAATCGATCTCCCACTACCAATTTTATTATAAAAGCTTCCACTATAAGAGTATTTCCACAAAATACTGTACAAATTAATCTCTCCAATATCAAAGGTTAGTTATACGTGGTCTTTGACCGTAAGGTCGCAGACAGGATCTCCAGCAGAGACCCGAAGCAGGCTAAGAGGAGTGGAATTTAGGTGCCCAAAGCTCCGAAGCAAGGGTGGGTAGGTTAGATGGCCAACAGAGCCCCGAAGCAGGCTAAGCGGCTGAGGTTAGGATTCCCAGTCAGAGCCCCGAAGCAGGCTAAGCCAGGAGAAAGGATAGGCGTAGTCCCGAAGCAGACTAGAGGCCCTGGGATTAAGTTACTCCTAAAGTCCCGAAGCAGACTAGAGGAGGGTCACCAGAAAACTGGTACTGAATTGCCTTTGTCCGTCCAATTTATAGGGTTCGTTGGGTGGCGGTGGCGCTGCTGCTCCTCTGTCGTCTTCTGCTCCGTGGGAGGGGCCAGAAGCAGTCGTCTGCATGTGATTATAGGTCCCTCTGGTGGGAGATCCTCTTGCCGAACCATGTGGTGGTGTTTGTAAACACTGATGCGTGGAATTGTTTGTTTACAACGTCACATAGGATATTACAATATAAATAAATTACTGTCCATCAACTAAACTAGAGAAGCATGGAATGGGCCTACCATATCATTAAAAAAAAAAAAAAAAAAAAAAAAAAAAAACTGAAAATAATTTATGGTGCTGCTGGTGCTCCTTCATCTCAAGATGAAACATAAGGGTTTTACTTCAGCAAAGCTTCAACTATCTCCCGTAGAAGTAATAACAATGTTTATCAACATTTTAAATTTGAAAGTGACAAATTCAATATTTTTCTAGGCATAGACTTTAATATTTTTCTAAGAGGTATAAATATGAATGTCTGCCCTTGTCCACCCACGAAGCCTACTTCATACGAGCTGGGATCGAACCAAGAACTCCACACACTAGATGTGAGCTCTGTACCACAAATACGTTTAGACTTAGTGAAACTTTTGCAAAAGAAAAAAGGTTTTTACAAAAATTGTCTAAAAATCCTCAGCTGAACTCATTCTATCCTAATCACACTTGCCACGGTAGGAGACCTTGAAGAGCTTAGTACGCATATAAGATATTAAGATGTGTAGGTCTCTGGTTTTCGAGTTGGGTCACTCGATACGTTGTTTTGCTAAGATATTCTACCACACACTTAGTTCAAATGTCTTCTGCAGATACTTGAGAGCCTGAGGAAGAGAAAATTAAGTTGTTGAAACTATTACTCATTTTTTTAAGTTTCAATAAATAAGTATATTAATCTGGTCAGCAAGATTTTACTTATCTAATAAGTTTCAGTATTATAGTGGATAGATTTAAATAAAAGCTTACGAGTTAGACTAATACACTTATTTACTGAAGTGTAAAAATGAGATGTTAAATTTTTAAGATGCAAACAAACCAACTGAGATTGGTCTCCAAATATATGTAACACCCTGTACATAGAAAAACACTTGTAAGAGAAATGTTATGTGAGAAGAGTAAAGAATAAAGGAGATGTAGAGAGATTCTTGTTTCTGAAACTTTTTTTTTTTTTTTTTTTTTTTGCGAAGGTTAATCCTGCGCCTTCCTCTTTTCGCGCGATCGCAAAATCCCCCGAGGGACAGTTCTCTCGCCTCTTAAAGAATTGAACGAGGCAAGAAAGGAAACGGGGAGGGGGGATGCCTCCTTCATGTGATGAAGATTAAGATGAGGCTGAGTAAGTAAAGTGAAAGGGAAAAAAACTCAAGAAAAAAAGTACTAAGGGAGAAGAAAAAAAAAAGAAGATAGCTATCTCATTGAGTTCGTGTGAAACATTTACAAAAAAGCGAACGTCCATCACCCTTTGGGGAATTTTTAACTAACTACGCTTGCTCGTGCCTTCACTTGTTTTTTCACACACACAAACATACCTTTTTTTTTTAAAAAAAAAGAATGAAAACAGAAAACAGAGAAATTAAGGTAATGTAAGGGTCTGAAAATTTAGTAAATCAGACAATAGTTGTCTCTGAACTGAAACAAAATGTTATCGGTTCGAATCTAGTACATGTCAGCCATCTTATCGGAGTATTTTGTTTGGGTTCTTCTGTTCTCTTTCATTTTTCTTTTAAATATCGTCCATCTCTTTCTTAAGCTCCACCACGGATAAACGGTATCCCGGCGAAATTAAAATACCGCTAATTTTACAGTAATTATGTGATATCTTCAAATAGATAAAAGATAATTAAAATATGGAACAAGAGTGCTCTAGGCAATATTATTTTGCGTGAGGTACCGTTATCACAAGTCACCTAGTGGCTTTCCGTTTTCAGCTGTTTAGAAACGCGAAAATATATGCCGATTTTCAAAATGGCTCGAAATCGAAAGCAGATAAGTGAGTCGTGATAACGGTTTCTCATGTAAAATAATATTGTTTAAGGCGCTCTTGTTCCACATTTCGATTTTCTTTTTATCTATTTGAAGATATCACATAATTACTGTAAAATTAGCGGTATTTTAATTTCCCCGGGATGAAGACTCTTAAAGTAAAAGGCCTGGTCGAGAGCTCATGCCGATTCCTCAATGAGAAGTAGCTGCGAATCCTCACTGACCTTGGAAAGTTAAACTCCAAAGAAAAACAATTTTACTTCTTTCCCTCCCTGTTTTCTGTTTCCACCATATACTTTCCATATCAACGATTAGAATACAATTTCTTCCCAAGCAGGAATGTTCATAGTGTTTTTTCTTTTTAAGGAATTTGATTTACCAAAACTCCTTTATTTATATACCCGCGCCTGTTTATCCAGAAGTTGTGGCAATCAGCCATTTCTGGTTTTAAGATTGAGAACTATAGAGGAAGCACGATAATATATATCAATTCCACAAATACGAGGTAATATTTATCAATAATTAAAAACTAAGGTTGCAAGGCTGATATATCTGGAGTTTCGTCTGTTATTGAAGAATGAGGAGTGAGATGTAATAGATGGAGTTGGCAACTGTGCAGAGTTTCAGCCACCCGCCACAAACGGCGCTAGTTGTAGGTAAACACAAGATGGCGACTCGTTTGAGAAACTGGTCTCGCGAAGAAGTCCGCTTAGTTATTCGATTTCTGTGGGCGAAACATGTAACCGCAGTTGAAATTCACCAGCAGCTGGTAGACGTTTACGGAGAGACTGTAATGTCTCGTCAGCAAGTCGCAGAATGGTGTCGAAAGATTGCGGCTGGTACGGAAAACGCGCTCTCCCACATACAGCCCAGACAGGAGACCACTAAGTTGTTGAAGCAGCTTCGCTGGGACATAATCGATCACCCTCCCTAACCTCGGACCTCACTTCAAGTAACTTTCATCTGTTCTCACACTTGAAGAAGAACCCAGAAGGCCGTCGCTTCGGTTGAGACGAGGAGATGAAACACTTAGTGACAACAAATCTGAACACCCAAGAACAGGGTTCCTAGCAGGAGGGAATCTTCAAACTAGGGATGGCCAGAGCCGGTTCCTGGTGGAACCGGTTTTCGGGTCTGAACGGATCCGGTTCTAGATGATCCGGTTCCGGAACCGGTTTTTCGGATCCAGGTTTGGAACCGGTTCCTAAGATCCGGTTCTGGAACCGGATTTTCGGATCCAGGTCTGGAACCGGTTCTGAAAACCGAATCTCCGAGAACCGGTTCCGCCGGAACCGGAACTTTGTGGCCATCCCTACTTCAAACCCATCCCGCGATGAGGCAAGTGCCTCAACCGATATAGAGACTATATCGAAAAATAACCTAATGTATGTACTATCTGATGGCTGTATAGGTTGTATGAAATCATGTATAAACGTTTCACAGCAGACTTTGTAACCTTATTTTTTGATCACTCCTCGTACATTTCAACTCTATCTGTACTAAAACCGTGGGAGGAAAGGGGAGTACCCCAAGAAAACCCACAGACACGATGTTATTCACCAAAAACTTACTTGTTCGAGAATCGAACCAGGGACCCCACACACAGAGGTAAGAGCTCTTCTATCAAGCTAAGGTGTTTTTCCTTCAATATTCATTTATATAGAACAAAACGATTAGAGAAAGAGAGAAGTTTTTTTTTTCAAAATTGGTTTACCGTTCTAAGAATAGTCCGAATCTTCTCTTTTAACCCTCTCTTCGACCGGAAGTGGCAGAAATCGACCGGTTTTAAAGTCGATCACTACACAGTAGAAATGGTATTAACTAGCGAGAAGTGGTTTCCTGTAGTCGATGAAACGCCCCAAGAATACCTTTCATCGTTATCCTTAAGTCTCTACAAAACTGAAAGTGTAAAAAATCAACCGCTAGGCTCTACTGGTTTTAACGTTGATCCGTACAGAGTAAAAAAGGGAAAAGATAGCGAGAAGCAGTTCTCAGGAATCAATTAAGTGTCCGAAGAATATATTCCATCTCTACGAAAATTGAAAGTGATAGATATCTAGTACTACTTCTGTTTCAAAATTAGTTGTGAAAATATCACGTCATACAAACCAAACTCATTCACATAGTGCACATATGACGCTGGTACTTGTTTAAAGTTATTTTCAGTTGAGTTGAGCGTCTCTTTCAGCAATGAGGTTATATGAGACGTGCACCTATAGCTTAATGTGAAATCAGAATCATATGAGCTCCCGCTGGGAATCGAATCCGGGTCTCTCACTCCAAAGGCATGTGCGCTAACCGTTTATCTATCAGGGAGCTTTTGTTTAAGATTATAAATGGCCGGAAAGACGTCTATTTACCAAGTCTATCCAGCCTTTGAAAAATGAGGTAGGCTTTCCGTATCGAAATATTCCAAGGTCGCACCGTTAGCTGAATAATTTTGTGCGAGGATTTCTGAAAATGTCCTTCCTGACACGGAAATATCATGCCAGTCCAGTTGTTTTCGTTGCCAAGGCAGTGACTTCGAGGAAATTCATCATCCGTCTTACAGTCCAGATTTAGCACTGTAGCTTTGGCAATAATAGCCGTGCGGTGGAGCATTGTCATGCAGTAAACAAGCTCAATACACAGCGACTGATTTAAATTACTGCTTCCTACAAAGGGACGGAGCTAGACAGTTGAAACTGATTCATTATTTCTTCCATAGATGGCACTACATGCCAAGTACAGGTTATTGTCAGCATCTCGGTGCCAAGCTGAAAACTTTAAGAAATACCTTCGTATAGCCAGACAGAATATTGTAAAATTATTTTGGTAAGGTAAAGCACTTAGCATACTGGATTGATTTCTCCCACAACCTTTTGTTATAAAATTTTTGTTATATACAATAACACAAAGTTACTACCTATATAAATGTACTCTTAACACCAATACCAAGTTTTGTACGTTGTTTGGGATAATAGGTGTTTTTACTCCTAGGCAGTTAAGGAATGATTTTTATAAAGCTGAGTTGGGGTGGTTTAGGAATTTTAGTGGCTTAGGGAAGCAAAGAGATGTTGGAGTCTCGCAGAGCTGTAGGCAAGCTAGGAAAACCACAGAGCTCCAAGCAAGCTAGGTGGTTGTGGTTAGGATTTTTTCAGCTTTAGGCAAGTTAAAAGAATATATACATTTTTACAAAGCTCTAGGCAAGATATGTGGGCAATATGTCTCAGAGCTTTAGAAAGATAGGACGTTTGGGTTAGGATTGATTATTTTAGAGCTCTATGCCTTTAGAGCTTTATGCGTTTGTTAGATAGCAGCGGCACGGTTTCTTGTTACATAACCAAATGATGATGAAGATGTGTGTTGTTTGCTTTTTGTAGTAATTGTAGTAAAAAGCACATGGCTTTCTTTATAAATAAAGGAGTTGGTGTTTATAAGTAAAAACCACCCGTAAGATAACACAATACTAAGAGTTATAGTGGCATAAAAAATAAGATGTATATCTGCCCTTCAAACAACGACCTTCTATCCTTAGTGAGGTGGAATTTCTTCTCTCGTTCTACGTTCGTCCAAGTGCAGTTCAGGATTTCATCCAACCTATATAAAATGGAAATTAAATGAAATTATTTTAGTTTTACGTCCTACCATTATGCCGGGCAAGCTAAAGGAGACGGTGATGATAAGCAATGAATTCAATGGTGGAATGAAGAAAGTGGGAGGAAATGGGAGAACCCCGAGGAAACCCATGCACACGGTGTTTATCCACCACAAGGTTCACTTGGCGGGAGCAGGGTTTGAACCTGGGACCCCATGCACCAGAGGTGAAAGCTCTACCATTGAGCCACCGCGGCATCCTTATTATAATGGGTGGTGAGACAACTGGAGAAGGCCTAAGAGTGGCTGACCACTTGTCTCCTTTAAATGTTGATTCATGAAAGGTGGAGCTTTCTCTTCACAGTAGACACATAGGCCTTCCCTAAATTGAGAACATATACTTACCGTTTCCATACGAGGGTCATCCTGATATAAGGACCGTTTTGTTGTAATGTATATATTACAAATATGTGCAAAAGATTAACATAACAGTACCTTACTCTGCTTTTCAACGTACTCGTCATGCGCATTCAAACAATTAACATAACGTGATACCAGTATCTCCATACCGTCATTACACTCTGATGGTGATGACATGAGTTCACCAACAGGGGGCACGGTGGTTCAGTGGTAGGGGCGCTTACATCTGGTGCGTGGTGGCCCTGCTTCGATCCCCAACAAATAAGTTTGTGATGGGCAATATTGTGTGCGTGAGTTTTTTCGGGATACTCCCGTTTTCTCCCAGATTTTCATCCCACCAATTCTTCCATCATCAGCTACTTGGCTTAATCATCCGTCTCCCTTAGCCTAAAGGGAATAACCGTGGGACATTAAACTGAAATACTGCTTTTCATTTTTTTAAAAAAAATTTCATTTCATTAGTTCACCAGCAGTATATGTTACCCACGAGACAAGAAATAAGATTTTCTCGTCTCGTCTCATATTGTAAATGTTGTAGAAGCATTGTCTCGTCTCGATTCACGAAGAAAGCTATTTTCGTCAAGTCTCGTTTTGTAAAATTATGTACAAACTTTATTTTTGATTAATTCAACCTAGAAGTTATCAGAATCATTCCACGTCACCAGAGGTCCACGAGAGGTGTGATATAACAACATTTAAGCTATATTTATTGTTGGAATATATTGTGTAATGACTTTGGTATCTTTAAGATGGATCACCACCGGGAAAGTCATACATATTTTAGCTCATTGCCTTAACTACTGCGCAATGAAATGTTACATGTTATACATATTGTACTATAAGATAGAGAAATGTTTCAGCCACAACACAAGACACTGATTCATTTGGTTGTATCTCCTGATATCGAAAAAATATAACAAATAAAAGAAAATATTTGATTCGTTTTACAATAAGCACACAAGATGGCACTTGCTGTAAGATCCGACTAGAAGTGCTCAGTTTTACGAAATGTTCATTTGTATGTGTAAAGTATTTTAAAGTAACGATCTTATTACGAAATAGATATATTCTTTGAACGTTTTTCGTTTTAAGTTTCACATTTTACTTAAATATTAATTTACATTTAACGACGAAACTTGCGAAGAACGTCATAATGCGTTGTTTCCAAATTTGTACGTTTACTGTAGTAGTCACAATAAGAAAATTCCTGGATTCTAGCGTTCCAGTTCGAGAAGCAGAATTGCGGTAAGGGTGGAAAACTAATTTCTCTAGTAAGTATCCAAGCAGAATTCCATAATTACTTCCTCTATTATCTGGCATCAGTAAACACTCGACACTATCTGGCACCACACCATTTAAGCAGCGTTTAGCATACCATTGACAACACCTAGGGATCCACCTTAAACGTTGATAAATACTCTTCATTGTATTAGTACAACACTTTATTAATGTATAGCTTTTATTACGAATTATATGGTACGTTTCATATTGTTTCAATGTTTTTCAATGTCTTTGTATACATATCTTAATCATTTTATTTTTCATATCGTTTTCAAGGTGAGATCTTCCCTCTTTGCGTACATCATCTCTTTAAGATAATTTACCGGTGAATAATCTTTAATCACATAGACATGGACTCTTATTTAAGCGGTGTGGTATTTTTCTTGTGTCAAAGAAAAGTGTGCAAAATGCTGAGTTTTGAACTGGGATGTTCAGGATCACACCCACATTGAAACAAGTAAAAATATGCTTACATACTCCACCAAATTACTCCGCGGTGGCTCAGTGGTAGAGCGTTCACCTCTGGTGCATGGGGTCCTTAGCGCGCGCCAAGTGAGCTTTGTGGTGGATTAACACTGTGTGTGTTTATTTTCTCGGGATTCTTCCGTTTCTTCCTACTTTCTTCATTCCACCATTTGATTTCATTTCTCATCATCACCGTCTCCTATAGCCTAACCGGCATAATCGTGGGACGTAAAACTTAAAGATTTCATTTCATTTCATTTCTACCAAATTATCTGATATTTTACTTGGTTTGGATAAAGCATGTCTATTGCCTCATTCCCTAGCGGTTCGTGTCGACGCAACGCAAACTATGTCTTTTAGTTTAGTAACAAGGGCGAGCGGAGTCTCCAGGGCTACCCAATAGTCATGTGGGCCCATGTATTTTTATGAATATGTATTTTTATTGTTATATGTATTATTTTTATGAATATACAATATTTGGCATAATTTGAATTAAATTTGTTTTAAAATCCTCATATATGCCTTCTTAGACCCTTATCTGCAACCACACATCTGAATGTCCCCCCCCCAAAGTTACAGAGAAATCGGCGCCTTTGTTTTGCGATAAGTAGCTTTACAATTATAATTCTTTTTCATTAAACTCCAATCAATCAATCAATCAATCAATAATTCCTTTCTCAGGTTTCTGCCTTGCATTGTGATCATTAAATTTTGCGAAGACCGACACGGAGTGAGGCCCCTGGTGATAGCATTGCAGTACACTTGAAGTTTTCACTGATTAAACGAGGAAATGAATTAGGGTTGCTTTGTCAACAGAATTTGTCATTTTGTTTATTTACTTCCTCATTAATACAAAAGATTGTGTCAGTATTCTCCCAGTCGTATTTTAACTATCCTATGTTCGATTCCCGTGCTATGAGTTGTATTAACCGAAACTTGTTTTCTTTCAACCGAGACGATGAACTTTGTTTCTTCTGCGTGTTTCTTGGCTAGGAACAAAGAGGTTCACCTTCCAAACGAGAATTAATAGTTTCGTTTCGTGTTCGAGGATTCCAATCCTCAATTTTATCAGGCGAATGACGTTATGATATCTTTAAATGTAGGTCAGTCCAATTTCGTTCCAGATTGGTCTGTTGCTAAATAAATACATGGATACATAAGAGTGAGCCTCTTACGCTAAGACGAGATTTCTGTCTTATATGAAGAAGAAATTATGGTCGATGGACAATAGCCCTTCTAGACTGAATTTCAACATACAACAAACGACCTAGGAAACGTCCTTATACAACGCGATGTGATGAAATCAAGAAAAACTGGAGAGTAATGCGGAAAAGATCTGCCCAACATAGATGGTTATGAGAAGAATTGGAGAGACATTTATCCAGCTGTAGATTGACAATAATTGGTTAGTATATATATATATATATATATATATATATATATATATATATATATATATATACGGTTAGTATATATACAATGCTGAAAGAGTTCTATGTTCTAAGTAAATAAATAAAAATTTGTGTTCTAAATAAATAAATCAATCAAAATTTGTTTTCAACCAATAATGTTCAAATTTCAAGTGTAAGTAGCCATCTGTATGGACAAATAATATAAAAATTGACTATGGAAAATCCACAGAAATAAGTTTTCATAATATTTAGGTGATAATTTTTAAAAAGTCAAAACATTTTTATATTTCAAGCAGGGCTGTATTCTTGTTTCCACAAACCAGAGAACGAATTAAATACATGCTTTTAATTTCACATCTCCAATTGCTAACAAACCACAAAATGGACAATCGTTTTGCCTGAACCAGGATTCAAACTAAAGGCAACCAAGCTTTGTGCATAAGTTTGTTAAACAGACAGAAGTTGCTAATGAGGAAATAAATCAACAGATGGAAGGAGATAACAAAAAAAGAAAAAGAAGCGTCTACGATGTACTAAATAATGTGTACTCAGTCAGTGTATACACCAGATTTAGAGCAAGCATATTATATATATCAAAATTTTAATATCCTCGTATCTCGCTGCGATACCACAGAATGTAGCGTTAAGTTTTGGTGCGGTGTCTCTCTTGACAAGTTCAGATAGTACATTTTACAGTCTCCAGGTGGTGCTGCTGTAGTTATTGTCGTTTATTTTCGTTTTTGTATTTGGAGTTAGAGTGAGCTCGCTGGTCTCCTGCTTTCTTGCTTTCTGTGTGTGTGTGTGTGTGTGTGTGTGTGTGTGGCGCTGGAGGGGATGAAGAAGAGAGAAGAAAGAAGACAGAAGAAAAACCATAGCAAGAGAATATGTATACATATATATATAAAGGTATGTATACATATATTATTTCGGGGTTGAACCCTTTACTTCCGAAAAGCCAGGCGTACAGGAACCAATGAGATTTCGCCTACACAGCACGCAAGTTTCCTCGCAGCCAATCGTGAAGCTAGAAGGTTGGAACTGCGGCGATCAGGTCTGTTGCGGCATTGGTGTTTCTTCAGTCTATTCTTTAATTCGGATTTCTTTTGTTCCGGCCACTTCCTCTCTCTTGGCCAAAGTCTGTCACAAGAGGTTCAGAATCTCAAGGAGAAACAACGTTCTCTCCACTAAAGAGAACGGCTGTCTGTTTCCTTGTAGGTGGCAAAAGGAATGAAATACCGCAGACGCTAGATGTCTTTAGCAATAATTCAAAATTTAAATCCAACAAACGCTGATCATTACTTACTCAATCCATTTTTAATTTTAAAACCACGCACTAAAATAACATCACAAATATAGACAAAGAAAGCTAGAAAATGTTCCAGGGACATCCGACGTTGATCCCAGATGTTCCTTGAAGCTCCCGAGGATATTTCCTCGGGGCAAGGTAATATTATATGAAAGCTATCTTCTATGTCCCATGCTTAAACCCTGTACGGTAGTCAATACGAACTATAAATACGAGAACTGGTAAATTGAAAACGTTGAAAGGCAACGGGAGAATCGCAGTGGCGGATTTAGCTCGGGGTCGGAGGGACCCAGGTCCCCTAATTTTTTGAGTGACGAAAATAATTTAAGCTATTATTTACGTATTTTTGAAAGTTTATAGTAAACTCATGATATGCTATCATAGTATGGGTTCAGACTGCCCACCCCCAATTTTTGCTTTCTAGATCCGCCCCTGGAGAATCGCGAGAAAAACTGGGATCTGGGATCGAACCATTGACCTATCGTGCCAGAAGTGACCACTTTACCAGTTTGTTATTTTAAAATTCGAATTCAACAGGGACTATTTCCACTTAATTGGCTCGTAACCCATCTCGATTGAAAATTCTATGTAATCTAATACGATATCGGCATGAACACAGAAATTTCGGGAACAGTAAGGAACTTCCATGCCTCGTCAGTGAGGTTTTGCTTAACGATTGTAATACTACCACCTCTGACCTCAAGACCACATTGAGAAAAATCCGTTGTTCGGAAAGCGGTATATTGTGCAAATATACGGAATCCTCTTGCTCACTACACAAATCAGTACGGGCATAAGTTATCCGTATGCTACATAGACACTGATCTTAAATGTTACATCATGCCCTTGCAGGATGTCTGAAATCTAACAGTTTTCCGTATATCACATGCACATATGTATGTTACCTTCGTCATCTATAGTGTGTGTTTTATACTTCCATTTGTATGTGAGATCCTGACCGCCTATATTGTTTCATACGGAAAGTACGTATAGACGGAACACTTATACAGAAAGTATTATAAAACATGCGTTTTCAGTTATACGTCTGCTGTACGTTAAGTCCAAAAACTACAGAATTTACAAATGTAACATACGATTTTACGTAAGCCACATACATTTTATTTCTCACAAGGGAACATCTTATATTGATAGTAGCGTTGCCAAATCAAACAATGTGCAATCGATAGCGGAGTGAAGAAAAGTGAGAAATCGAAAGTTTTACGGGCCGACACCCAGAAACACAGGAGATACAGAGGAAAGAAGGATCTAGAATCATGTTAAGATAACAATGCAAAAGATACACTGACACAGAAAGAACTTCAAAATGATTAAAGTAATCAAAATAGTATTTACACAAAAGTATAGTAAGCAAACACTGTACCCACAGACATGCTCAACAACAGCATATGTAATGCAGTGTTGCCAACTGATCACAAAATGTTTTTTTTTAAATGGCACGGAACACAAATTATAACATCTAGAAAATGTAATTAGGAGTAGAAGTCATGATGTACAGTGTTGCCAGCGTTTGAAGATTAGGCCTATATGAATTTCTATATGAATCTCGGATGTAGAAGAGAACATACAGTACACGATTCAAACTAGTTAAAATCAAAATATGAGAGCCCAAACAAGAATATAATCACTGAAGTACGAAAATGAGGGACGAAGCACAGAAGTGGAAAATCAGAATAGTATCAAACACAACACACAAAACTGAAATGGTGCATGCTCTTGGATTGACAATTAATTAGCAGGCTTTCTTTTTTGATGCACATAACATTGTATCATCTCACACATTATTGGTACTCAATTTTTTAGTGCTGTTGTTGATAAAGCGCACTGTATGTACTCTTCTACATCCGGAATTCATGTAAGAATTCATATAGGCCTACCTTCAAATGTTAGCAACACTGTACATCACGACTTCACAGGAATGGTTCTACTGATAATTAGATTTTCTACATGTTATAATTTGTGTTCCATCCATTTAACAAAATTTCATTTTGTGCTCAGTTGGCAACACTGCATTATATATGTTATTAAGTATGTCTGTGGGTACAATGTTTGCTTACTATAGTGTTGTGTAAGTGTCATTTTGATTACTTTAATCATTTTGAAGTTCTTTCTATGTCAGTGTATCTTTTGCATTGCTATCTTCACATAATTCTAGATTGTTCTTTCCTCTGTATCTTCTGTGTTTTTAGGTGTCGGCCCTTAAAACGTTGGATTTCTCACTTTTCTTTACTCCTCTATCGATTGCACATTGTTTGATTGGGCAATGTTATTATCAATATAAGATGTTCCCTTGTCAGTATACCACACCACACCAAACACCTCTGAGCCACCGTGTCGTAAGGCTATTCCCTTCTAATATAGATCCCATCATTAAATCAATGGAATCAAAACGGACTCTTCTTCTAACTGTATTATTCTCACTACAACGTTATTTTGAAAGTAAGTCTTATTTGTTAATAGGGATTATAATAGATGAATATCATAGGATTCAAATCCCGAGCACAGACGTTCAGGATTGTATTTTGCGGTTATCACTTGGGCTACGATGGCACAGTAGTAAAGCTAACATATCTTGGTCGCGAGTTCAAAATGTAATGTACAGGCACCAAATAAAATGAGCATCTGTATGCTAAAATATTCTTTATGTCACTAACTTTGAAAAGGGTTGGTCACCTGGGATATGGTGGCTCAGTGGTAGAGACCCCATCTTTGGTGCGACGGATCCCTCTTCGATCCCAGGCAACCCAAAAATAATTGCTCGGAATGGGTTCAAGCTTTGGAAGGTTCAATACTATAAAAGCCACTACGTATAATATTGATTGAGTATTATTTTGCACCCGAAAAGACGATAAGTAATTTCAAAATAGTTCCACCTATATTTTAAAGAAAAAAAAATTCTAGATTGCTTTTATAAGAGAAAAAGTGCAGATGAAAAAAATGAGTTTTACGTCCCACGATTATGCCGGCTAGGCTAAAGGGGATGATAAGAAATGAATGAAATGGCGGAATGAAGAAAGTGAGAGGAAACGGGAGAACCCCAAGAAAACCCATGCACACGGTATTTGCCCACCACAAAATTCACTTGGCGGGAACAGGGTTTGAACCCGAAACCCCATGCACCAGAGGTGAACGCTCCACCACTCTTTTTTTTTAAAAAAAACTTCCTGACTTACTTTCTATTCACTACCACTTTTCAGGACTACTAGACACGACAGGAACACGAACACAGAAACATCGAGGACAGTTAAAATTCCACCCTTGCTACTACAGAGGGACTCGAACCCCCAATGGGCTTCACTTCACGATCATCAGCCTAACGCCTCAGACCGCTCGGCTACACCCACCGGCAAAAATGAGTTTACTAAATTTTTGAGTTTTACGTCCCACAGTTATGCCGGTTAGGCTAAAGGAGACGGTGATGATGAGAAATGAGTGAAATGATGGAATGAAGAAAGTATGAGGAAAGAAAGTATAAGGAAACGGGAGAACGCCGAGAACCCCTCCACACGGTGTTTGTCCACCACAAGGTCCACACGGCACGAGCTGGGATCGAACCAGGGACCTCAAGCACCGGAGGTGAACGCTCTACCACTGAGCCACCGCGGTCCCGAGAAACAATACAGATAAAGTGTAAGATTAAATTTTTATGCTACATCAATCATTTCCGTGTTAAACTAGCAGAAAATTTAGTTTTCTTGAGAAGTATACAAATGTATGCTGAGTTAGGAAGTTTTTTTTGGTGAGATCTGGACCCGTGGAACCCTCCCGTGCTGGTGCACTTCCGATTCCAGATCATTTAAGTTTGTGGTGGACAATATTGAGACTGTGGTTTTTCCTTGAGTTCTCTCGTTTCCTCCTACGTTCGCATTCCACCAATTCTTTAAGAACATTTACTTCCATTAACCAACCGTCTCCTTTAAGGCATAGGATATGACCGTGAAACACGAAACAGAAAGATTTGGTTCTACTTTATTTTTCATTGGAATTTTGCTCTCATCATTTGACCTACGATATTCAGTGGTAGAGCTCTTAAATACTGTACACGAGTTCAAAACATGATGCCCAGTCGGGATCAGAATTGGATATGTAAGATGGATGTAATTTTTTGTAAATAACCGGAAGGAATCGATATTTTTTTCCGTTTTCTTTGACGTTGGGAGTTCCCAATTCTCTGTTTACTGCTGAAAATTATATTCCAATTGAGTCATCTGCTCTAGTCGACTGACTAACACTCACACCTTTGGTGCACGGGGTCCCAGTTTCGATTCCCGGTTGGAGAATATTAAACGTATTATGGTGGTTCAGTTCCACTTTAAACTGTAGAGACCCATATCTTATAATAGCCTTAATCCTGAGAAGGACAATACACTACAACTAATCAACCATCAATCTCTTCCAATCGATTAATTCTTTCGGATGATCATTTTTGGTGATGATTGTATAATAGTCGCGTTCAAAATGTTTCCAGTTCCACAACCTTCGATAATAACTTAAAGTAATCATAGTGAGAGCTCTGGTGAGTATTAGGGACGTTATCAATTTATGCCTGATAGGCTTTAACCCCCCCCCCAAAAAAAAGCTGATTTACGAAGAGTTGAAGACAACATGAGGGATGGCACCACTGTAGAAAACAGCATTTCTTTGAAAGAAAAGTGGATTCTTTTTATCGAGACTACTATACAAAATATATGGCTATATATATATATATATATATATATATGGGTAGACAAAATAATCTAAAAACACTTCATACAGGACACGTAAGTTTGGCCCTCATCTATACAACACGGAAATCGATCGTTTTTTTTTTTTTTGCCGACCGTTTTTTTTTTTTTTTCAATGTGTCATGTGGACCTTCCTCTTCCGTCAGCAGTAACCCGTTCAGTTGTAAGTGTCGTGGTGTGAAAGTGGTGCGGTAAAATGAGCGACCTGACAGACTTCCAAAGAGGCATGATCGTTGGTACCCGTCTGGTTGGAGCTTCAGTCGCAACAGTGGCGAACATTGTGGGAGTATCGAAAGGCACTATGTCTAATATCACGAATGCATACAGAATTCATGGACAAACGACGTCTGCAAAGCACAACAGTGGTCGAAAGACAATCCTGTCAGATAGGGACCGGAGAGCATTAAAACGGATTGTAGCAGGTAAAAAGAAGACCACTGCAATGAAAATTCCGGCCTACAGAACCCGGTTTCATCGAAAACAGTGCGACGGGAACTTCATAAAATGAAAATTCATGGCAGGGCCGCTATTGCCAAACCCCTGGTCACAGCAGTAAATGCGAAGAGGCGTATCCAGTTGTCCGATGAATCGACTTTCACATTGTTTCCAACAACCAGTCGTGTTTACGTATGGAGAACACTGTCGCAGGCCTGATACAGACAGTCTGCTCCCAACTGTAAAGCATGGAGGTGGTTCTTTTACAGTAGTAGTATGATCAATACTAAGGCATATGAGGCCATTTTGTGGGACCAGGTTCTACCCATGGCCCAAATATTGTTCCCTGATGGTGATGGCATCTACAAAGATGATTTGGCACCCTGTAACGCTGCAAAAACGGTGAAATAATGGTTTGAGGAGCATGACCAGGAGCTATCACACCTCCCCTGGGTCTCACAATTACCAGATCTGAACTTTATTGAGCCATTGTGGTCTAAGTTAGAAAGGCGTGTTCGGTCTCTTACCCTCCACCAGCATCCCTTAAGGAACTGGAGCATGTTTTGGAGGAACAATAGTACAAAATTCCCCACCATGATCACGGAGCTGTATACGTCCATTCCACGTCGGATCCAAGCTGTTTTGAACGCAAAAGGAGGCCCCACACTATACTAGGTATGATTTTCACACTTTTGCAAATGTTTTAGATTCTTTTTGTCCAATCTCTATATATTGCATATGTATTATAGTTGTTTTATATATATATATATATATATATATATATATATATATATATATATATATATATATATATATATATATATATATATATATGTGTGTGTGTGTGTGTGTGTGTGTGTGTGTGTGTGTAAGGAAAGAGATTTCTGATGTTCCAATGTACAAATTCCTGTCACAAAGGAGTTATGGTTTGGGGAGGGGATTGAAGTGTAGCACATAAAAATTAAGCTCGTATAACCGTGTTAAGGTTTTTATTGCCGGAATTATGATTGAGTCAGTACTTCGCTCTTTTGATCGTCAACTCTTCCACTTTAGATCACTTGTAAGATCGGTTTCTTTTCTTCTTCTTCTTCTTCTTCTTCTTCTTCTTCTTCTATTTTTGTAAATGGAGGAAAGAGAAAGACATCCATAATACGTACTTCCTTCTATTCCTTGTTCATTTTACTCGCTCTGAGCCTGAAGCGAAGAAACATTTTCCAAAGAAGTATTAATGATATTACTTCGACAAATATTCCTTCAAAATTTATATAAATAATTACGTATATATATATATATATATATATATATATATATATATATATATATATATATATAATTGTAAGGATACGAAAGTTCGAACGTGCACTGAGAAAAATCCATTCTCTGGACAGTGGTATATTATTCAAATATACGGATTCCTCTTGTTTACTACAGAAATCAATACGAAGTATACGTTATACGTATGCTACGTAGGCACTGCCCTCAGATGTTACATCATGCCGTTGTAGGAAGTCTGATATCTAACATTCTTTCTTATATTACATACATACTAGGTATATGTATGTTACCTTCGTCAGCTATATGTTATATACGTCCATTTATATGTGAGATCCTGAACGCCTATATTGTTTCATACGGAAAGTACGTACAGATGGAACACTTATACAAAAAGTGTTATAAAACATGCGTTCTAAAAACTGCAGGAATTACAAATGTAAGCTACGATTTTAAGTACGCCACATACATTTTTTTTTCAGTGTGAAGTTCAAAATAATTTAATTTGTAGAATATATGGAAGCCTGTTTCTCAGATATCAGAATACAACTTTAAAATGAAATGAAATGAAATCTTTAAGTTCTACGTACCCCACGATTGTGCCGGCTAGGCTAAAGGACACAGTGGTGATGAGAAATGGATGAAATTGTGAAATGAAGAAAGTGGAAGGAAACAGGAGAAGCCTGAGAAAACCTATGCACACGGTGTTTGTCCACCACAAAGTTTACTTGGCCCGAGGTGCGATCGAACCAAGGACGTCATACCAGAGGTGAGCACTCTACCACTAAGTAACCACGGCTCCTACAACTTTAAAGGAAATAGACTATAAACAGTCATGCTTCTCCAGGGAAGCCACTTCCACATTCCTTACCTGTATTCATTTTTATTTTAAATTCGGGAAATGCAGAGACTTTAATTTACATATATATATATATATATATATATATATATATATATATATATATATATATATATATGTAGAGAGAGAGAGAGAGAGTTCGTAGAAATCTATAACACTATTATACCGGTATAAAAACGAAAGTGATCTTTGTCATTGAATCATAGAAAATGGCTTAACCGATTAAAATAATTTTCTGAATATAGTGACCATCTACCTCGAACTGGTTCTTTATAGTACTTTGATTAAAATGCATATTCCAAAGGGGTAGTGGAGGTTAGAGGCGCATTAGCTGCACGCGGGCCCTAGTGCCAATTATGACCCCACGGGGCTACTTGTAAAAATCGCCAAGCGTTCCAGTGTGTGTGTGTGTGTGTGTGTGTGTGTGTGTGTGTGTGTGTGTGTGTGTGTGTGTGTGTGTGTGTGTGTGTGTGTGTGTGTGTGTGTGTGTGTGTGTGTGTGTGTATGTGTGATGTTCTTTTGCATCTACCTCTTGGACGAAAAATGCTCGGCGGTTACCCCATTGGTCACCCCAAAATCCGCTTCTGGTGGGGGTGGTCACACTTTATGCGAAAAATTGACAGTCTCACAAACCCCTCATGAAATCCTCATGGAACATGAAAGTTGAAAACATAAAACTTGTTAAAAAATAAATTGAGACGTATCCCTTATTTTAAGGGAGCATCTTACATCTGGATTATGTAGAAAAATATGTATGTATGTTGCAACATAACTCTGGAACGCCTGGAGAGCTCCCACATGGCAAAGCGGTTAGCGTACGCGCCCTTGGTGTCGAAGACCCGGTTTCGATTCCCGGCGGGAGCTGATGTGGTTCGGATTCCACGTTAATCAGTAGGTCCACGTCTCATATAGCCTCGCTGCTGAAAGGGACGCTAAACTAGAATCAACTCAACTCAACTGTGGAACGCCTGGACTTAAATCTGTAAAGAAATGGGAGTAAGAAATGGTAGTAAGACATTCTCTAGGGTAGGAAAGGGTGATATGTAAAAATATTTTAAGAAAAAGAAAAGACCGATATTAAGTCGAACCCATAGTTTTCAGGACCACTAAGATGAACAGTGATATTTGACAGTAACTCCAAGTTCAGTCCTCAAATCGGCATTGCGTGAGAAGGAGTGAAAAATAAAATGACGGAAATTAGTGTGTCAGAAATAGTTTTTGCGGTTACTAAGCTGATTGGTGACAATCCAGATGATATTTGAGCTCAAATTTAGGTTTAGAGTGGGCATGTTATAGTTATCAAGGGAATTGGCAGGGACAACGCGAAAGGCATTGGAACGACTGGAAAAATATCAACTAAACTCGAGTCGCATATACCTTACAATCTGGAAAGAATACTGGTGACGGGATAAGATCTTTTATATACGTATTCCCTATAGGTCTATGGTTTGGGTGAGATAGAGTGACATATAAAAATAATTGAAATTGACCGATATTCGTGTCGAACCCGCAGTTTTCGGGGGCCCTAAAATGAATACTGATACTGCAGATGTTGTTAAAGTCCAAGTTCATTTACCAGTGGAGTAAAACACCCCTTGTAATCCTAGGGGGAGGAGTTAATGTATAAAGATTATCGCAAACTACCGATATTCATGTCGAAACCATAGTTTTCGAGGATGCCGAAATGAATAGTGACACTTCAAATGCCGTTTAAATCCAAGTACAGCTTCTATCGCGAAGAATGTTGAGTAGGGTTTAAAAAAAATATCCAAAATCCCTGAAATAAGTGTCGAATCCGTAGTTTCTAGAGTCAGGAAAATGGCCGACCCATTTAATAAAGTTTTGCAACATAGTTATTACCCATCTTAAACTGTCACTTTGATTTAAAGATGTATTCCAGAGGAGTAAGGTATTTCAAAGTTTACGCCAAAAATAGAGTTCATTATGGGGTTTTATCATTATACATTCTTTGAAATTGCTATCCTAAGGGGTAATTCATATGTTTTCTATATTTCTATTCCCCTCCCCCACATATTTCGTTCAATATTCAATAATTTACAAGGGTCCTCCTTGTTGGTTTAGCGAGCGCGCCTTTCGTGCACAGAGTTTCTGGGTTCGATTCCCGGTGCTCTTACACAAGAGCATTGAGTGCATTACGGGGGTTCTTATTGCATCTTTAAAGATGCATCTTATTGCATCTTAAAACTAAAGCTCCTTCGTGGCTAAGTGGCTCGCATACGCACCTTTGGCGTGGGAGACCCGGGTTCGATTCCCGGCTTGAGCTCATGTGGTTGGGATTCCACGTTAATCAGTAGATCAACGTCTCATGTAGCCTCGCTGCTGAGTGGGAAGTTGAACTCAAAATCAACTCAAATCACCTAAACTGTAGGTTCAGTCTGGTATAGTCTCGGTGCTGGAATGGAATGCTAAAATTGAAGAGAAAATAAATAATTCTCAAAAATCAAAAATAATCAATAATCGAAGTTTTTTCTTTGCCAAAAAAATATCAGAATAAAATCCTTCGTGGTCATTATCCATCGGTCTTTTTTGTTCCGTACAATATACACTCTTCTTCCTGCTACTTTTTTCACTAATCTATCTATTCCCCTAGTTTCGTGAAGTTATGAGTAAAAAGAAGAACAAAAAAATAAAATTTAGGGGGAAAGAGCGAAATAACAGGGGCAGTAGAGCTGTTTCCCTTCGCTGTCTCATCTTCCACTTAATAAATTAACCAATAGCACTCAACAATACATACAAAACCCAGAGGGAATGTTCAAATTAAGCAGAAAAAGAACACGAAACTGGAAAAGGGGTTCTACAACACGTGAAAGGGGTTCACCCAATACACATACACAGAAACACAACTCCCTTATTTATTTGCGGATCGCCTCACTCAGACAGAGTTATAAAGGCTACTAAAAGATAGGGTGTGTGTGATTCTTTTTGTTTTTCCACCTTATTACGCATGTTGCGATCCAAGTGACAGTTTAAAGAAACTCAAAAGGGGCTAAAACTGGACGTTGAAAATATGTGTGTTCTTTAGCGTTTAGTGTTAGCATCCAACAAGCGGAGTTTCTGAATTATAAATGTTCCCTTTTATAAGAAAAAATTGATGAAGAACCATCGCTTATACAAAGTGCGTTCAAAAAAGTCTCGAATCTTTGGTTGGCAAAAATACATTTATTGCAGGGGTTTTCAAACTTTTTGGAGTTGAGGCTCCTCTCAAACACCAAAATCTGAACGCGCCTCCCCTGTCAAAACTGAAATGTATCAACAACATAAATACATGTATTCCTAAAAAAAAAAAAAAAAAAAAAAGACTATCACTATGATAAATTATGTTTCATTTATTAATCACTAATGGAAATATCTCATTAACACAGGTGATCTAAATTGTACACACTAACTACACCTTTCAATGTTATTAGCCGGTGTTAATCATTATAAATTGTGGTAAGTCAGATATTTATATCAAAGTTGAAAAATACGAGCAGAGAAGGAATTATAATAATAAAAACCAGCACATTTACATGTTGAGTCAAATCAATAGGATGTATGAGCTTGTTTTCAGTCACACAATTTATTAAATCTCAGCACATATTTTAAAATGACAAGACGCATTTCTTTCTGGAGATTTATTTTTGACCTACTTCTGGATTTGATCACCACCATGGCTGAAAATCCAGTTTCGCAGAGATAGAAAGTTTCAAAAGGAAGGAACACTCGCAAGGCCTTCTTATTTAATTCCGGATACTTATTCTTCACTGAACTCCAAAATTCAGGCAAAGATGCAGAGAAACTTTGTCTACAATGTACTGTCATCTTATCGGGTAGTGAAATTTGGAAATTTCAAAATCCCTGAAGTAGAAGATCGTTAGTGGCCATCTAACAAACAATATACACGTTTAAACCAAAGGTGAAACGGTCACTCTTAATCTATGTGGAACAGAAGTGATACAAAGGCTTAGTCCACTATGTAGTACTAACGAAGAAGGGTGCAGACTTAAGTATGTTCCATTATAAATATGTTCCTTTGAAGGATCTTTCTTAAAAAGTCCTCGCGCCTCCTCACGGAGGCGCGCCTCACAATTTGAAAACCCCTGATTTATTGATTTGGAAATCCGAAACACTAATCCTCTTTAAAGTAGTCTCCTTGGTAATGTACACACTTCTCTAAGCGCTCCCGTCATTGTTGGAAATACTTCTGGAACGAAGTTCTTGAAATGGTGAACAACCGTGCCGTAGCATTCTGCATGATGTCCTCTCTTGACTCAAAGCGGTTAAGTTTTAGTGGTATTTTCAGCTTGGGAAATAACCAAAAATCACACAGAGCCATGTCGGGTGAGTAGGAAGCCTGACGACAAACAGGAAGGTTGTGTTTGGCAATGAAAGCCTAAATCAAATCCACAGAATGGACTCAATTCTTAGCAGCTAGGGATGCATTCGAGTCGAGTCGAGTCGAGATTTAAGCCTGTCTCGACTCGTCTCGAGAAAATGTTGTCTCGACTCGTGTCTCGACTCGAAAATATGTTTCTGTCTCGACTCGTGTCTCGACTCGACAGTCTCTGTCTCTTCTCGACTCGAATTCGAGTCGAGACGTCTCGAAATTCGAGTCGAGACAAAATATACGAGTTAAAATATACGCACACATCAGCCAGAATATTATGACTACATACCTTATTGTCAGTGTGTCCAACTTTCGCACGGATAACAATGGCGACGCGTTTTGGCATGGACGCAATGATCCTTGAAAGGTCACTGGAGAGAGTTGATTGGTACACATAGGCAAGGGTGCCGATTTTTCTGTAAATGTGGGGGGCATTCAAATGCAGAAGGCATATATATGAGGATTTTAATTCAAATTGTATTCAAATTATGCCAAATACTGTATATTCATAAATATAATGCGGGGGCTCACATGAGCTTTGGAGGAGCCCCCTCGGCCCCCCAGGATCGGCGCTCTTGCACACAGGTCATCTAATTCCCGTAAATTCCGAGGAGGGGCGATGCGCTCTGAAGTCATGTTCAATCACATCCCATTTGTGTTCGATTAGGTCAGATCAGGCGAGTTGGGCGGCCAGCACATCACTGGGAACTTGCCTCTGTGTTCCTCGAACCACTCCATCACAATCCTGGCCTTGTGATATGGTGCATTATCTTTTCTAAAAATGCCACTCCCGTTGGGAAACATGGTCGTCGTCTGCAAGCAGTGTGTGATACGCCTTGGCCGTCATGGTGCCTTGCTCGAGCTTCACTAGACACATGGATGCTCACGTGAATGTTTTCCGGAGCATAATTAAGCCACCGCCAGCTTGTCTCCGTCCCGCAGTACAGGTGTTGAAGAACTGTTCTCTTGAAACACGACGGATTCGCACCCTCCCATCGTCATGATGAAGAAGGTATCGGGATTCATCAGACAATGCAACGCTCTGCCACTGTGCCAAGGTTTAATGACGATGGTCATGTGTTCATTTCAGTCGTAGTTGCCGATGTCGTGGTGTTAACATTCGCACACAGATGGGACATGGGCTTCGGAGGCCCATCGTTAGGGGTGTTCGGTGCACTGTGTGTTCAAACGCACTTGTACTTTGCCCAGTAATAAAGTGTGATGTTAGCTCTGCCACAGTTCGCTGCCTGTCTTGTTTTACCAGTCTGTCCAGCCTATGACGTCCGACATCTGTAATGAGGTGGGAGCGCCTAACCCCTCGACGTTTGGACGTCGTTTTCCCTTGGTTTCGTGACTTGTTGAAGACACTCACCACAGCACTCCTCGAACATCCGACAAGTCCTGCAGTTTCCGAAATTCTCCTGCCGAGTCTGCGGGCCATTACAACCTGCCCTCGGTCAAACTCAGATCGCGCGCCTTCCCCATTCTACACACGGCCAGCACTCTCACTGATATTACATGCACCCTACGCGTGAATGACTAGCAGGCATTCGTCGGCAGGTGACACAGATATCGCCTGGGCGGAAATTATATCGATAGTAGGTTGGTAGTCATAATGTTCTGACTGATCAGTACATACTAAATAAATTTAAAATGTAGGAAATTTTCAACATTCTGATTAACTTGCAGGAAATTTCACAATGAAAAGAAGCAACTGACTTGGACAAGACAACGGTTAGTTGATGGGGCAATCTTTTTTTTCTGGTCTTTGAGGTGTGAGCTTTGACCATGCCTTTTGTAATTTTGATGTTTGGTGCTCATCAGTCGCGCTTCCATTTTTTTTCTAATTGTTCCAGTTCATGATAATTAACAATACATTGCGCAGTTCGAATACATGATCACGTTTTCATTCAATCCAACTCAAGCCGCTTCAGATACTATAGAGTTGTATTTGTTTATGAAGAATTAATTGCGTATTAGAAATACACCCCAACAAAACATTCTGCGTGCTCATCTGCTCAGTATTCAAGGTTTTAATTACAACCTGAATTGTTAAAATGTGAACGTAAGTTGCATTAGATATCTAAGCAGTTCCTAGTCTATGGATAATTCAAGCAATGCTAATTAAGGTCTTTCTAGCAAGCACTTCTGCTGTTCATAAACCTTACGCATTGGAGTAGGAAAAAAAAAAGAAAAGAAAAGAAAAGAAAGAAAGAAAGAAGTAAAATTGGTAATTTTGCAACCGTGACTCACTCGGGCTCATGCTCTCTATCCTCAATGGAGCTCGCGTTCGCTAATCTCAATGAGGATCACACTAGTCAAGTTTCTCACTAATTCGAGCTTGAGCTTGATATTTACTGTGAAATTCTCTTTAGCTCGATCTCGTAATGCCACACGTCCTTTCTTGTTTTTACATTTGTCTCACCATTTTCGATTTATACGGGTGGCGTGGACTTTTCAATTAAGTTTTTGTTTTCATTTTGACCCGCCGCCATTTTGCATAGGGTTGTCGTAGAGGGTCGAGACTTGCTCAATTTTCCTTCATTTTACAACAGATTTCAAACGATGTGCTACTTAAACCCCCTTGCCATTTGAAAATTTTTAGTTGGATCCTGTCTGGGGCTCTGCGGGGAACCCTGGGGCAAACTTTTTAGTAAAAAGCTTTTACCCCAAAAAAGTGTGGCCTTGAAAATGATGGGATACATGTTCACCGAGTTTTCCATTTACCAATCGTTTCCGAACAAATGACTCGGTTCAAAATATTCTAGCAGGTAATTTCCTAGCTATGGGGGCCGCGGTGGCTCAGTGGTAGAGCGTTCACCTCTGGTGCTTGGGGTTCCGGGTTCGATCCCATCCCCGCCAAGTGAACTTTGTGGTGGACAAACGCCGTGTGCGTGGGTTTTCTCGGGGTTCTCCCGTTTCCTCCCACTTTCTTCATTCCACCATTTCATTCATTTCTCATAATCACCGTCTCCTTTAGCCTAACCGACATAACCGTGGGACGTAAAACTCAAAGATTTCATTTCATTTTTTTCCTAGCTATGGCTTTTTAAATATCTAGAAATTGGCCATGTTTTTGGCCAATATCACGAGAACGGTAAGCCATAGAGATATGATATTGGTGGTAATCAATCCCTAATAGAATGTTAAACATTTTTGTCCTGATATTAATTGGTGGCCACTGGCCAACTGGCCATTGGCCAAACTACTGGCCAGTTGGACAGTGACTACCGGTTCCTATTTGGTACCAAAATGTTTACCATCCTTTTAGATATTGATCAACACCAGTATGATCTCTCTATGACTTACGGTTCCCGATATATGGCTACTTAAATTTCTGTAAATCGGTCATTTTTTGGCCACTATCTTGCGAACGGTTAGATTGACGCGAAAAATTTAATCATTTTGTCTGATAGTTTTTGATGCTCTATCTAATGCAGTGTACAAAATTGAAAAAATTGCAAATAACAGACAGACGGACAGATAGACACACAGACATAGAGAATTCAGTAACGAACTTTTTAAGTTCGTTGAATATCAGAAAAATAAACACACTTCTGAACAAGACTGCACTTATTTAATATAAAAACACATTTACACGTGACGTTTCGATCTTCTAGCCAAGATCCTCATCAGATGTACACATAGAGTGTACGTCTGATGAGGATCTTGGCTAGAAGATCGAAACGTCACGTGTAAATGTGTTTTTATATTAAATAAGTGCAGTCTTGTTCAGCGGTGTGTTTATTTTTTTGATTTCATTCGCAAGACGTTGACTATGTTTGTGTGTCGTTGAATATGTTGTAACTCACGATATCCCGCCCGGTGACACGTATAACTTCGCGATTCGTCTAGTTATAACATATCAAATGCGAACACAATCGTCTCGTTCGGATCTCAGTGGAGTCATCCCTTGTCAGTAAGCAACTGTCTTCTTCAAATAACAAGTTGTTATATCTCGAATTATTTTCTTGGAAGATATTTCTGGTAAATACGATAATTTATTGTAATACACTGTAATTCTAGTCTAAGATACACGATATCGAAAATATGGCATTATAGACTAACATAATAATATTCAAATGTTACACTGGAAAATAAAATCTTTGGAAAATCGCAAAGAGGAACCTGACATTCATAATCACAGTCATTCCTCATTATTTGATTTTAATTATTACTTCATTATCAACGAACTTAAAAAGTTCGATACTGAATTCTTTATGTCTGTGTGTCTGTCTGTCCGTCTGTCTGTTATTTGCGATTTTTCAATTTTGAACCGTGTATTTGATAGAGCTTCAAAAAATATCAGAAAAAGTTATTAAATTTTTCGCGTCACTCTTACCGTTCCCAAGATATTGGCCAAAAATTAGCCGACTTCCAGAGATTTAAGGAGCCATATCTCGGGAACCATAAGTCACAGAGAGATCACATTGATGTTGTTCATTACCTAAGAGAATGGTGAACATTTTGGTACCAAATAGTAACCGATTAACACTGGCCAATTGTATAGTGGCCAATGGCCAGTTGTATAGTGGTCACCAATTACCATGGGTACTAAAATGCATACCATCCTCTTAGGTATTGACTAACACCATTATCATCTCTCTATGACTTACCGTTCCCGTGATATTGGCCAAAAACATGGCCAATTTCTAGCTATTTAAGGAGCCATAGCTCAGGGACCATAAGTTGTAGAGAGATGACATTGATGTTGATCAATACCTAAGAAGATGGTAAACTTTTTGGTACCAAATAGTAACCGGTGGCCACTGTTCAACTGGCCACTGGTTTGGCCAATGGCCAGTGGCCACTAATTAATATCGGTACCAAATTGTTTACCTTTCTCTTAGGTATTGATTAACACCAATATCATCTCTCTATGACTTACCGTTCCCGTGATGTTGGCCAAAAATGGCCAATTTCTAGATATTTAAGGAGCAATAGCTTGGGAGCCGTAAGTTGTAGAGAGATCATATTGGTGTTGATCAATACCTAAGAGGGTGGTGAACATTTTAATACCAAATAATAACCAGTGTCCACTGATTAACTGTCTACTGGCCAACTGGCCACCGTAATCCAAATACTGGCCAAAAAGTTCAAATTTCTAGATATTTAAGCAGCCATATCTCGAGAACTGTAAGTCATAGAGAGATAATATTTTACTAATTACTAATTTTTGCGAGGTAGGAACAATGACAGTTTTCCTTCCCGCTCCATATCTCCATTCTTTTTAAGTTCGTTCTGGCAATGCTCATGGAACATTCTCAACTGGTTTTATTCTGTGAAACTGTTAGAGTTAATTATAAGCTGTGTAGAAACGCTTTCAAAATGCGTTAAAATTATAAATGACAAGTAAAAGGTGCCTTGCTGAGCGTACTTTGTAGAGGCCCCCCTCAAGTATGCTCCCCCGCACCCCAGGGTATCCGCGCTCTTTATCGCTGTCACTGGCTAATATGAATACGTATGAAACAGATGTCAGGCAAGGACAACTAGCGGTGTTTCCCATACGATCAGACGATGACATTTATGGCACGAGCCATAGTAGAAGGCGGCATAGTTGAAGAAACTACACCCTCTCAGTAACCTAAATTGCACGAAAATTTCCAAAGCAGGTTCATTGACCTGAGTACCACATGTTGCCCACTTTGTCCAAGAGCGGAATGGTTTGTTTCTAGCTTTTCTACCGAAAAGCATTTGTCTGGAATGGTGTTTCGGAGACAATAAAATAAAGAAAATATACTAGGCAGAGAGAGAGCAGGGAGGAGGGAGTGTACCAATTATTCTTTCCTCTAAACCAGCGTTTCCCAACCTTTTTCAACTTGCAGCACACTACGGGTGTAATATGGATTCTCGCGGCACACTTTCGCACAGAGAAGAAAGCTCGATCACTGGGTTTTCCTCGTGGTAAATCACTATGCTTATTTTTCATTCTAATTTAAAAGGAGAAAATAACTGCAATGAAATGTTGGACTCAGGTTATTAAAAATACGCTTACTCTTTCGAAAACTGTATCCAACTTTTTACTAAGAATGAAGATCATTAAATAACGAACGAACAAATAAATCTATTTTACTTTTAAAACACAAATGTGAATAATTTATCGAAAGGATTGAATGATATTTTAAATTTTCAAGTTACGAAATAGTTTGTAACGATAAAGAAGCAATAATGGTCATAACAATAACAAATACTTTTTTCAACATTAGAAATGTACAGAAAAGCAACACGGCATGAAACTTAAAATTGTAGATTCATAGTAGAGGTTCATAGTAATGTGCAATACAAATATACATTTTCCCCTACGTTTTGCAATTTGATTGCTATAGAATTAATAATTTTGTTTTGATATCCTTGCGGTACACCAGTGGCCCATTCACGACACACCAGTGTCGCGGTAATTTCACTACTAGCTTCTCATTTTAGATAGGTATATTTACAACAAAGGGGGGTAGCGTGCACCTTTGCACCCCCCTAAATCCGGCCCTGTCCAGAAGTTATGTAGCCCTATGGCCTTCATGGAAATAAAAACACAATACTTATAACTATGCTAAATTACTATAGACTGCCAATTGCTCATTCAGAGAATTTATGATGTTCGCTTTATTGCAATGTTCTTATACAGACTAGATATAGGCTACGGATAATAGTTTTATACAAACTAGATAATCAATTATTATTATTATTATTATTATTATTATTATTATTATTATTATTATTATTATTATTATTATTATTATTATTATTATTATTATTATTATTATTATATTTGAAGTACAATCAAATATCACGACATTAATTACTAGTTTTAATTAACTGAATTGAGCTGAAAATTAGATTTTGATCTCGGAAGATTAACTATTAAATTTATACGTTCTGTACCTTTCTAAAGTAATAAATGCTGGAATTGGTTTCAAGGCTGTTCCTGAATGAATAATTTCTTCATAATAATATTAAAAGTTTTAGAAAAATTTTCGAGACATTCGAGTCGAGTCGAGATTTTTATGAGCTGTCTCGACTCGACTCGTGTCTCGACTCGAAAATTCGAGTCGAGAAACACGTTTGTCTCGACTCGTCTCGAATTTTACGAAGTGTGTCTCGACTCGAATCTCGACTCGAATTCGAGTCGAGTCGAGTCGAGATTCGAGACATGTCTCGACTCGTGCGCATCCCTATTAGCAGCTTACGTACAAATTTTGCGGACACTCTCCTTATGCACAAATTCTCGTTCAAAATTGAATGTACCAATCCGATGCTTACCGCTACATCCTTTGTAATTTCTCGACTGTGATGCGACGGTGCTGCAAGACCACTATCCGCACTTGCTTAATAACTTTATCATTCCGGCTTCTTGAGGGCCTACCTGGACGTGGTTCACTGTCCACTCATGTGCGGCCATCTTTGAAACGGTTGTACCACATCTTTATGCGTGAGATTCTCATGGTATCGTCCTCGAAAGAATGTTGAATCTTACGAATGGTTTCCGCTTGGATGTCGCTAAGCTTTTGACAAAATTAGACGCAATATCGCTCTTCAAGTTTTTCCGTCATTTTACAAAAACTTAGTTCCAACGACCGCTCACTATACGTCATCACTCGTTGGGCGACTGTCAGCGACTAACGCTTTCAGCAGGCGGGAAAAAATTCACCACTGCGCGTGAGTGTCTTCTCTGCATCTACACTGAAGAAACTCTCCCGCACTTCATTGGTCTACGCGGGAAGAAATAAGGTTTGAAACTTTTTGAGCATACCTTGTATGTGAGGGCAACGATTGTATGTTGTGGAGTCAACACATACTGTAGAGATTGAATTAGAAATATTTCTCCATTTATATCAGAGTTAGGAAGAAAAAAAGTGTTATTTTGTGATTTCTTGAATAAACAGGTAAACGAAAAGATATTCACAAATTGTTTTGTGTGAAATATTGTAGACCTACTCCATACGGCAGAGACATTGACATTATGACATTATGAAAAACAACTGAATGTTTTAGAAGAGTGAAACATTGTTAGCTGGGTCGACTGGAAAACGAATAAGAAAGCGTTAGAAGCAGAGGAGAAAAACAACAATTTTAGATGTAATTAAAAAGAGGAAACGAATCTGGTTGAGATATTAGGAGAGAAGAAACTATCATGATGGACATGCTGGAAGATTCGTTGGAAGTAAAAAGAGGGAGGGACAAAAGAGGTTACAATTGATGGGACGGTAGTTCACAAATCTTATATATTACTATTATATTAAAGCCTGTGACAAAAACAAACATCTTGACATTTCAGCTAAACGAATAAAACGCAAACTCTGGCGCGGCGTTGCCAAGTGGTAAAGGGTGTGGCTATGGCTAAGTAGACAAACTACAGCGCGATCAGCTGGCAGAGGATAGACGTGGATGTGTACAAAATAAACGTGGCTACATCGCTGGCCTCTCATTTGCTATCAGCATTTAAAGGAAACATGGAGCGCCGCCTTCAAATGCCAAGATGTTTGTCGCGCCAGTCATTAAACCTTCATTGTTAACAAAACGTATCGCAACTCAACTATTATCTTATTATTTAATGACTCAGTGGTAGAGCGCTTATCTTTGGGGTGTGGAGTCACTGGTTCAATCCCCGTCTAAGAAAATTTGTACTGGACAACTTCGTGCCCGTGGGTTTTCTCGGAGTACTTCCGTTTCCTCTCACTTTCTCATTCGGTCAATTCTTTCATCATCATTCACTTGCCTTAATCATGCGTCTTCCTTAGCCTAAATGATGTAATCGTGGGACGTTAACTCGAAGTTTTTCATTTCACTTCATTTTTAACATTTGAACAAAGCTTCTTTCTTTCCTACTTCAAGATTCATTCACAACAGAGAGAAATGATGTTTTTTTTTTTTTTTTTTTTTTTTTTTAAAATATGAATTTAGTGTCCCAGGAAAACATCCACTATCTGTTCTAATTTCTCCATTGTAACTGTAATTTGGAGAAGTAAACCATTTCTAGTTTTAATATTTCTAATATAATATTTTTAATATTAATAATATTTCTATTATAAATCCTGTTGAAAACGAAATATGTAAGAGAAAGTTATAATAAGGCGATAGTTGGGTATTAGTATAAAGGCAAAATGAGAGATGAATTAAAATAGCACTGGAGAAATTGAATCCAGATTTAAGTATGAATATGGTCGAAAGATATTTGGTATAGGAAAAGGAGATAATCATTGCTCTAGAACAGAGTTTCTTAACCTTGGGGTCGCGAAGATAAGCGGAAGAAATAAATATAATTAGAATCTAATGCCAGAAAATATTTTAAATATTATTTTGAGTTTTTATTTTATATTTTTATTTTCATACATACCGTTAAGAACAACAAAAAATAGATCTACTAAACATTTTTAACAGCTACAGAGTTGTTTAAAATCAATTTAAGTGAAAGAGGTACGATATGAAACTAATGAGAACTGCATACTGAAATAGCAGAAAAACACAAATCCAATAAAACCTACATATTGAAATACACTTAAAATTGAAAGCTAATGAGATACCTGAGCATGGTGTGGTTTCACTAGTGCGGCAATGTCCGATTCAATCTTCGTGACGCACATTATCAAGTCATTTATAATACTCAATAACTTTTTTAACAACTGTCCAAGTTTTTAAAACGAAAATTACAAATCATTTTATTTTTTTATCATATGACCCAAAATAAAGGGAGCTATGAAGGTTTAAAATTATCAAATGGCCACCATTTTGAAATAGTTGTGGGATCGGATTCAATATTTGTAATATGAATGAACTGACCAAATTTGCTTTTAATACATTTGCTTTTAGGGAAGTTCTGTATCCACTATACACAAGAAATGGATTCTATTATTATAGAAATAGATGGATACCGTGAGATCTCCGCAATAGATGTATTTAAAATCTCACACAAGCTTATTACAAACCAGAAATTATAAGGGGATCGCTGGCAAGAGAATGTGATAAAATGGGTGTCGTGATAGGAATTAGGTTGAACCATTGCTCTAGAAATTAGTTTGTCCAAAAGTACACCTAAGCCATGTGTTTCTCTCACATAAAAGAAAAAAACTCCCAAGTTTGCAACAGTGTCCTAATCCAGGCTCCAAAGGGTTAAATAATTTTCATATGATTTCCATTAGCCTTATCTTAAACCCTAAGAGAAACGGGAAGTTTAGGTAGTTCCAAATAATAGAATTATATAGAAGTTATGAAATTCTCTTTTGTTTATTATGTATAACTACAGGTATATATAATAAATATTTAAATAGATTATTCTATCGCAAGAGGTACTAACTAACTCTATGACCTATGGAACCCGGAGGTCCAATGCCGCGTTCACAAAAACTCTTCACTGACTTCTATCCTTAGCCAATTGGATCCAGTTTCTACTTTGTATTCCTATCTCTGTGAGATCTATCTTAATATTGTCCTCCCATCTGCGCCTAGGTCTTCCTAATGGTCGTTTTCCGATTGGTCTTCCAGAAGACTGAAAGCGTTTCTACTTTCTTCCATTCTAGCTACACGACCCTCCCACCTAAGCCTCCTAGACCTGACGATCCTAACAATGTTGGGTAAACCGTATAAATTAAGTAGTTCCTCGTTATGAAGTTTCCGCCATTCCGCATTCCCGTTCCTCTTGGGTCCGAATATTCGTCTTAGCGTCTTCTTCTCAAATACTTTCAGTCTATGTTCTTCCCTCAGAGTAAGCGACCATGTTTCGCAACAACAGCCATGATTATCGTTTTATATATTTTATTTTAAGCTTCAAATTCCTCGACAGAATTCGCGACGACAAGAGATTTTGAACCAAATAGTAACACGAATTCCCTGCTTTTAGTCGACATTTAATTTCTTCGTGAATATGATTTTCGTCTGTTAATATTGATCCTAAATATTTGAAAGTATCCAGTTTATCAAAAGTATTATTTAATATTTTAACGCATCCATAATTTGCTGTATTACGGTCCCGACGCACTTCCATGTATTTAGTTTTCTCTGCCTTTACTTCTAAACCCATGTCCCTATCGCAAAAGATACTTAAGCATTAATCCTATGGAAAGCGTTTCATAAGATTCTTCTGCTTTCAAATCCTTCGCCAACAAGTTGGTGTTGTCCCCTGAGGAAGATTCGAAGTCGTTTCCTTCTTGGATCCCTTTCCTTTTCTCTTTCTGCGTCCCTTCCTCTTTATCCCCTCTTTCGAAACTTTAAATCTTTAGAAAACAATATACTAAAGAGGGAGGGGCTCGCGGTCCCCGTAGATTTCTCCAACTACCGAAGACTGTGCTCTCGATATATACATATATAAGCATGCAACTATTGTTTCCATGTTTTCCTCTCTAGGTTTCACGGCAATTTCAGCAACAAAACAAGAGGAAGCAAATAAACTACAAATGCTGTCACAGAGTGTTCAGTATTTTTCTATATTTATGAAAAGCTGAATTTTACCTAACAGTTGCACAGCGATTTCCGAAGGAAGTATCTGTACTTATATGGAGAGGTATAAACAAAGTGAGGTTCTGATATTTTATTCTTTTCTTTACTTGATTTTTCTCTTTTTTTCTCTTGGATTTTTCTCTTTTTCTTTACTTGATTTTTCTCTTTTTCTTTACTTTTCTCTTTTTAAATCTTTCTCTTTACTTAAATCTTTTTCTTTACTTAAATCTTTTTCTTTACTTAAATCTTTCTCTTTACTTAAATCTTTCTCTTTACTTAAATCTTTCTTTTTACTTAAATCTTTTTTCTTTACTTAAATCTTTCTCTTTACTTAAATCTTTCTCTTTACTTTTTCTTTACTTAAATCTTTGTCTTGGATTTTTCTCTTTTTCTCTCTTGGATTTTTCTCTTTTTCTTTACTTGATTTTTCTCTTTTTCTTTACTTTATTTTTCTTTTTCTTTACTTAATTTTTCTCTTTTTCTTTACTTGATTTTTCTCTTTTTCTTTACTTGATTTTTCTCTTTTTCTTTACTTTCTTTTTCTTTTTCTTTACTTAATTTTTCTCTTTTTCTTTACTTGATTTTTCTCTTTTTCTTTACTTGATTTTCTCTTTTTCTCTCTTGGATTTTTCTCTTTTTCTTTACTTGATTTTTCTCTTTTTCTCTCTTGGATTTCCTGAGTCTGTTTTTGTGACTGCCGTTGCTTTAAAAATCATTTACAATAAACTAATGTCACAACCCACCATAACGTCATATTCATTCTACTCAGCAAGTTGGTTAATTAATATATAACTCAAGCTTCTGAGAGGACCACGGTAGCTCAATGATAAAGCATTTACCTCTGGTGCATAGGGTCGCTGGTTCCGCCCCTGCTCGCGGCAAGTGAACTTTATAGTGGACAAATCCCGTGCGCGTGGGTTTCCTCGGAGTTCCCGTTTCCTCCTACTTTCCTCATTCCACCATTTCATTCATTTCTCATCATCACCGTCTCCTTTAGCCTAGCCGGCATAACCGTGGGACGTAAAACTCAAAGATTTCATTTCATTTTTTTTCAAGCTTCTGAAATTTACATTTCATTTGCACTAACCTAATAAAACTGAAAAGGGTAGATCTTTACAATTACCTGTTTCTGTAAAGTCGAGATTAAACATATTCTTGGATCATTAAATTCATACCATGGAAACCGTTTGTCGTTATCTATTGTTGTCTTTGGTCGAGGGGAATGAATATTGAAACCGGAAGTTGTAGTAAACTGCTATCACTTCCGATTTCAGTAGAGAGTGATAGAGTCTGTGAAATACTAATTCCATATAAAAAAACCGTTTACCGTTTACCCTTTACCGTTTTGTTATCTATTGCGATTAACACTGAAATCAGAAAAGGTGGGTTTGTACCACTTCTGGTCGGAATAGAGAATAAGGACGGAGGTAACACTATTCTTCAGACAATGAATGCATATCAGAAACGCATGAATGCATGAAAAACGTATATTTCTCTATTAGAAGAGCTTTGTCTCGACTCGAATTTTGTGAGAAAAATTCTGTCTCGTGCGCATCCCTAGATGCAAACGGGGTTTGCCCACATGTAGTGAGTTTGTAACAGGGGCGGATCCAGGGGGGAGATCGGGGTGATTGCCCCCCTCAGAAGAATAAACGTTCTTATTTTATATATAAAAAAAAACCCATCCCAGAGTTTGGAGCTCTTAAAAGTATTACAGCCTACCGCCCCTCAGAAGTCCGTCCTGGGTCTGCCCTTGGTTTATAATAGAGAATATTGTGTTCGTGGGTTTTCCCTGGGTTCTCCCTCCTACCCCTTGCCACGTCTCTCTAAAAAAATTCTTATAAAAGTTCAATATCTATATCCCGGTGTCTTGGTGAGGGTATAGTGACTGAGTGGTAGAATGTGTACCTATGGTGTGTGGAGTCTCTGGTTCAATCCTCTGTGAAACAAGTTTGTGGTGGATAACATTGAGTCCGTGAGTTTTCTCGGGATTCTCCCGTTCCCTCCCACATAATCATTCCACCGATTCTTTCATCATCATCCACTTTTGCCTTAAACATCCGTCTCCCTTAGCCTAAAGGACATAATCGTGAGAATTTAAACTGAAATATTTAATTTATTTTCGGTGTATTGGTTCGCACTGTTTCTGTATATACAGGGTGTTTCAAAACAATATCGACAACGTTTGGGAGGTGATTCCTTTCAACAAGATAACACAAAAAGTGTAGGCCAATCTGGGTACACAAATGTTCCCTTTCGGAGTTATAGGATGCCGAAAACATAAATAAATGACATTTACAGGTCCATAGCTCCAAAACTATGCTACATACCGTAGGCGAGTCAAGACTTCACTTAGGAACTAATATGTGCGCTATCCAAAAATACATGTTTCAGAATCTTAAGGTACTCAAGCAACAATTTTTACAGAGGGAGTTCGGCTACAGACATATAATTTGAACTATTTACCAACTATATCCATAAAAATTGTTGCGAATGTACCAAGTTGCGAAACATGTACTTTCATATAGGGCACATACTAGTTTCTAAATAAAGTCCTGACCTAACTACGGTAAGTCGCATGGTATTGGAGCAATGGACTTTTAATGTCCATTTTTTTCATGTTTTCGGTAGCCTATAACTCCGTAAGGAAGCATTTGTGCACACAGGTTGGTTTAGACTTTCTGTCTTATCTTGGTGTCAGGAATCACCTCCCAAACGTTGTCGGTGTTTTTTTAAAACACCCTGTATACACACACACAACTATAGAATATATATTAAAAATATGTGTGTGTTATACATGCATGTATATATGAATACGTTTGTGAGAGCGGATAACCAGGGAGAATCTGAGAGTCCTTTGACGAGGGAAGCTCCACTCGCATTGGAAAAGAAGTCCTGTCATCAGGGCTAACTCCAAGCTTTAATGAGAACAAATTAAACTCCCATTACGCTGAATTTGAAATGTGAAATTGAGTAGAAGAAACAATAGGACGGTGGAGACAAGGTAGTTCTACAGCTGGAAACATTTCTCTTCGTCTCTCTCTCTCTCTTGTGGCCTTACAATCCTTACTTCTCGTCTTCCCTTCCCACAAATAGAATTCTTTCCGTTTTCTCTCTTTCTTTTTTTATTCGTAGTTAATTTGAAACTTTGATGTTAGTGGAAAGAAAATTGTATGTTAGAGTGACCAACGAGTGCATAAGATAAATGATAGAAAACTGGATAATACTTCTCTTGCGGGCGTTGCTATTTTCTTCTCTTATTTCTTTAATTACACCTTTACCCAATGTTACTTACGCTCATTTTTCTTTAGCTTTTCTTTTGCTAGTCATTTTCGTTTGTTTCTATATCTTTCTTTTTAGAAACGTTAGTACCATTTAAGGTTATGTTAACTATATAGAAATGCTATACGGGAGTTCCAAATGTTTGGAATCAGAGTGGATTCTTTTATAAGGGATTCGAAAAAACTGACTGGGTTATTATTATTATTATTATTATTATTATTATTATTATTATTATTATTATTATTATTATTATTATTATTATTATTATTATTATTATTATTATTATTATTAAGTATTCTTCCTTTCGGCAGGTCCTGGGACTATATGAGGATTTTTTCAATTTTAGATTTGGTCCTGAAAATAGATTCTTCCACGTTTCTCAATCTTCAGCTTCCTCTTTTAACTCCCAACATTTTCTTCTAGTTTTCAAATAATCGATCAGCTGTGTTCTTCTTCTTCCTATTCCTCGCTTCCTTTCCATCTTTCCTTCTATGGCGATGTGAAGAAGGCAATTTTTTCGTAATATGTGTCTAATCCAATTGGCTTTCCTACGAAGGATGCTGGATACAAGTATCCTCTTCTCTCCTATCCGTTTTAAAACATCTTCGCTTGTTGCTCTCTCTCTCTGTGTCCATTTAATCTTCTCCATCTTTCTCCAACACCACATTTCAAAACTCTCTAATTATTTCTTCTGTAACTTTCGTAACGTCCAAGTTTCTGAACCATAGAGTCCGATGCCCCATATATAACACTTGACCAACTTCTTAAGTTCAAGATTGAGCCTGCCTGGGTTATTGTAATAAAACTTTACTTTGATAAATATAATTTATTCAAATGAAATAAAATTAAATTTCTTGTTTAGTGTTTCAGGATTATACCCTTTAGGCTAAAGGAGACAAATTATTGGAAGTTAATGATAATGTACGTACTAAAGGAAGCTAATGAACGACGACAGATCATGGAGATAATAGGAAGAACAAGAAACAGCGTGCTTGGCCAACTTATTCGGCACTCTGATTGGATCACCGTGCTGATAGAGGGAAAGGGAGAAGGAAAACCAGGAAGAAGCCCAAGGATAGAATATCTAGATGCAATTACGAAGAAGAGACCCTATCAAAGTATAAAACAGCTCTCCCAAGGGAGAGAAAAGTTTTAAAATTTCCATGTTGCTCACCAACCTATGGTTGAGGGGAGAAAGAAGAATGATGATGGAGTACTTGGTGGAATGACAATGTAGAACGAAATGTGGAGTACTTGGAGAAAACTCACGATCACGATATTGTCTACCACAAGCTCACGTGACCTCACACCAGAATTGAGTACCCTACCACTGAGCCCCATGCTTCTACAAGTTATTCAAGTCTTCTGCCTTTAAAGTCGTTCTGTTCAATAGCAACATATTGCTCCCAACGTTCCTTCATGTTTGGAACGCTTTAGGAATTCTTCATTTAGTATGTCGAGCAACTACTTTGTTAATGTATTGTTGATCACGTCGAATGTATCGAAACAGTATCCTTTCAAACTGGACTTCATTCTACCTACGTCTTCAGTAGCCTCCCCGATATTCAAACTGGCAACTTTGACTAAACAATTCACAGACTGCATTAATGTAAGTGTTGAAATAGAAAGTCCTTTACTTTCTGGATCACTATTGGATAACATTCTTCACATTTGAAAAGAACTGCCACTTAGAACGCTACGATCGGTGCATATACTTAGGGCCGTAATTTGTGGGGGCACGGGTGCAACTGCCTCCCGAGAGAAGCTCCCCGCCGTTCGAGGGGGTCCACATTTAGACAAAATTTTCTTACTCCATATACGAAACGAACATGAAATTATAAATGCAGCATGAAACAGATTCAATACATTACATAAACAAAACAGCACACAAAAGGTAAATAAAACAAAAATGAGTCGTGGGCCCATTTGAGTAAAAAAAAATGTCTACTATTAGGGGCCCTAGAAAAAATATTTATTCGTATAGCTTTGAGAATTGTCAATATTGTCCCCTCAATTAATTCGTCATGTATGGAACGGGCCCAGGGGTGTGCGGGAGGGCTTACAGACTCCGGAGGCCCACAAAGAGTAAGGGAAGGGTGGAAAGAAGGGGCCCATTTTCGAATATTGCGGGAGGGCTCAATACAATTTTTTTCTAGGGAGCCGAAATATTAATGCTTCGCCTCCCTCCAAGAAAAAATCTAAGTTACGGCGCTGCATGTACTCATCTTCGAGGCAGCTTTAGTAGCACTTTTCCCAAGGTTGAAGCCAAATTCAACATACGCGCCTTGTTCTTCCAATTTCTTCATCTTCACTGAATACAAAAAATCGCCAACCCCAGTAATGGGTCAAGTTGTATTGTGGTTCCTAAGATTGTCACTAGCTAGTGCCACTTGCCGAAAGTGCGATCTGCTCATTTGTTTGGGTGGTGCGGGCTTTATCCATTTTTCTTTTAACAAGCTTTCTTCTTCTAACAAGCTTCTTTTACCTGTTTCCAAAACCAAAAAGTTTGACATTAGATTGTTCATACTAATATCACCCGAATATTAATTGCATTGCAGAAGGATCTACTACTATGTGTTACAAATAACGAAAGTCAGTTTGGGGCGTCAAGGAAAAATTTTATTTCAAAAGTGTCTAGTGGGAGTTTGTAAAAATCAACCAAAATCCTATCAAGCACAATACTTTGTTGATTATGATACTCTGGTTGTATTCTGTGAGCAGAGCCACTACTCACGCTACTGAAACTCGATCAACTGGTCAACCTATCAAAGCCGTAATACTCCAATTGCCGAGTAACACTACAACTGAAGACCTAGTGGACCAGTCTTAAAAGTTACGCAAATGAAAGGAAAAAGCAAATTGATGGGAGTCGTATCCTCCTCCCTCTTTTACTCGTCTCGTTGGAGAAAACGAAAAAGGCACAATCCATCTACACCTGCCAATGTGTCCTCAGCTATCGAATAAAAATCGAATGTTATAAACCTGCTGAATTCCTCCAATGTTTTAGATGCCAGCGCCTTGGTCATGGTCAGCAAACATGTCACGCGACTTCTCGCTGTCTAAAATGCAAAGAACAGCATCTCACTTCCACCTGTAAAAAGAAAAACAGAGTTGATGATGCTTATTGCTGTAACTGCTGTGAGAACCATCCTGCTAATTACAGAGGCTGCATTATCTTCAAAAAAGAAAAAGAAAGACGTCAAAAGGTCAAAAATGATACCTCTGGTCAGGTACTCAAGGCACCTTCCATGACTCTTCCATCCACAGATGCTGCTGACTCGTCACCAAGCTTAACTATCCATAATTCATCCTCCTATGCTAAGAAGGTCACAACGCCTCCCACAACTCAGTCGACTTCCAATAATCCTGCTAAAATCAGTGACTTCACGTCTACTATAAAAGGAGCTACTGGACTTATTCAAAGGATTACATCTATCCAAAATTCTTGCTAAGCTTAAACAAGGAATTACTCAATTCAAAGCAACCACAATACTATAGCCAAAATCACGATTATCATGGACTTAGTAGTTGACATCTTTGACGATGGCTCAGACTAGGCGCCAGAGACAACTCCATATGATATTTTGGATTGGTGAAGGTCTTAATCGTCGGAAAATTCTCTTCAAACAATTTCTTCATGAAAGAAACATAGACATCGCCTTAATTTCTGAAACCTGGCTGAAACTACCAAATAGATTCACTCTCAGGAACTATGACGTCATTCGTACTGATCGACTCCTCACCAACAAAGGAGGCACTGCTATCATCATTAAGCGACATCTTGCCTATCAACAACTTCACCTTTCAGACTTACATACCATTGAGGCTACTGAAATTCATCTTTTGGAACCGAACTCATCAGTTAATATTATTTCAGTATACAAACCTCCAGGAGCCATTTTCCACCCAGAAGATCTCATTGCACTCCGTAACCTATGACCTAGAGTCATAATAGCTGACGATCTAAATGCCAAACATTTTTCCTGGAACTCTCTTCGCTTCAACCGCTCTGGCAACACATTAGCTACATCTCTACCTCGAATCCAACTCATCTTACTAGCACCACAAAAACCTACTCACTTTCCGCGCAATGGAGGGATGCCCGACGTGCTAGACATGATGCTCTACAATAATGTCAATGCTCTTCCTCAACTGGAATCTGTTAATGCTCTGGACTCGAATCATAATCCGGTTTACGTTTCCTTCAACCATTTGGATACTATTCAACATATCGCTTCACCACCATCTAAGAGCACCAACTGGGACATCTATCGCCAGCACTTAACCACTATGGTCAACTTGCGCTCGCCATTACACACCGCACCAGATATTGATGAAACAGTATCCAACCTTACTGCCCAAGTAAATAGTGTTTACAAAATAGCTACAACTTCTTCACCTTCAACGCTCATTAATACTTCTGGCGAAGACCTCCGCACGAAGATCATTTAAAACGCTGGGCACGAAAAAATTGGCAGCGTACTCAACATCCTTGCTTTAAGCACCTCTACATCAGGTTGAAATATCGTCTCACCAAATGTCTTCATCGTCTACATATCCAAGCCTGAGATAAAAAGATGCTTCTCTTGCACCCAACAGCCGAGATTTCTGGCTCCTCACTAAGTCGCTCTCAGAATCCTAATCCAGGCTTCATGGACCACAAGGCCTTATTTTCTACGCAGAAGAAAAAGCTGAAGCATTTGCAGACGCACTGAAATTACAATTTACGCCTCATGCCAATCATTATGATGAAGATACCATTCGCTTAGTTCATCACACACTTCACCAGGACCTTCTAGATTCTCCGCTTGACACCACGATGTTTACCACCCGAATGAAGTCAGTTGCCTATTACGTTCACTGAAATCCCATAAGACCGCCGGCCCTGATCATCTACCTGCATCTGCCCTGAAATACGCACCCAGAAAAGTCGCCATCTAAATATGCCGTATTTACAATGCCATAATCCGTACTGGACATTTTTCCACAGCCTCGAAACACGCCCGAATAATTATGCTTTCAAAGCCAGGTAAAGATCACAAATTTTCAGAGAATTACCATCCCATAAGCCTCCTGTCACACCTTAGCAAAGTGATTTCATTGTCGCCTACAACATCATGCCCTCGACCATCAGTTGCTATCAGATCATCAGTTTGGCTTTTGCCCAGGATTCAGCATCATTCTTCAACTTCTCCGCCTCGTGGAAAGAATCTGTTACAATTTCAATGACAAGGCGCACTTCATTGGCCTCATTTAGATGTGGAAAAAGCCTTCGATAAGGTTTGACACTCAGGATTGTTGTATAAACTTCGTTTTCACCGCTTTTTAACGCAGTTTCTCAACGTTTTGACTTCATATCTCCATCAGCGAACATTCACAGTGAAATTTTCCACAGCAATCTCCACGCATCGCCCAATTGCTGCCGGAGTACCTCAGTGATCTTGTTTGGCTCCTCTCCTGTACAACTTTTATGCTGCGGATATTCCAACCACTCCTACGTCCATGATGACCACATCTGCAGAGGACACGCTCTTCGTACATTTCATCGTAACCTACGTTATGCTCAAATCTGGCTCCAGTGGCATCTGGATCTTCTGATTGATTGAACTACCAAATGGCCCATCAATGTATTCAAAACAACCTTAGTTCACTTTTTCAAAGAACGTGTTCATCCAGCGCTCAATACAACTCTTCATCATCAACGTCTCATACCTCAGCCTGGAGTCCGTTACCTCAGCATCTACCTCGATCGTAAACTCACCTTCCGACATTATCTCACCACAGTCGCCACAAAGACCACACAACGGCTCCTCGCCATATATAGTTCATTACACTCCCATCATCTTCAACATCACACTCAAGTTCATCTCTATAAGTTGTACATCAGATCAATGATGCTGTATGGACACCAAGTTTGGTCTATTGCTGCAGCAACATACCGCAACAAACTACAAATCAGAGCTGCACGCATCATCACTGGCCACAGTCGAAATACTCGCATCGCACAACTTCACGAAGATCTGGATCTTCCCTTTCTTAGGACCGTCATCTTAACCAAAGCACGCAAATTTTGGAACCACCTTCAGCATTCCGACTTACCTATATTACAAGATATTGGACATTTGGAACCACTTCGACACACATATCCCATGCCGGTATTACCCTAAAAAGAAATCAAGATCAACAACTCCTGGCTACACTTACTTCAGCAAGTCGCATTATCCTTCAACATCAGCAAGGATCCACTTTGGTCATCGTCAAGGAACATATCTCCAACCTATCATCTTTACTCATTCTTCAACTCCAAGATCTGGATTCACTTTATGACTCAATTCTAACACATATATGAGGTTAGGAACTTTGAGTAGTTCCGGGACTAAACACTCTATTATCAACCCGTCATATACACCTTGACTTTGACCTTGACTGTTTTGTGTAGCACTTCTGAAGATTTTTCGTACTGACATAACGATGCATGAAATAAATTACCCACAAGTTATTCTTATTCTTGGATTTCGGTAGGTTGTACGTACAAGGATCAAATATATGCGGTTTGCAGATGATATTAAGCTCGTTGCGGAATTTGAACAAAGTAACAATAATAATGATATGTTAGGAACCTTGCGTAAAAGCTGCGAAGAATATTTAATGCAAATAAACGTCAGAAAGGCCAAGACAATGCTAATCGGAATAAAACGAGTTGTATTATATATACAGGATGACTTTTAAAAAAGTCACGGATTTCATTTGGGTCTATAATTTATAACTGAAGTCCAATTTTCATGTGGTTTGTGGCAAATGATCAAGGTAAGCGCTCTACTACCGATCATGTTGCCTTCCTGTACATATAAGTTAATCTCTGGATTTTAAATTTAGATATTTTATTTCATATTACGTATTGGAAGTTTTGGAACGAAGCGAAAAAAAGATTCTTTCTTCCGCAAAAAAAAAAAAAAAAAAAAAAAAAATGGATTTGTGCATTTTCTCCTTGTAAACGTTTTGGGTGATATCAATATGTTCCATGTCGTCGGGACTATGGATCATCAGCATTAGAAAAAAAAAAAGTAAATCTCGAGTATCACGTATCACAGAGGAAGTAATCGACGGAGATATGCTTCTTCTATAAAAGTTATAACGATATTGTGTATTTTTAATATCATTACTTGTATTTTTAATATCTTTACTTGTTTTTACGGACAATATGTGCTATTAAAATATGCACAAGCTAGCTAGAAAAAAAGAAGAAAATATAAAAAACAACTAGATTTAATTTCGTTCGGATAATATAATTGATGTTCTGTCGACATAGTAATTGGATGAAATGTGTTATTGGTCGTCATAGCAACGAGAGATACAATATATAACAAAGGATCTATCTTGTAGAATCAACATGTATGTTATTTAAAGGGTGTAAATGTTTTACTTCATTACATATCATATCATAATATCAAGATGGAGTGTTTAAGTAGATTTTGGTAAAAATAGTAGACTAGATTTTAGACATATTCGAACTGTGGACCTCATAAAGTCAATGGAAATAAGTGACAGCAAAATAAATGGAACTATCTATCCAAGTATGAGTGTTAATGTTGTATAACTTCCCGGGTATGCACAGAGTTGAGGTGCTTGGTGGAAGAGGGGTCAAACAAACCCCAAAATTTGCATGCAAATATGCCCGAAAAATGTCAAAAATATGCATTTAAAAAATTAACATATGCACTGAAATATACACTAAGAAAATAAAATCTCAGTTTCTTACAAACATATCTTATCTTAATGATCTCTGTTGCAATGAACTATTAACATCTTACTTATGTTTTCTTTTGTCAACCCTCTGTGTTTATCAGTAAGAACCGTTTTGTAGGTCGAAAAGTTCCTATCTGCATCAAGAGAAGTCATTGGCACATATGAAAAACACCAAATGTCTTCCTGTGTTACGTTCTCTTCTAATTCCATTTTTTTTCACTATTAAGTACATTTGCAATGGCACAGATTGTTTTGTACCAGGGATTTTTGCCTAATACTTTGCAAAGTTTATCTGACGCTATTTTCGCAAGACCGTGAGTTGTTTCGCTGGACAAAGTCTGCGATAATTAGCCCAACAAGGAGAGTGAATGCTGCAAAGCATTGTTACGGGATTCCAACTTTCTGATAATTTCAGATATTCTCGAGAAGTGGTTGTGTATGTACTTAATTTTGTTCTCAATGTCACTTGTAGAGAAACATTTTTTAGACACATGAATAGTGGCTGCATCATCGGGACTTCTACAACTATCTTCACCTGATTTTAGTTACGCAGATATCTGCAGAATACGGCACAGCTTTTAACCACGAGCTCCACTGGTTGAGAAGGTACTGGAAATTTTTTCGCAACAGTGGCGGTGCTATAAGGGGGAGAGGAGGGGAGAACACCATCCCAATATTTTTCTCGCCCCCTCCTTCGTCCACCCATTTTTTATGTAAAACCGATGAACCCATGATCACGAACTGCTGCTGTAGCATTTGCCACTGAAATCTATACGACATTGAAATCTTTATTGTTCGTTGACATGTTTACAGATATAGAAAATGCCTTTGTTCATTAACGCAATTCTTCAATGCTGGTTCTGATCCCTAATTAACCAAGTTCTGAGTATGGCTAACCACTGATGATTTCCGTATTTCCATATTTAGTGTTGAACATTTTACAATCTCTGTATTTCCGCCTATTGATAACTATTCATATCCTGCAGCCACAGGTGTTATAAAGTTAAATAACATGAACACAACGCTTTTTTATATTTCTGCAAATAGCAGAATTTCATAATTCGTGTATGAATAGCAAAAGGAATAATGAAAATATTCGTTGTACTAAAACATTAAATGTCGCTTAAAATTTAATAATAATAATATTCAAAGCAAAACAAGGGTAGTTACTTTGCCTTCCCCAAAATTTTTCTTACCTCCCCTAATATTACAAGCCTAGCGCCGCCACTGTTTCGCAACTTCGCGAAAGATACATACGCGCGATGGATCTTTCACAAATACATTCTTTACATTTGATACAAGCGCGTGTACTGCTAGATATTAGCATCTGATTGTTTCTGCTACGCAATCAAGACCATGTGCAACACAAGTCAGGTGGACTAAATTAGGAAAAAAAAATGAAATGAAATCTTTGAGTTTTACGTCCCACGGTTATGCCGGTTAGGCTAAAGGAGACGATGATGTTGAGTAATGAATGAAATGGTGGAATGAAAAAAGTGGGAGGAAACGGGAGAACCCCGAGGAAACTCACGCACACGGTGTGTGTCCACCAGAAATTTCACTTGGCAAGGGCTGGGATCGAACCCGGGACGCCAAGCATCAAAGGTGAACGCTGTACCACTGAGCCACCGCGGCCCCTGGACTTATTTAGGATGGGATGCAACACTATATTCTATTATTCTATACAACATTTTATTCTACATCTGCGTTTACAAAGTGAGTCAGTTCACTTTAAATATAACCTACTTTCTTGTGATATACTCTCAAATATCCTAGCATGCAGCAATAAAATTCGGAAATATGCAGTATCCTGCAAAGTTTACGAAATATGCATGCACATCGAAATTCACGCAAAATATGCACTTATATGTACCAACACATGCGACTCAAACGAACACTTAAAGTCCGTCGGAAAGAAGAAAACATTTTCCATACGTTTCTGCATGTTACTACAAACATGCATTTTGCAAATCCGGGCTATATTCATTATACACTATGAAAGCTGGTGCCATCTATTATCTGTGATTTGGGCTTCTGTGTTATGGACTATGCTAGACCTTGTATAATTTATTATCTAAAATTTGTAGGATAATGTATTGTCATCTGTCTTTGTAGGATCATGACTTTTAACCGGCTTCAAAAAGAGAAGGTTCTCAAATTCAACCTGTTTATATGTGTGTTCTAGCTAGGTTCACGCATAACTTTGAAATAGATGCACTATTATTATTATTATTATTATTATTATTATTATTATTATTATTATTATTATTATTATTATTATTATTATTATTATTATTATTATTATTTCAAAGGATATACCTTTCCGGTGGTCGCATGGTAATCTTTGGAGCTAAACCTCAACGAATGCTGGGTTAATTACGGCAAAGCTACGTTATAGGCAACCATACACTCTTTAGAGTGAGTATGGTTGCACAACAGCACAGGGGTTGTACTGCAAATTTTCGAAACGCTTTCATTATACATTAAACTGTATTTACTGTTTGTAACATTTTAAACAAGTGGGTTACGAGTGTGAAGTTAGTTAAGGTTTAAGAAGAAAGTTTTATAATTATTTCTTACCAAGTTGTAAATGTGAAATACGCTCTTCTTTTACCAAAATCCTTCATTTGCTTTCATGACGAATTATGGGATATTTCAACTCTTGCTTTTGAAATCCTACCCTGGCCTCAGGTTGTCAGTCCTATAACTTAGTAAACCATCCGCTCAATCACAAACAGATTATGTGGTTGATATTTGATGTTTATTTTTTCCTAAGGACATTAAGATACATACTTTATTAGACTGAGTGTGATCTTAGAACCTGAAAATATAGAGGTGGGATTTTATAAATTACACATGAAAGTAAAACTTCCGACTGGGTATTCTGTGACATCACAAGTTGCTGCTCCTATTCTCAGCCAATCACGCACAGAGAAATGGGAGCAGACAATATACCTTACGTTGATAAAAAGACAGTGATGACAGACAAAAACGAAAATCAATAGAACAATCGATTGTTTTGCAGATAGGCTACTCGTGAATCCATGATTATTTGTACACTGCCAACACTTGTTGTATTTCCTCCCTTTCCCTCATTATTTCTTCTACTTTGATTCACCTGTTACTTTTGTCCCTTCTCCGATGTAAAAATTTGCTCCTACGTCACATAATGGCCAGTTAGAAATGAGTGCTTTAGAGCATCTGCCGAGAACTGAGAAAGACTTTACTCTCCGTTGCTTATATATATAATTACTTTTCCTAAATCACACATGGGTATATGATTAATGTATTCGCCTTCTGTACGACAGACCTGCATTCGGTTCCAGGTAAAATCTCATGTGGTCCAGATTTCACATTAAGCTGCTGTAAGTTCACGCACCACGCAGGCTTGTGGCGAAATGGACGTAACCAACCTTATTATTTTTCTAATGAGAAATTGTCAATATACGTTGCTAAATTCGCTGGTATTACAGTTTGTGAAGGTCTATGGCCAATCACATTGCTTTCTTGATGTTTGGCTAGTACATCGATTCCTAACACTGCAATTCCTTGCCTTCTAGACTGAAATACACTACCTATTAATTCAAGCAAGTTTGCTATATCAATATTTGAAATTCTCATTGGAAATCAAGCCTTGTGTGCTAATGGTAAGTTGGGGAAACATTTGGCAACAGTTTCGAGAAAATAGCTGAACCTGTCTCTTCCCAAAAAGGTGTAGTGAGAGTGATGTCTTTTCTCTGAAAGTTTTATCTGTGTCTCGTGTCCTGCCACTCATAAAAATTCTGGCTTTCTTTCCTCTCGTAGGCGGAAATAACTCTCCTCTCTAGTCTCAGTAGTAATGGTAGCACTCTATCGAACTTATCTCTGATTGGCTGAGGAACGTCACGTGACCTGATCACGTGGTATGACGTGATAGGGGTCAATGCCCTCTTCATTTTGACAGAGGTACCTTGGCCCACCTCTAAATTTTGGTAGGAGTACCTAGGACCATCCCCTTAAATTTTGTAAATTGCCTCTGTATACACTTATATAATCATATAATGTAATAAGGCCTCATCAAAGGGGATAAATTAAGTCAAAAACCTCAGAAATTTGAATTCTTGACATCTTTTTACTCATGAAAAGGATCGAGATGGACCACCCAAACTTAAAAAAGGTACATACTTTGTTCTTATACTACCATACCAAATTTTTAAACTTGGCAATTTCCAAAATCTAAGGAGATCGTCCTAGGCTCCCCTGCCAAAATCAAGAAGGCACTGACCTCTACGACGTCATATCATATGATCAGATCACGTGATGTCCCTCAGTCAATCAGAGAAAAGTTCGATAGGGTGCTGCCATTTATTACTGTCTCAGCTTGAAAATTTTGTAGAAATCTCGTCTCGTCTCATCTCGATTCTCGTTCCTCTTTCGTCTCGATTCCAGAAGACCTTTATCATCTCGGCTTGCTTTGTAAATTTATGCTCAAACTGTATAGTTCTTGTCTCACGGAGAACGTTATCGACAACCATAGTAATAATAATAATAATAATAATAATAATAATAATAATAATAATAATAATAATAATAATAACCTATAAGATAAGAGTTGAGGCTGTCTTGTCTGTATGAAGTGTTTATTGAGGAAATTTTCTCTTATATCTAAAAGTGTAGATGTTTATGTAGGAAGAAATCTCTCACAATAATTCTATCTTATCTGGTCATGTGAGTAACCCTATTTAACAAAAAGCGGAAAATAAAAATATTCAGAAATGCAGAACAAAATCGATTCAAACTCCCACAACTATAACGAAAATGTTTAAGTCCTGGGACTTTTCGTTCCTCTTGAATTTTGATGAACTGGTTTCGTCAACTAATTACCGAAAACATCTCACGTACATAGTGATGTGAACCGGCTCGACTTGAATGAGCTATTAACTCAGCTCAGGTGAGCCATTGAATCAAGCCGGCTCGGTTGGGTGAGCTGTTGGCTCGGATCACTTCTCGGTTCGGTGACTGAGCCGTGAGCCGAGCCCCTCGAGCCGTTGACAATACTACACATACACAATGGGAATCGAACTGAAATCATGACATCATACCCTTAAGTTAAAGATGCACACAGAATAAACACACACAGTAGAAATGTAATATAATTTCAGAAGTGTCATTTTCATTGATACACCTAATATAAACGTGAGGTACTCTTATTCAACAGAAGTTCCACGAAAAACCAGTTCTTCAAGAAGCAAGTTCTTTGGAATTTTAAAGTATCAGAAGCTTCTTTTACCAATTTCTTGTCATGGAACCATGAAAAGTTAAGATGAAGAAGGAAAAGAGAGAACTTCTCTCATATTTCCAGTGAATTATGGAGTCTTTTTCTAGTTTCTGTGGAATTCGGTGATGCACGGTTCATTTTTCTCTTCTCCTTCCGGTTTCTTCTTGATGAAACTTGAAGCCAACAACAAAGTCATTGCAATGCAGAAGAAGAGGTGTCTGTATGTGAGGTATCTTGCAACGTCTTTCTCCCATAGCTGTGGCCCCGTGGAATTTGTCCCCTTTAGATAACTCGCATAGCACTTGCCTGTTGCCAAAGATTCTACTTCGACCCCAAACTCCTTTTGGTACATTACAAGAATCTCCGCAAAGGCATCTCTCATCAAACTACCAGAAAAAGATCGTCTTGGGCTTAGCGTTTCAGTTTAAGGCGCTTGCCATGTTGTGAATCTATGACGATAGGAAAGGGATGAAGGGGAAAAGATTCTGAGGTAAATGTGGGTGTGAGAGCAAAGAAAATCCGAAACCGGCACCCATTTTGGGTTGTGATGCTTCTTCGTGTGGTGCGGTATTGGTGTTGATGATGGTATAGACATTGGAAAAAGAAGTCACAAGTTTTACTTCAAGACGAAGAGAAGGTATATACAAGAACCGTGTACGAGGCATATATTGAAGAATCTTCTTGGAAGGGTCATTCTTTATTTCTTCTTTTCTCTTGTACATTTTCTTCTAAAGGAAATTTCACATATACAAGGAGAGAAAGGGGGAATATTTCGGCAGTAACCGACAGATTCTCCAAGAAGCTGGAAACCACAGTCAGAACATGAAGCGAGTGAGACAGAGAAGAAGAGAAACGAAAGCTTGCTGAAGATTTTCGGTCGATATCTGACCCACGTGGTGTGTGAGCTGTGTCTACCATTCAAGACAAGAGGAAGATGCGGCAACACCAAAGAACAGGCAAAAGGAAAACAGTATGGGAGGTGAAACAACTCTTTTCTGACTGATGACGTTCAATGCGGACTGATAATGGCTCTGTGTAAGATTCCTGAAATATTTACCTTCAACGTAATACACTAGAACATTATATAAAACAAAATGAAGTAACATTTAACGTAATTTATTCGTTTTAATGTAAATTAACGTTGGAATAAAAAATAAATATTATCTGTTTTGTTATACAATTCAAAAATATTATTATTGATTTATTACAAAATACAAAGCAACATCGATAATAATAAAAAGGAATAAAATTGAGGTGGTGTTAAAAACTACCGAACTAAAAATGGTCTGTTTCAAGTGAAAATTACATTCTGTACATAGGTACAGACTAAATAATTTATTACAGCAAAACATTTTTTTTTATTTTCAAGCAGAGAGAAAAAGAATTGATTAGGATAAAACTCGTTTCATCATCATTATTATCAACAAAAACATCTGATTAGGATAAAACTCGTTTTATTATCATTATTATCAACAACAACATAAATTGATTAGGATAAAACTCGTTTCATCATCATTATTATCAACAAAAACAACTGATTAGGATAAAACTCGTTTTATTATCATTATTATCAACAGCAACAAAAATTGATTAGGATAAAACTCGTTTCATCATCATTATTATGAACAAAAACAAAAATTGATTAGGATAAAACTCGTTTTATTATCATTATTATCAACAACAACAAAAATTGATTAGGATAAAACTCGTTTCATCATCATTATTATCAACAAAAACAAAAATTGATTAGGATAAAACTCGTTTCATCATCATTATTATCAACAAAAACAACTGATTAGGATAAACATTTTGGTCTATAAATTATTTAGTTTAAATGTACAAAATGTAATTTTCACATGAATGATGCCATTGAGAAAGGGGGAGCACCATGGATTAGTGGTAAAGTGCTTACCTCTGGTGCGTGGGGTACCTGGTTCGATAACCAGCCAAGTAAGTTTGTATGTCCGTGGGTTTTCTCCACCATTATCATTCCACCAATTCTTCCATCATCATTCACTTGCGTTAGTCATCCGTCTCCCTTATCCTACAGGACATACCTGTGGGACGTTAAACTGATGAATTTCCTATCATTCATTTTTATAGCCAGATGACTAATTAAGTTGATTTCTGTGTGTATGGTCCTAGTGAGACAAAAAATAAAAGAAACTCAAGTAATAGTCTATATCTTCGATATTAATGTCATAAATTTTAAGGAAGATTTAACTTGTATCGATCAGTGAATAGCTAATAATTTTTGACATTAGATGGACCGTGATATCACTTCATTGCAAATAGTAGCCTAATATTAATTAGAGTTGGCGAAAGTAACTTGCTGCGAAAGTACTTGGTTGGTCAACAGGGTAGGGTCTGTTAGAATATGTATATGCAAGAAAATCAAATCGAATTTATGATTATTATCATCATAGAAATATTCTCAAGCAACAGCCAACCGATTAATTTATGCTAATGCCGTTTGATATGAAATTTCAATGCTTAGTTGCCAAGTATAAGTGACTTTTTACGGCATGTAATGAATCCATCTGTGTGTCAAATTCACATATCAACAATTCTATTTTGACTAAATTTAAACATTAAAAGCTTGAATATTTTTAGTGCTTTAATTAGTCGTATTAGAGTAAAGATAAAATATTCTCTTGCTCAATTCAAGTACGGATTAAGTTTAAGCATGCATAAAGAAAATGACAATGAAATTCGTATTACTCGAAAAAATATTCAGAATTTCGTTAATCAAGCGTTAGTCATGAGATTAGTTAGTATCGTATTAGCTTTGTACTAAAGAGGATGTACTTTTTAGTATTCAGAGTGTGCTTAGAGTTCAGTTAATAAGTTGATTTGGGTATGATTAATTAATATAACTCCAATACCTCGAGTGAGGAAAATAAATGTAGCAAGTACGAAACTCTAGACGTGCGCACGCGTAGTGTGTAAAAATGAAAATATATGAAATACGAAATTCGAAATGTTTTCTTTGTGGTTTGACATCACAACTTATGAATAGTTACGAAATGGGATTATAATTAATGTATTCATTTCTGAGGATGCATTTACGGTAGGAATAAGTAGAAGTCAATTAATATTAGCGACAATAAATGGATTTATGTTGTAATTACAAGGTAAGATCAGTTGTATGTATCCCTCAGACCAATGTAAATTTTCAACTCATCTCTCCCAGTTTACTTTAAGAAATAGTTTTGCTATTGTAAAGAACTCAGCTTAATGGCTCATATTTAATTCACCCAATAAGGTGAAGGAAAAGAAATAAATAAATACATGTAATTAATTGCCTTTGTATTCTCATAATGTAAAATTATTGTGGCTAAACCGTGGGTAAACCAGGGTACCATCTTCCCTGCCCCTTAATATGGTGCTTATTATACGTCAAACGGCGCTGCATAAAGCCTTATAAATTTGTTGTACGATCTAACTTACCCCCACCAAGCTAATTGAACCTAACCAAGGTTAATCTAAGTTACATTTACCAAAGCTTAGATAATTGCACCTAAACAAGGTTAATCTAAGCTACATTTAACAAAGCTAAGCTAAACTGAGAATAGCATAACCAATCGAAGATAAGTTAAGTTAAATTTAAGTAGCCTAACGAACGTAACCTATTCTATATTTAAAAAGCTAGCTAAACTTAACTAATCGGAGCCCCCGCCAAGTGAACTTTGTGGTGGACAAACACCGTGTGCGTGGGTTTCCTCGGGGTTCTCCCGTTTCCTCCCACTTTCTTCATTCCACCATTTAATTCATTACTCATTATCACCGTCTCCTTTAGCCTAACCGGCATACCCGTGGGACGTAAAACTCAACGCTTTCATTTCATTTTCATTTTTAACTAATCGGAGCCAGGCCCGTATCCACGGGGGTCTAATCCCCGTATTCTCCTAAATTTTTCACGGTAGGCTTGCAAATGAACTATAATGTGGGGATGAACTATAATATGGTTGGATCGAGCCCCCCTTACTTCTACCGGGCTCCCCTAAATTTTTGGTCTAGATACTGACCTGATCGGAGCTGCTGACCTAACCGATCTATACATATGAAACTACCTAAAAAGTATTAACTTTTTAAAGATCAAAATTTAGATTACATTTATTGTGATTTGAAACTAACATCTTGAAACCAAATATGCATAATTTTGTTGGATAGACTTTCTGCCATTTTCCCGGAAAAACATAATCCCATCGCTGTAGAACTTATTTAGCTTCTGGTCAAATATTTCTATTGTGATACGTGGTTTTTACAGGTCTTTTTTTGACTAAATTAACACCATTCAGGGAGTTCTGTAGAGACTGAAACAAATAGTCTGACGACGACAGATTCGGGCTATACGGTGGATGCATTAAAATCTCCCAGCCAAGTTCTTTCAATTTTTGCCGGGTCGTTAAATATGTATGTGCTCTGGAATTATCAGCGTGGTATACGACACCTTTTCGTTAAGAGTCTTCATCCCGGCGAAATTAAAATACCGCTAATTTTACAGTAATTATGTGATATCTTCCAATAGATAAAAGATAATCGAAATATGGAACAAACAATATTATTTTGCGTGAGATACCGTTATCACAAGTCACCTAGTGACTTTCCGTTTTCAGCTGTTTAGAAACGCGAAAATAAATGACGATTTTCAAAATGGCTCGAAATCGAAAGCAGATCAGTGAGTCGTGATAACGTTATCTCATGTAAAATAATATTGTCTAGGGCGCTCTTGTTCCACATTTTCGATTATCTTTTATCTATTTGAAGATATCACATAATTACTGTAAAATTAGCGGTATTTTAATTTCGCCGGGATGAAGACTCTTAACAGGTCTGCGCAGCATTGGCACTTTTATCGAAATAAAATTACAAAATGTAGCACAGTTTTGAGAAAGCTCCTTCACGGCGTAATACTTATGTCTAATTATAAGAATATCAACACTTTCTTCACATTTACCAGCTTCAGCTATCAGTTGTCAAATGACGTTAGGCTTGACCCGCTGCGACACACATACCTGAGATTTTGGATACTAACGTCGTCTCGTGCTCAAAAGCTTTAATACTTTTTGAGCACCTGATATAAATTGAATTGAGCTATCAAAAGCTAACCCAACTTTAGCTTGATCACTTGTAAAGCTTGATTTAATTTGACCTAAGCTACACTTACCAAAGTTAACCTAAAATTAAGTAACATTAGTCTATCTTACAGAACCTAATTGAAACTAAGGAAAAAGGAGATTTATTTCAAGAAAATCGTGTGTACATCTAAAGTAAATCTAAAGTAAGCACTTTAACCCTTTTCCGACTCTCGGGATTTTTAGACTCTAAGTCCCATTTTCTTTGCTCATACTCTATTCCTCCTGTTCGAGTTACAATGTCGAAGCAGGCCCGGAGCCAGCCCAAAAATGTAGGGGAGGCCCGGCTGAAGTTAGGGGCTGAAGTTATCCAACCATATTGTAGTTCATCACCATATTATAGTTCATTTGCAACCCTTCCGTGAAAATTTTAGGGGGCGGCAGCAAAAATTTAGGGGGACCCGCCCCTAGACCTCCCGTGGATACGGACCTGTGTCGAAACCTATCCACCTGACGGGACTTCTGAGTCCCCTTCCCCCTCAGCATTGTTGGGCAACAATAGAAGCAATTGTTTTTATATAGTCTAATGTACTCTTAATTTACAATAATTTACTATCATACAGTAAAAAAAATTATTCCGTCGGAGAAGGAATAAATTCTACTCCTTAAGACAGTAATGACTAAATGGTGACCCTGTGTTTCACCCACCTTGCAAATAAAAAAATATTTATTTATTTTTACAATTTTATGGGCACTGGATCAAGATTTGATTTTTTAGTGTGAAAATATTTTCTTTTACTTATTAGTTATGAAGTCCATTCTGCACCGTAAGGCCGTTGGTACCGGGCCAATCTATTTTTTTAAAATGCTGATTCTATTTAGTTACATTTAAATGTTCGTAACTAAGCTCTAATTGGTCAAGACACATGAAAGAACAAGCAACGAAGGTTTAGCAAATGTATTATTTATGCACATTCAGTGAAAAATGAAACGAACTGAAATCTTTAAATTTTACGTCCCACGATTATCCCGGCTAGGCGAAAGGAGACGGTGATGATTTGAAATGAAAGAAATGGTGGAATAAAGAAAGTGGGAGAACCCCGAGAAAACCCTTGCACACGACGTTTGTTCACCACAAACCTCACTTGGCGGAAACTGGGATCGAACCAGGTACTCTATGCACCAGAGGTGAACGCACTACCACTGAGCCACCGCAGTCCCTCGCACATTCACTGTATCGTAACCTCAAGGAGGGGGGAGGGAATAGAAAATAGCACCCAATATCGTTCTTACTTTGCCAGGACTCGCAGCGCGTTATAAATTGGTCATTATTATCTTAAGACATACGACGTATATCTTTTCCACACACTTGTAGTGATCTGTGTGTGGCATGCTTAAACTAAATCTGCACAAGTTCCGTATATCTGTACGATTATAGGAAAGAATATAGTAGAATACTTACCCAACTTTAAAAATATATGCCAAAAAAAAAAAAAAAAAAAAAAAAAAAAAAAAAAAAAAAAACAGTGCTTGGAGATGAAGAGAATTCCTTTGGTTTATATATACGTCTAGAAATTATGATTGTCTTTTTATTCTCATTTTCTTAAAAGAAAATATAAAAGTCCCGCCGGTGCTAGAAATTCTTCCAATAATCTTTCAGTTTTTCCTCCCCCACAATCAATGCTTCTCCCATTTGATCATTCATTCCTACAAATTGGCTTCTGGCTTTTGTGTATGAGGTCGTTTTCCCCCCTCTGTTTCCCTCACACACATATCCATGCATGTTGTCCCGATGCACCCATTTTGTTTTGATGCCCTCTAGCGGTCGAAAAACCCTTCTTCCTTGCTTCTGTATAACCTTATATCCTTTTCTGCTGGAGCATCACTTTCCCCTAGACTTCGTTTCGTCTTTTACCACCTCCAACAGTCAACCTCCTGGTTTGTTTTTCTCTCTCTTTTCCTTCTTTTTAAGTTGTGTTTCTCCTAAGAGAACATGATTTGGCTACCCCTTCTCCTCCTTTTTCCAAGAGTTGCCACCTAACAAACCCTCAATTTTGGGTTTTGAAAAAAGTTTCGCCAAATGGAATACTTCTTTTGTTTTTGTTGAGATTTAGCGTCTCCTTTCAGTAGCGAGGCTACAAGAGACGTATACCTACAGTTTGAGATGTAATTCGAACCGACGAAACGCTCCACGCTATATTGCTGGAATCGAACCCTGGACCATATCAGAAATGGTGTGGGTCAATAAAATTTGACCCCTGACCCACTGTGAAACATTCTGACGCACGACCCATCATGAACCACCACCTACTGTGACCCACTCTAACCCACCACCCACCAAAACCCATGGCCATCAACTGTGAATCGTGATCCATGCCCTCCTCTCCACTGACTAAAGAGTTTACACTTGTAATAAAACCAGACTGTGAAATTATCACAAATCGGAGTCTGAATTTTTGCGGCCAATCGCTCAAACATCCCTCTCTTACAATACCGATGGATCTGATCTTTATGATATAAAATGGTAAGGTGTTTGTCATGGGCCAAATTGCGATGAATTTAAATTTAATCATCATATATAATTGTTTCCTTGTTGAATTACAGATACTTTTCAGTGGAAAATAGGATGAAATTTCAAAGTCTCAAATCAAGGTAAAATAGGCTAACGTAAAAGGAAAAAGTGTAAAATTCAACTCTATCTCGAAAGCCAAGTAGTAAAATCTTATTGCTATTATTACAATTACAAATATCAATATCCAAAAGTGCTTGGAGTTCTTTTTTCACTTAGATATACTCATCTAAGGTAAGTAAATAGAAACAAATAAAAAAGGGAGAAAAATGGATGCCTTGAAAGTAAAACGTAGATAAATTCACCAGTGTTGAGAAGATGATGTGTATAATGTAGTGAGCAGAGTGGGTCTGTGGTCAGAGTGGGGGTTGAGTTGAGTTTTGAGTTTAACGTCCCGTTCACCAGCGAGGCTATATGAGACGTGGATCTACTGATTAACGTGGAATCCGAACCACATGAGCTCCCGCCGGGAATCGAACCCGGGCCTCCCACGCCAAAGGCGCGTACGCTAACCGCTTAGCCACGGAGGAGTTCAGTGGTCAGAGTGGGTCGCGGTTTATCACGTCTTATTGATCCACGACCCACTGTCTCACTCACAAATCTTGACCCACGACCTACTGACCAACTCCATCTCAGTCTGGACCATATGCAGCGAAGGCACTCCCGCTTGCTATTTGACCAACTGGAACGACTGGAAGGGTTCTTGATATCGTTTCTGTAACTGGTAGGTTCTCGAATTGAATCAGTTACCTTCTATTTGTGACTTCTAATTACCAAATTCATGCTCTCGAACATTAGGGTTTCTTCTACTGTTGTCAATGAACACGACAAACGGACGGGGATATGGTGGCCTGTAGTGGAAATGCTTGGCTGGTATCATAGAAACTAGTTCACATGAGTTTGTGGTGAACAGAGGATTTAATCATGTCCTAACTAGGAGCAAATTTTGGACTTCAAGGACACCAAAACTGTCACCAATCAACTTTGGGAGCCCGAAAATTATGGATTTGACACTAATATCTCTCACTTTTGTTATGAAGATAAAAATACAACATTTAAATCTAATCCTAGTATATACCCTATATCAGCTGGAAATGTAAATTACTCTTACAGTGAAGGGTTAAGTTTAGAGATGCCTCTGATTTTTATTTAAAATATGGAAAAAATACAGGAGAAATGAGGTAAGAAATGATGATTTGGATTTCTTATGTGATATTTAGGTGTGTAAGTTTGGCAGTAAAGTTATGTTTAATACGAGAAAATAGATGCAGAAGTTGGTACTATTTGCAAGACGGAATATTTCCTTGATTCAACAGCATGGTAGTCGTATAGGATGGCGAATCGGTGCGTTGAATGTGATATTTCCGCATTGAATTTTATAGATTATATATGAATAATGAAGAGAATCCATTATAAAGTGAAAACCAGCTTCTAAGAGAACCGGTTCCAGTCATTGTTCTGGTCTAAGTAAAGTCTTACAGGATAACGTAACCTAAACTAACGAAATCTAATCTAACCTAAGAACTTTTAATATTTTAACTACATTTTTCTAGGTTTTCTAGGTCTGGAGGGGCACCTCTAAACATAAGCCAGTAAGAGTGCACTTTGGTCTGAACAAGTGATTTTGCGTACCGTATCTTTTAGTTCCCCCCTCCCCTCATTTTCCAAATGTAAGATCTCCAGGGTTCACAAAGTATAGCTGAGCAAGCGGCAGGGAGTGAAGGGGGTTAGAAGCTCCGCAGGGCTAATTTATATATGGTTCCTATGAGTGTTCTGCTTAAAGTGCACTTTTGCCCTTAAGCCGCAGTAAATGAACTTTTATGCCGCCAATAAGTATACCATATTTGTTCCATCAAATCAAGCAACTAGTACTTTAATACCTTGATCCGATAATTTTCATTTCAGCGTATCATAATATTAAAACAAAATACATTTTTTTACAACCAATATATATCTGTCACCAGATTCTGTTCTTTATTACTTTGTTATTTCTTCAAATCATCATGTCATGATTACCCTTACATCCCAATAACAAGAATATAACTACAGTGAATCTTCAACACTATTTCGCCATAATCCTTTACACATACACTTTAGCTGTTTTCTCTTCCTCTGTGACATTTCTATGTTTCAATAAGGCCTTCTATGCTAGTCTAATAAATCATTTCCCTACAATTTTCAATGATTTTTACATGTCACACCCCTCAGGAATCCTAATGAAGACTGAATTTGGTTTTAAATGACATCTGAAGTGTCACTGTTTATATCAGCGACCCCCGAAAACTATGGAATCGACACTAATATAAGTCGTTTTCGATCATTTTTATATGTCTCCCTACTTCTACTTTCCCCTAGGTATGCTAGAGGGTCGACAGCACTCTTTTCCACACTGCAAGTAATAAGTTTGGTTAAAATTGGTGCAGGCGTTCCAGAGTTTTGGTGGAATATACACACATACATTCATTTTTATATATACTATGTATCGTCGCATGAGAACCAGACGAATGTAACTCCATTTACGTAGGTTTACAGGCGAGAGGACGAAACTATTATTTTCTTAGAAAGATGTATTTTTAATAAGATGGTAATTGAGCTACATTACAACAGATGATCGACAAGGAGAATAGATGGCGTTACGTTCCGTTTACACAAAGTGGGGCTTCCAAAATTATGTCCAAACATAAAGAAAGTGAAAACCGTATTTTTGGAGTTACATTCCTCTGGTTCTCATGGGACACTATATAAAGATTGCAACATGAAATAATAGACATCAACTAGCACTTCCGTTTTCAATGTTAAGCTACGTAGAACCAAATCAGTTAGACATAGCGAGTAATGGTCTTTTTGAGAAGAATTCAGTGTATGAGGAACAGGCTCCATCTTTGATCTTATTCTTCTATTGCAAGCAGTAGTTATAGATATATTACTTCAAGTTTGATATTGAATTTCCATATTTTTTGAACTCTAGTTTCACATTGTTATGTATGTAGATACGCGTTGGCAATGTCATCGTCGACTTCTGTGAAAGCAAAAACTTTACAGCAGTGTTTCGTGGTCTACAGTTATAGCGCCAGATGCCACTACTGTCGGTAGTAAGCATAAATGTTATATAGCATTTTCCATTTTATTTAAATTGAGGGGCTGTTTTATATTTTTACAAAATGGACAGTTATATATATATATATATATATATATATATATATATATATATATATATATATATATATATATATATAGGGTGTTTCAAACCAACACTGTCAACATTTGGGATTCCTGACACCAAGATAAGACGAAAAGTATAGACCAACCTGGTGCACAAATACTTTCTTTTGGATAGGCTTGTCGAAAACATGAAATAATGAACTTTAAAGGTCCATAGCTAACCTATGGGACCTACCGTAGTCGGGTCGGGTCAAAAAGCCGTACTCAGGAACTAATATGTATCTTATCCAAAAATTCCTCTTTCGGAATTCTAAGGTACTCACGTAACAATTTTTATAGTGGGATTTTGGCTACGGGTATATAATTTAAAGTACTCACCAACTACCTCTATAAAAATTGTTGCGAAAGTACCTTAGGATTCTGAAACATGGATATTTGGTTAGGCCACATACTAGTCCCTCAGTGAAGTTTTGACCCGACTACCGTACGTCCCGTAGTTTTAGAGTTATGGATCCTTAAAGTTCATTTTCTTCATGTTTTCGGCAGCCTGTAACTCCGAAAGGAAGCATTTGTGCACCCATGTTGGTCTATATTTTTTGTCTTATATTGGTGTTAGGAATCACACCCCAAACGTTGTTGGTGTTGTTTTGAAACACCCTGTATATATTTCTAGTAGTTCCTCGTTGTTTCTTCATTAGATAAAGCTAGGTTTCTCAATTTTCTCCACCCCCACATTTTGAAAGCACCTACCTAATCAGTGTTCTGTGTCGCTTTGCGTAACCATGCCGTTCTCTCATATTGTACAGCAGCATCAACAAAATACACTATGTGATCAAAAGTATCCGGACACCTGGCTAAAAATGACTTACAAGTTCGTGGCGCCCTCCATCGGCATTGCTGGAATTCAATATGGCATTGGCCCACCGTTAGCCTTGATGACAGCTTCCACTCTCGCAAGCATAGTTTCAATCAGGTGCTGGAATATTTCTTGGGGAATGGCAGCCCATTCTTCACGGAGTGCTGAACTGAGGAGAGGTATCGATGTAGGTTGGTGAGGCCTAGCACGAAGTCGGCGTTCCAAAACATCCCAAAGGTGTTCTATAGGATTGAAGTCAGGACTCTGTGCAGGCCAGTCCATTACAGGGATGTTATGGTCGTGTTACCACTCTGCCACAGGCCGTGCAGTATGAACAGGTGCTCGATCGTGTTGAAAGACGCAATCTCCAACTCCGAATTGCTCTTCAACAGTGGGAAGCAAGAAGGTGCTTAAAACATCAATGTAGGCCTGCGCTGTGAGGGTGTCACGCAAAACAACAAGGAGTGCAAGCCCCCTCGAAGAAAAACACGACCACACCATAACACCACCACCTCCGAATTTTACTGTTGACACTACTCACGCTGACAGATGACGTTCACCGGGCATTCGCCATACATACACCCTGCTATCGGATCGCCACATTGTGTACCGTGATTCGTCACTGCACACAACGTTTTTCCACTGTTCAATCGTCCAATGTTTACGCTTCTTACACCAAGCGAGGCGTCGTTTGGTATTTACCTGCGTGATGTGTGGCTTATGAGCAGCCGCTCGACCATGACATCCTAGTTTTCTCATCTCACGTCTAACTGTCATAGTACTTGGAGTGGTTCCTCATGCAGTTTGGAATTCCTGTGTCATGGTCTTTATAGATGACTGCCTATTACACTTTACGACCTTCTTCAACTGTCGGCGGTCTCTGTCAGTCAACAGACGAGGTCGACCTGTACGCTTTTGTGCTGTACGTTTCCCTTCACGTTTCCACTTCACTATCACATCAGACACAGTGGACCTAGACATGTTTAGGAGGTAGGAAATCTCGCGTACGGACTTCTGACACAAGTGACACCCAATCACCTGGCCACGTTCGAAGTCCGTGAGTTCCGCGGAGCGCCCCATTCTGCTTTCTCACGATGTCTAATGACTACTGAGGTCGCTGACAATGAATCCTGGCAGTAGGTGGCAGCACAATGCACCTAATATGAAAAACGTATGTTTTGGGGGTGTCCGGATTCTTTTGATCACATAGTGTATATTTTTCTTCCTAAATGGTTCTTTTCCCCACTCCTATCATTGTTTTTGCTTCACGTTTACACTCTGTAGTCTTTTCGGTACGAAACGTAGGTACCGAAAACCAATCACCTGTTCCGTTTTCTCTCTTCCTGCGTATATATTTCTTAGATTTTTCGTTTCATTATATTGGTCTTTCTAAAGTTTATTTTTATCCCACTTACCAAAGTTTCTTAAACAGTCCGTCGAGACACCCTAGTGAACATGGTCTGACCTACAGGGACGGGACGACATGCAATATTAACTGAAATGACATTTAGTCTCTGTTGTGTTCGAGTTTTACCATACTTTTACTCATACAATGTAAGGGAAAAATGTTTCATTTCTATGTTTGTTATATTAGGTACGCCTCATTATTCTTTTCTCAAGAATAAGCTACCGGAACTCACCATGAATAAACGCGTTCTTATTGGCTGCAAAAATCACCCTCGAAATCTAAAGAAGTTGAAAAGAACAGGTGCTGACATCTAGTGACCAGATGATCTCTCAAATGAATATAATAGTCAATAGGCTATTTTTATTGCAGTCTCCAAATCGATTTAAATGAAATAATTTATTTATTAATTTTTGCAAAATGGCTAGGTAAATGGTACTTTTTAAAAAAGAAAAATGCTGGTATTGCGTACCAGTGTGTACGCAAAAAAAAAAAAAAAAAAAAACTACTCTTAGTTCCGACTTGAAGCGCAACAGTAGAAAAATCGTAGAGCAATAATGCCATCATAAACTGTAAAAGTGTGAGAAGCACTGCCAAACGTTCTTTACGCAACTGTAGCTACTGGCATAATAAGCCTGATTTCTTACAGTGGCGGATCTGGAAGGTAAAAACTGGGGGTGGGCAGCCAGATATGATCATGTGTTTACATCTCATGGGTCCTACAGAAGTTTCCAACTTACCGTATTTCCCTCCCAACCCGAAAGATATTACGGCTAGGTTGTACGTTGATATTGTGCACGTGAAGTATTCTTTTCTACGTTGTATAACAGAATTAGTGCACTGAAACTATATCTAATGTTTCAAGGGTCCGCGGTGGCTCATTGGTAGAGCGTTCACTTCTGGTGTTTGGGGTCCCGGGTTCGATCCCAGCCCCCGCCAAGTGAAATTTGTGGTCGACAAACACCGTGTGCGTGGGTTTTCTCGGGGTTCTCCCGTTTCCTCCCACTTTCTTCATTCCACCATTTCATTCATTTCTCAGCTTCACCGTGTCCTTTAGCCTAACCGGCATAAGCATGGGACGTAAAACTCAAAGATTTCATTTCATTTCAGTTTCTAATGTTTCAAAAAAATTCTAATAAAGAATAAAAGGCAACGCTTTATATAAACACTGGATTCAATTATTTTTATCACTTAAAAAACTGGGAAGGCCTACACCCCCGGCTCCAGACTAGATCCGCCACTGATTTTTTCCTTTTTTTTTTTTTTTTTTTTTTTTTTTACATATTTAACTATCCACAAATATTGGATATTATACGGAATTTTGAATAGATATAGCAACCTTGCTTACTCGACTCGTTCCATCAACCGCTCCCCCGCCGCATCCACTGAAAAATCAAGATAAATGCCTTTCGGTTTTAAAATGGTTGCGAGATCATGATGATGAGGGCGACAGTAATTCTTTTGCCATCCAGAGGCGTTCTGCATATTTACGATCTCTCGAGTTCAGAATGTCATTAGGATTGGTCGTCGGTTGCATCTGCATACATCCGAGAGCCATCGCATCGTTTTCGTTGTTCTTTGCGTCGCGGCGCGGCGCTTGGAATACGGAAAACTCCCGTCACCATAGCTTATCATCAGAAAGTGGGTTGTTACTACAGAAAGATAGCGAATACAAAATCGGTATTTTGGAATTACGGAGGGGAAAAAGAACAAAATGTACTAGAAAAATATAAAATTCTAAACATGCAAATAAGACTTATGGAATACTAAAATATTTTTGCTTTTCTTATACATCAGAAAGTTATAAAGAACTGAGTTTCTATTTTAACTTATGGAATTATGGTCATATAAATGATACTGGAAGTGATCGACTACTATTTTCGATTTCAATACTTGAATATAATCAGACTTATATTGCAATGTTTTTGATAGAGTCTAATAAAACAGTTCGATATTTAAGCCCATCACCTATGTATTTATTTATAAAAATATATCTTTACAATAATTTACAAAATACCTTTATAATACAGTAAAATATTTCTCAGTATTTAGAGAATTCTCAGCACACATCAGTGGCCCTCAGAGATATACTGTCTTAGGTTAAAGTAGGAACCCCTTCCTTCATTGCAACCTCAGGAGTAAGTGATTACAAGGAATCTCCTTTGTCCGATGCGACCTCGGGAGATGGGATTCCTCCGTAAATCAATGCAGCCCCAGGAGGAAGGTAGTTATAGGATATCTCTTTCGCCCAATGCAGTCTCCAGAGATAAGGCTTAGAAGAATTTTTCCATAGCCCACTGCGGCCTCCGGAGAGAGGCATTGCTAGGTTAATGATCAGTTGTTAATTGATACTTCTGTCCACTTGTGGTCCTGTTTTGTAGGTACCCTCTGAAGAGATGGTACATGAGGTCTATTTTCGGTTTCCTACCGAGCCAACTTCGTGATTTCCTGGTGTTCTCCTTCCGTTGTCTACTCGTGAGAATGTTTGTACACAGTAGCATGATTGTGAATGAAGGCTGTGCTCATGGTGGTGCTTATACAGGTTGTTTACATGTGAAGGTATGCAACCTTACAATATTCTTAGGATCCTAGCCCTTTTCAACACTCAGGCTATAACAGAGGTAAACCTACAGTTTAAGATGAAATCAAAGCTAGTGTAATGCACTCAACTTTCAAGGCTCTCTTATCGGGAAATGAACCGAGGACTCCGCGCACCAAAAGCGCACGTGTAAGCTAATAGACCAGTGGGAAGGGTATTAATTCATATCTAAATCGAATGAAATGAAGGTTGTGACACGAAGGCCATTACAGCGTTGGCAGGTGACAGATACTGGCGTGAGTGTGTATAAATACGTGGCAACACCGCATCCCGCCCTCAAACGTCATAAACGATATACCTTAGCATAAAAAAATACTCGCTCTTTTTGTCTATTTTTGCTCTATTGGTATTCACTACTAATAAATCTTTACAATTTCTGGTTTCAATAGAGGGATGAAAATGGAATGAGGTAAATTCTTGAGACGCTGGAACCATATCGACAACAATTTCTCGCTCGATGTAACCGTTTTCCTTCATAGTGACGAATGTTAAAATGGAAGTTGTAGTTTTTTTTTTATTTATTATTATTATTTTTTTTTTTTTTTTTACTATTTCTGGATTCATGAAATGGAATAAAATCTTCCATATAACTTCCCATGCATATGCTATCTAGGCTAAAGGAGATGGATACGAAAGTGAATAATAAAGAAAAAATAGTGGGATAAGAATGTAGAAGGAAGCAGGAGCGCTCACTGACACCACAATGTCATATGGTGGGGGATCGAAGCAGGAATGCAATATGCATAACTATTATTTGTTTCAGGATTCTTACCGTGTTTACCATTTCATAATTTACAATAGCTAATTTAGCTATCTTATTTTATGAACATATTTGAAAAAAGAAACAGGTATACATAGAGATATGGAGAAATCTTAGAAAAAGAATAGTTGTTCTGAAACACCCCTGTAACGTATTCTTGTGATTTCACACAGAGCTTTTCCCTCCTTCAATATATGCTATGTATATTCATATAATCCTAGCCTATAAAGGCAGCCAATAAACCAGAATGGAAAAGATTGGCTCGGAATAAAGAAACGTCTTTTTAAAAATGCAAAAGACATATTCTCACCCCTTAAAAAAAATGTGCTATGCAAATTAATGCAACCGCCCTCGTTTTCTATTCCGAAAAAAAATGCCATGCCCATAAGACTTGCCCATACGTTAAAAAAAAGCTAGGCACAGTGAAGAAGTGTATTTTATAGAAAGAAAAAAAATCTCATAATAATATCTTTTGGTTCTTCATTCTTAGCTTTTCACCCTCTTTGTTACATCTAGTTTCCAACCTATTCGTTCTTTATACCAATCATCATTCTCATCATTTTTATATTTCCCTTCGCAGTTTTTCCCCTCAATTTCATTGAGACCACATTACTTTTTTTTTTTTTTTTTTTTTTTAAATGAAAGGTTTTGGTAATTCCACAATATATTCTCATAGTCGTATATTCACATTTATTCTTTCAGAAGAACAATAAAACCAGGTCTATGAACCAGAAAAAAAATGCAACACTCTCTCTGATAACTAGTTTCATCACAAGGGGAAGGAAACAAGGTATTTAACTTCTTGTGTTCAGTGTTAGTACTCTTGTCAAATTTAGAATCATATTACAAGAAGTCATTTAAGACCGAAGACAAAGAATACATTTAAATATCCAAAAAATAAAAATATTCAGTGTAAATGTGAACATAGAAATATAAGAAATTTGACAGTGGAATAATGGTATTATATATTTATTTATTTATTTTGCGTTAGGGTAAATTCTGTAATATTTTTATGGTTGAGATTTCTACTGTATCGCCGGACTACACAAAAATAAAGAAAAGAACAAAATGTGCTTAAATTAGGTTAGGTTAGGAACCATATTCCTGCACCACAAAAAGTAAATCAGTAACGATCATCCAAAAACTGGATATAGCTGAGCTGTATTCACAAAATGGATAAACGTCAGTTTATCCACTTCTTGGGTGAGAATATTTTGCTCTTCTACAAGATCAAGGTTCATCTAGCTGGTTGAACGTTTACTCTCCTGTGGGTTGAAGGTTCATCTAGTTGTGTGCACGTTTAACTTTCCTACAGGATAAAGGTTCATCTAGCTGGTTGAACGTTTAACTCTCCTGTGGGTTGAAGGTTCATCTAGTTGTGTGCACGTTTAACTTTCCTACAGGATAAAGGTTCATCTAGCTGGTTGAACGTTTAACTCTCCTGTGGGTTGAAGGTTCATCTAGTTGTGTGCACGTTTAACTTTCCTACAGGATAAAGGTTCATCTAGCTGGTTGAACGTTTAACTCTCCTGTGGGTTGAAGGTTCATCTAGTTGCGTGCACGTTTAACTTTCCTACAGGACAAAGGTTCATCTAGCTGGTTGAACGTTTACTCTCCTGTGGGTTGAAGGTTCATCTAGTTGCGTGCACGTTTAACTTTCCTACAGGATAAAAGTTCATCTAGCTGGTTGAACGTTTAACTCTCCTGTGAGTTGAAGGTTCATCTAGTTGCGTGCACGTTTAACTTTCCTACAGGACAAAGGTTCATCTAGCTGGTTGAACGTTTACTCTCCTGTGGGTTGAAGGTTCATCTAGTTGCGTGCACGTTTAACTTTCCTACAGGATAAAGGTTCATCTAGCTGGTTGAACGTTTAACTCTCCTGTGGGTTGAAGGTTCATCTAGTTGCGTGCAGGTTTAACTTTCCTACAGGACAAAGGTTCATCTAGCTGGTTGAACGTTTAACTCTCCTGTGGGTTGAAGGTTCATCTAGTTGCGTGCACGTTTAACTTTCCTACAGGATAAAGGTTCATCTAGCTGGTTGAACGTTTACTCTCCTGTGGGTTGAAGGTTCATCTAGTTGTGTGCACGTTTAACTTTCCTACAGGATAAAGGTTCATCTAGCTGGTTGAACGTTTAACTCTCCTGTGGGTTGAAGGTTCATCTAGTTGCGTGCACGTTTAACTTTCCTACAGGATAAAAGTTCATCTAGCTGGTTGAACGTTTACTCTCCTGTGGGTTGAAGGTTCATCTAGTTGCGTGCACGTTTAACTTTCCTACAGGATAAAAGTTCATCTAGCTGGTTGAACGTTTAACTCTCCTGTGGGTTGAAGGTTCATCTAGTTGCGTGCACGTTTAACTTTCCTACAGGACAAAGGTTCATCTAGCTGGTTGAACGTTTACTCTCCTGTGGGTGGAAGGTTCATCTAGTTGCGTGCACGTTTAACTTTCCTACAGGATAAAGGTTCATTTAGCTGGTTGAACGTTTAACTCTCCTGTGGGTTGAAGGTTCATCTAGTTGCGTGCACGTTTAACTTTCCTACAGGACAAAGGTTCATCTAGCTGGTTGAACGTTTAACTCTCCTGCGGGTTGAAGTTTCATCTAGTTGGGTGAGCATTTAACTTTCCTACAGGAGGAAGATTCATCTTGTTGATTGAATGTTTAACTCTTCTGAAGGATAAAGGTTCATCTGGTTCGTTGAACATTTAACTCTCATAATGGATGAAGGTTCATCTGATTGGTTGAACGTTGAATTCTGCGGCAGGACGAAGGTTCATCTGATAAATTGAACGTTAATTCTTGAGAAATTTCAGGGAACGGGTTAAAAGTTTAGCTATCCTGTAGTTAATACTAAATGGAACCTTTTGTAGAAGCTTTTTGCCACTTACATTGAATGCCACGTACCCTTTTTCCACACTGAAAATAATATGTTCCTCATCTTTTCTGTGGCTTCAGTTCGTTTCCACACTTAAGACAAACTGTTCACCTTTTCAGTAAACAGTGTGTTTCACACAATTTCAATAATTGACGCTCGTTGTTTTTGTGCAATGCGATAAAAATGATAAACGTTATGTCACAACTCTGACTTTTTGAAAAATACGCGCCAGCCATTTTCACACTACCTTTTGCGCCATTAAATCATAACAAGTGTACCTCTCCGCCAAATAGTCCCTTCCGACTCTACATTCAGTGCCGCTTACAAATAATAATAATAATAATAAAAACCCGACAACAATAACCACCTTCTTAACTTCAACTAATCCCCTCACCTGACTTTTACTCACTCTTACTCGCAAACGTAAGTAAATTCTCCAATTTACCTGGTAACTTTCCTAAAATTAGTCCGGCGATATGACAGTTAACCCTTGGTGTTTAACGAAAACAAAATACCAGTAGAGTCCCGAAAATTCGGCCTAATGAGGACCCAAAGGTGGCCGAGTTTCTGAAAATGTTGGGTTATCGGGAATGGGATTCTCAGAAAATACAGCACTGTACTTGTGTGTATTGGTTGTTTGAGAATACAACGGAGAATAAACTGGCCAATTACTTTTAAACAAAGGAAAAATACGTAGTTTATGAAGACATAGTGCTTTTACTATACATGAAAATGAAAATTAATGAATACACACTGTACAATATTTTACCTGATAAGACAGATCTCAGGAAAATACCCAAAAATAACCTTGAAAGGGCCTACTCGCGGTTTTTTTCGCCCTGCTAGGGTGTGGCCGAGTTACCCGGATTACCAGATTATCAAGTGCCGAATTTTCGGGATTTAATTGTATCTTCAAACATGGGACATGTTCCATTGATAAATCCAATTGAAATAAATAAAATTATATACACTATGTGATCAGAAGTATCCGGACATCCCCCAAAACATACGTTTTTCATATTAGGTGCATTGTGCTGCCACCTACTGTCAGGTACTCATTATCAGCGACCTCAGTAGTCATTAGACATCGTGAGAAAGCAGAATGGGGCGCTCCGCGGAACTCAACGGACTTCGAACGTGGTCAGGTGATTGGGCGTCACTTGTGTCAGAAATGTAAGTCGTTTTCAGCCAGGTGTCCGGATGCTGTTGATCACATAGTGTACGTAAGTCAAAAGTCCCACTTGTAATTTTCGAGAAAATGCAGAAAAAAATTAATTTGTAAACCTAAAAATTGTTGTTGTACGAGAACCATGAAAGCTGTTGAGATTAAACTCTTAACGAAATATACAATCATTAAACTCTTTATTATGGTAATAGCAAGACAATAGTGTATAGCATAGTTAATTAGGTATAGAGGAGCACGCACGTAGGGGAGTCCACCAGGTTAGATCCCCCGAAAACTTCGTAAGAAGATATACATTTGTATACTTTCTTTTAAAACTATAAGGCCTTATGCAGAGTCGTTTTGGTGTATGATTAGCATCATACTAAAGGCCTGACTACTGCAGGAAACATATCTTAGTCAAACTCTTTAGCATGGCACTAATAACGCATCAGAATGACTCCGTATAAGGCAGTACTTGTTAAGCTGAGATATGACTGATGCACACTATTCAGTTAAAAGGAAATAAACAACTTTACGGGAAGAATGCAGAATAAAAATATTTGAAAACAAAATTCTGAGACGGATATTCGGAGCCAAGATGAACGGGAATGGAGAATGGCGGAAACTTCATAACGAGGAACTGCATAATTTATGTCGTTTACGAAACATTGTTAAGTTTATGAAGTCCAGGAGGCTCAGGTGGGCAGGTCATATAGCCAGAATGGAAGGAACTAGAAACGCTTTCATCTTCACTGTAAGCCTAATCAGAAAAAGACCATCAGGAAGACCTAGGTGCAGATGGAAGGACAATATTAAGATGGATCTTCCAGAAATAGGGACCAAGCAGAAGCCGGATATAGTTGGCTAAGGACAGAAGTCAATGGAGACCTTTTGTGAATGCAACACTGCCCTTCAGGTTGTTCCATAGGATATAGAGTTAGTCAGTTAAAGGAAATAAACACTTAAGGGATAAAATAATAAGGGATAAAGTAGTCTTAGAATACAGAATCCATATATATATATATATATATATATATATATATATATATATATATATATATATATATATATATATATATATATATATATATATATATATATATAAGTTTCATGTTATCACTTCTCGTTTTTGCTCTGGCTGATACCGAATTGATTCCGAAACGGACGAGTTGATTCCCATTAGCTGACAGTGGATTTACACCTACCGTACGAGTTGATTCCCATCTGGTGAGTGCTTGTTTACCCTTAGCGTACGAGTTGATTCCCATAGCGTGCGATTCTGATTTCGCATACCGTACCGATTCACGTGTGCCAACCACATCTTGGCTGCTTGTAAGTTGTAGTTAAGCAAACTATCCTAAATAATTCCAACTTTCAACTTTGAATAACTCACTTGACAGATGCAAGTTGCAATATAAATTTGAGAAATTTCATACAGTGAACAAACTACAGAAAAGAAGAAAAATACTTTTGACTCACAATTTCCGCTACTTGGAAGATGCTGGAGTAAATATGTCAACTTCATTTGCATCACTAAGCACACCACAAAACTATTTTCAATCACTGAACTCAGTCATTCACTAAACACAGTCAGGAAACACAATTACTAGCAAAGATGCCTCGGCCCACCTATTAAGAAACACTAGTTCACATGCATTACACATTTTTATTATTTTTTTATTGTTACTCTCATAATATACGTGCTAAGTTGCAACTGTCAAGCATAAGTAATGGAATTATGTACATGGGAGAAACTTGTAGCAGATTTTCCGAAGATATTCATAACGGGTAATGGCAGACTGTTAGTTTAATCATTTGTTCTTCTATATAGTTCTGTTTTTTCCCGCATTTTTTTGGGAGTGGTCTTCTTCTCGCTTCTCATTTTAACATAAGTTTCAGTCTGAACACCCTTCAATGTTTCTATCAGGTGGAAAATGTTTGGATGGGGAGAATAAAATTGAGTGTTCAGTTTAGAGTGGAATGTTTTGCAACAGCTAGTAGTACGTTCAGAAATGCTATTAAAGTCGACCTACATTATGGGTGGGAAGTCGCTGTTTGCGAGAATATAGGTCTCAAGTAAATAATCAAAAAAAATCATCCAGTTTTTAATGTGTAGGTTTGCGGGACATTAGATCTTCTACGAAGCAGTCTTCAATTTGATCTGGTGTGAGAAGAGCCAATCCAAACAAGGTTTTGAGAAGTGCTCCTACTTCAGAGTCTTTTGATTTAAAATCATTTAACAGTCCCAAGGGTTGAAGTTTTCTCCACCATGCTTGACCGAGATGGAATCTGCAGCCCTTTATAGTCGTTTGGAGCCAAACGTAATTAATTGCTTGGTGGATTGCGGTCTGAAAGTCAACGTATATAATGTCTGGATTGGTGACTGAATTACTAAGTCTTTGGCGTTTAATGTACCAGAGATATCTTTTTCATCATTGTGATCTAATTTCGAGCGAATAACACAATTTAAAGAGTTTAGGATTACAAAACACTTACATGTTCTTCTCGTACATTTATATCTTTAATCCCACCGACGAGACACTTATGGAAACAAAATTTCTAACCATCTGTCACCAACAGTTGCTTGCCCTTTTCACTTGGCATCACTTCAAACTACATCGCTGGCACACAATGAACTGTTTTCTCGCAAGTGATTAGTGACACCTGCAGGAACTGTGTGAAAGCAGCCCGGGAATCAACACGGACAGTGAGGGTTCGTAGTGTTGGGAATCAACTCGGTTGTTATCGTTAGACAAACTTGTCGAATGCGGGAATCAATTCGTACACTACCAAAACCTCAAGGGACGCAAAACGGCAGCAGCGTTTGCTCTGATATCTGTCGACAGACTAACCGTTTTAAATTCTGGCTTTTTAAAGGTAAATTATAGACTTTCAGTCAAGCGGCTACAGCAACTTCCCAATTTACCGTAGAATCATGATTTATACCTCGTATTGTTTACAAAAGAATACACTTTCAAATGGTACCATTCACAATTCCCTATCATGTACGTACCTGAGGCGGAACATTTTGACAAGAAATCGGGATTTTTCTCTGATTTTTTTTTTTCAAATTTTGAGCCTCTCTGGATCCCTTTGTGTTAGGGCAGAGATCTGAAAATCAACTGAAAAATACTAAGGCGTGCACTAAACGTGGGTACAAAATTTCCAGCTTCTATCTTGAATAGTAACAGCGGGAAAATATTTACAAAGGATCGCCAAAATGCTCCAGATTACCGCAAAAGGCCCTGATCTCAGGTAAAAGTTTCCTGAGACATCTCTATTTATTCTAGTGTAATGTTTTGTACCCCATTCTCTTCAGAATAGAACGGCCTTTCAAACGGTACCATTCAGATGTCTCCATAATGTATCTCTGGTGGGAAAATCGCGAAAAAGGGATTTTTCTGTAAATATATATATTTTTTAACCTTTTTACCCCTCTGAATCCCGCCTCGCAAAGATGTAAAAAAAATCTAATAAATACTACCCGGTGGACTGAATGTTTTTGCAAAATTTCAATCTTCTAGGTGCAAAAGTATGCCCACCAAAAATAATAAAAGTAGACCTAACAAAAAATATTTTTTAAACTTGTGACGTCATCACCCCTATGTCTCGAGCAAGAAAGGCGTGAAGCCATACGTAACGTATTTCACAATGTCTCTATGCTTGGAAAAATAAGAAAAACTGAAACAAAGAGCTTTATTGGTACTTTTTAAATCGAATAATGAAAACACTACGTTAGTACCTAAAAATAGGTACTAGAACTCCAAATGGACGGACAAAGCCGTTTGATAAGATTTCCCTTTTTTATCCATAGCATGGTTTGGAAGGGATAAATTAAGTTATTTTAATATAGACTATGATATTATCTTTTAAGCTTAATCTACGATTATTGTATGTGTGTTATGTGTGTGTGTGTGTGTGTGTGTGTGTGTGTGTGTGTGTGTGTGTGTGTGTGTGTGTGAGAGAGAGAGAGAGAGAGAGAATCCTTGATTGAAATCTGGGAAGAGGAATAATTTCGTCGTCGAGTCTTTTATAGCCTTCATCAATTGTCGTTTCTTCCTTCCTCCCCCGCCCTTACTCCTCCCCCTTCCTGTTAGTGACGTAATTACCCTGTTAAAACAACGATTGTTCTGAGTAACAAGACCTGAGCGATTAATTTCTACTAATGTACTCACTGTACAGTAGTTCTTCTTAATAAGAAGTAAAGATACATTTATTCAAGTGGTGCTATCCACAGAAAAAATCCTTCGAATCTTGGAACTATATTATTGAATGTTTCTTCAAGTTTCAGGAAAGTGTTTGTATTTCTACTATAAAAAGAATTTAATGCAGCGTTAGAAATACACTCTGTAGCAAACAGTCATAATTCTAATAATTGATGTTAAGAAAATGAAAGGTTCATCGCCACAGAAACAGAAGAACGTCAGTTGATCTCGTGTACGAAACCAATCAATTACTGTTTTTGTTACTTCCGAAGATATCACATGGTTTAGTTCCCACCTTAAGCTATAGATCCATATCTCAATAGCCTCGCTGCTGAAAACGGACGCTACTCTCAAATCAATTAAGAAAACTCCCGAAGATCGTTCCCCATGCAACTCTGCTAATGCTGCATCATCTTAAGTTTTATTTAAGGGAGAAGAAAAGTTCTCCTATACGAAAAATTCACGTTTATGATTACTTTATCATTAAATTGTTGCTTACAATGTAAATATACATGAAGTCAGGGTAGACAATTAACCCTCAGAAGCCCCAATTGTCACCCCTGCCCTTTTATCTTCTTGCCTGCGTAATATAGATATATTCTTTCGACATCCAAGGGATACCAATTTTGCCAGTGGATGTCTTTTCCACATCCTGTAGAACTACAGATAATCACAGAACGATTTCTAGACATCCTGGTATTGTCCTATAACAACGAAACATCCCATTGAAATCCAAGGAAATTCTCATGATATTTCCATTATGTATAATTGGGGATGGGGACATGGTGGCTCAATAGTAGAGCACTTACCTCTTGTACGTGTGGTCCGTGGTTTAATCCCGGTTAAGTAGTTTTGTAGTGAACAGCTTCGTGTCCGTGAGTTTTCTCGGGGTACTCCTGTTTCCTCCTACCTTCCCATTCCACCAATTCTTCCATCATTATTCACTTGTTTTAATCATCTGTCGTTTAACCTAAAAGGCAGTACCGTGAGACCAGGGACGTTACGCAGGAATTTATTTCGGGAGGGGTCTAAAGTGTTTCGGGGGGTCCAAATACAATTTGAGGCTAAATTATATGAACATTTCTAAAATTGCCCCTAAAAGGAGACTACATTTACAAAAAAAGTCGGGATTTCGGGGGGTCCGGACCCCAGGACCCACCCCCTGCGTACGCTTTTTTGTGAGACGTTAAACTGTAAGATTTCATTTTTCGAATTCCTTTAAAGTTTCTGGTGCGAACCTGAATGTCTGAGACAAGCGTAAGACATTGGATATCCCCTGAACACGTTCTAAACCCTTTGAGAGCTATACATAATAATATTGTTCTTACAAAATAATTTTGGTTTATGCCTAATAAAGCTCTGTTCTTATATAGGAAAATATGAAATGAAATCTTTAAGTTTTACGTCCCACGGTTATGCCGGTTAGGCTAAAGGAGACAGTGATGATGAGAGATGAGTGAAATGGTGGAATGAAGAAAGTGGGAGGAAACGGGAGGACCCCGAGAAAACCCACGAGCACGGTGTTTGTCCACCACAAAGTGCACACGGCGCGAGCTGGGATCGAACCAGGAATCCCAAGCACCAGAGGTGAACGCTCTACCATTCTTATATAGGAAATTGTATTCATGATTTTTCAGTCTTGTCATTATACTTTGTGTTCTTTCTCTTACAGGTATAGGAAACACTTGCATTTCTGTATAGCAGATGGCAGCAGTAATCAGTGATGTATCGTTATTCACTGTATAACCAGCGGAAAACAAAAGAAATACTCAAAAAAGGTGTTCTTTTATCAAGGATCTTATAAAATAGAGGATCTGCCCTTACAACAAAATCTTGAAGCCATACGTCACAGTTTTGCCACCCCCTACTCTGCCCACTCCACCCAATAGGATCGCAATGTTTTGAGCCAACAATCATGGCGGAAACGAAAGTAGCCAATCAGACGTGCCGATGCTCGGTTGTTTTCTGGCTTCATTCATTTAATAGGATGAAGATACATATGGGCAGATCCTCTATTTTATAAGATCCTTGGTTTTTATAGCATGATCACTGTATACACAAAAGGTTAACGTAACGTACTTTTGCAGCATTGACCAGTTACATTCAAGAAGTCAATAGACTGTTTATCAAATATTTATTTTTATGACTATCTGTAACAATAGCTATCAAATGTCTAAGGAGTATGTACTACCTTTTAACCAATATACATGAAACACACATTCACAGTAAATCCTAAAGTTATCCATTGGACATTTCTTAGACAGGATATAGACATCCAATTTTTGTGCTTAATAACTTGCAACCAATAGAACTACACGTAAGCTCGAATAAACAACGGAATGAGATTACGCGCCCTCGGATATCAAAACCGTGTTGATTTCAATCTTCCATCTTTTAGAAAGTTATTTTTTGATTGCAATAGTGTTTATACTCTAGAAATACCAAATGATATCAAGGTTTAAAAAGTGTCAAAGGTGCGTTGTACTTTATTCCATAAAGGCAAATCATCAGGTTTGAACAGAAGGTTTCTCTTTTGTAAGAAGAAAAAAATAACAGATTTTTACATTGGTTTTGGGTGTTTGCAACACTGCAAATGAGTTTTATTTTCTTTTTTTCGTCGCCGAAACAGTGAAATAAAAGTAAATGTGCTGAACGCATGAGCTAAGATGACGACAATCTCATTGAGACATTCGCCTTTCAATGTCTTCCCAAATTCTTGTTTTTCTCTTCTTCCGCTGTTTCCCCCTTCCTGTCACCATCAACAGATTCAATTAAGACTCCTCTACAGCGGCAGACAATATCAACTCTCATCAGTTGGAAATGGTTCCAAACTTTAATTTCATGAGAAAATCTTGCACCACTGGATTTCGTATGCAACTTGTTATTGGCCAAAATTATGCTGTGATATGCTGTTATTGTCGTGTGATAGGTATATTCGATGCATAATAGATGTATCAAAGAAATGTTTTGTTGTTTACTGATCCATATTTATATTTACATTTACAGTAATATTTTATACATTAAGTCCTACAATATTGTTAGATTTTAACGCAAAAAATTTTGTCTAAAGATTGGACTTATATTCAGGCGCGCACCCAGAAATTTTTGTTGGGTGGAGTGCAAAGTTCTTGATTGGAAGGGGGTCCAATCAAGGCCGGCCCTAGGCAATTTATCGCCCCGTGCAATTTCATCATTTGCCACCCTCCCCTTTTCTCCAGAAAGAATAAGTCTTGAAAGCCATGATTTTAAGTATGCTACCCATCATGGACATAGAATAAGATGGAAAGAGCACTCACACTCAGAAAGGCCTAAACACTATAAATGCAATCTCTTCTGTCTGTTTTCCTTTAAATAATAACCTATTTTATTAGTCAAAGATAAAGCAAACATACCTTCAAAGGAAAAAAATCAATCTTCTTTATAGAATTCAATATTGAGCTTTAAGCTTAATATATCAGTTTGTAATTCCAGTGTAACTAGCTCTTTTATCTCTATTTCTTGATTTTTCTTCTACGTCTGTTTAAAAATTAAAAAAAAAGGAAACTTGTTTCCACCTTCAATGATAAGGAACTTGTTTCTGGCAAAGACAAGACTAGTTTTCATATCGAAACTGTGATAACTAACTAAATGAAACAAGTGTTCGCTACTGTTCGAGAATTGAGTTCTTGTATTTGGTAACAATGAAGCAATTCATGTTGGGATTTGTGTGGCCATTTGATTCACCACTGCTCATGTGAGCTTAAACTAATGCGACCTTGAACATAATTCATGAATGCAGTTTTCAAATAGATGGCTACCTTAGTAAATTTAACTACCATCATCATGAAGTCTGTTTCCAAAAGAAATATTTATTTTAAATAATATACTTATCACAGATTTTGCATCCCTCGAAACTTTCTGCTCCGTGCAAATACACGTATTGCACAAATGGTAGAGCCGGTCCTCGGTCCAACACGTCTACGTATGTAGTATTAAACGGCGTTATTGTATACTCGAAAAGATGATAAATAATTGATAAGTACTGCCAACTATATTTTCAGAAAAAAACACAGTGGAGTCTCGGTAATCCGATCACATTTAATCCAAACATCCGGTTAATCCGAATAGGTCCAGGAGGAGTTTTTTTATTTTATGTTTTTTTTAAAAATTTTTGTGGCGAAAATACGCAGTTTTAGGAAACTAATAACTAAAAGGATGAAAATGGATGCATCTTTTCGCAGAAAACAAATTTTCCTTAAACACAGTTTTTTCTTTAATACTTGTATTTGGGCCTTAAACCACATTGTGGCAATTACACAAAGTTTAGAATAGAACACAGTACGTACGGTACAATATTGAAACTTTTAGGTTAAGTATGAGTGAAATACAGTAATATGGTAGAATACATACTGTAGTATAACATAAAACTGAACGTACAATACTGGTAGTGTACTAGTATTGTACTAGCATCTGTACTGTTATTCTGGCTAATCCGAACAATCACGTAATCCGAACCAGAGGTAAAAGTGGATCTGAAAAGGTAGAGGGACGGTAGGTAGTGGAATGAGGTCACGCCATCCTCCTACCTATCTTTGCCCGTTGTAATTTTTTAGGAACTGGGGGGACGCCGTACATACTTTTGGAGGTGGGGGGACGGGGTCCCCCTGCGTTCTCCTGCACTTTTACCCCTGATCTGAACAGGATTCGGTCCCAATTAGTACGGATTAGCGGGACTCCACTGTAATAGAACTAGATTATTTTTATGAGAAAAGAAAGAGTACCCCCCAAAAATGAAATCTAACAGTTTAACGTTCCATGTTTATGACTTCTTTAGGCTAAGGGAGATGACGATCAAAGCAAGTGAATGATGATGGAACAATTGGTGGAGTGGGAGGGAACGGGAGTACACCAAGAAAATCCATGCACAGGATGTTGTTCCCCCACAAACTTCCTTAGCAAGTAATCGAACCAATGACCTCATGCATCAGAGGTAACCACTCTGCCACTGAGCCACACCGTTTTCCTCATACACCGTTAAGTACCAAATTGTGTCTCTAATTGTTTTTTTCTAACCGTGACACACACTGAGAAAAATCCGTTCTCCGGACAGCGGTATAACTATATTGTACAAATATACGGTATCCTCTTGCTTATTATAGAAATCAGTACGGAGCATACGTTATCCGTATGCAACATAGGCACTGCCCTTAGATGTTACATCATGCCGTTGCAGGAAGAGTGACATTTAACAGTTTTCCGTATATCACGTGCATATACTTACGTGACATTCTTCAGCTACATGTTATATACGTCCATTTGTATGTGAAATCCTGACCGCCTATATTATTTCATACCGAAAGTACGTATAGATGGAACACATACGGAAAGTATTATAAAACATGCGTTTTCAGTTATACGTCTGCTGTACGTTAAGTTCAAAACTACAGGAATTACGCATGTAACCTATCTTTTTAAGTACGTCACCTACAATTTATTTTTCTCAGTGCACCTATTCCAAACATTGATATACATACTTCTTGGGATTACCAATAGTAAAAATTCCACCCCAAAATAGTTGTTTTTTAAAAAGAGAATAGAATTAATTTTAAGCTAGTTTGTTTCCAGAAGCAAAACTTATTTATGTACTTACTCAATCCGTTTGTCCGTCCAGGAGACACAAAATCTCAACTACTTGATGGATGACCATCAATTTTGATCAGGATGTACATGATCGAAGTTAGGAATCAAATTTCTTGATTGAAATGATCATTTTGGCCCCGCGTAGCTTAGTGTCTAACCTCTCGCTTTCGGTGCGAGCGGTCCCGCGTTTGATTTCCGGTGGGGGTACTCGGTCTAAAAAGTGTAAAAAGCTTTTTCAGCTATCCTGAATGAGGTTTTTCTGGGTTTTCCTCATTCACACCAGGCAAATGCCGGGGTGGTACCTATCATATAGGTCCCAGGGCGCTTCTTTCCTTGCTTTCCTTTCCTCGGATAGTGTTATCGCCGAGTGACGTCATCCCTCATATGTGTGACAGACTAGCATGGTCATATGTGTCGAAAGCCCAGAAATCTAATTCCTAATCCTATTCCCGCAAAAAAGAAGGTACTAGTAGGGACTGGAGTTCGTTGTGACAAAACTAATATAACTAGCTTTGTACAGAATTTTGTTCGATTTAGCGTTCTTAAAAGAGTAATTGTATTGTAATTAAAGTTCAATTGTGCCATTTGCAATGAAAAATCACCCCCTTCCCCGATAAAAAGCATTATCGGCACAACGTGCGTTCTAAGACCCGTCTGTAGGAATCCCTGATCGGTTAACGTCAAATTGATGCAGCACGAGTCATTGATTCCGGTAGTATGTGTGATACCTTAGCTTTAATTTGAGATAGGAAGTACCGAGACACGAGTTCCTTCCTGGTTTCTAGAGAGTTTCCGGGAATTAGTTGGATTCTGCCGGGCTATGGTCATACACTGAGTTTCAGCTACTGACACTGTCAGGACATCTTCCTCGCTCTAAATAAAGGGTGTAAGCGCTTGCCTTAATGTTCCAGTGCCAACAATGAATATGTTGATTTACTTCGACTCTCTAGTAGGGAAATTCCCTCCATCAGTTAATGTTGCCCACAAAATTCGAGAGAAGACGAGAAATATCTGGAGTCTCATGTACAACACTAGTTTTCCCAAGATCTCGATCTCAGACACCATTATAGTGTTGCATGATTCGTAGTATAAAAACTATAATTTGATTAAATGATTGTACGAACTTAATGAAAAGTATTTATCAACGTTTAAAGATACACAATGTAGCCCTACTTCAATAATAAATATGATTTAAATGTTGTTATATCACACCTTTGGTGGGTCTGTCGTGACGCAGGATTCTGATAGCTTCCAGATGAAATTGAGAAAAAGAAAGATGAGGGTATACATTTTGTATATACATACTTACAAAACGACAAGAGACGAAAAAAGTTATCTAAGAATTGAGATGAAACGGGAGTGAAATCTCCCATAACCATGTCGATCCTGGCGTCCCCCACAGAGGACATAAAATATGACGATATTTTTCTTTTTTTACAAATTTAAAATCAGACTGGCAACATTGAAAATTGTTTACAGGGATGATCATAAATTTTTTCAATGTTGCCAGTTAACAACGATAGTGTCTATTTTTGTATGTACTTTCTAAGTATTGTTTACATTTACTGGCAAAAGTGCAATTTTAAGGGAACAAACAATTAAGAAGAAGAAGAAAAATGAAATGAAAAATGAAAGTGTTGAGTTTAACGTCCCATGGTGAGGCTAAAGGAGAGGGTGATGATGAGAGATGAATGAAATGGTGGAATGAAGAAAGTGGGAGGAAACGGGATAACCCCGAAAAAAACCCTCGCACACGGTGTTTGTCCACCACAAAGTTCACTTGACGGGAGCAGGGTTTGAACGCGAGACTCCAAGCACCAGAGGTGAACTCTCTACCACTGAGCCACCGCGGCCCCAAGAAGAAAAATAGTTTAATATAATTTAATTAAGAGAAATAATTTAAATATTTGTATCATATCAAAATATTTCTTAATTTCGTGTTTATATGACAACTTGTTTATCTGTTTGATGTCGTTGTTATGGTAACTAAGAAAGATAGATAGAACGAAGAACCATCTTGTAAAGACCGAATGTATAATAATTTAATGTGACAAACACGATATATGTTGAAAGTGAATATATATATTTAAAAGTGCATAATTATGTTGAGTGATTCATGATAATCCGTGACAATATATATATTTGGAATCAAGGAATGTAACCTAACGAAAGTAAATAACGTTACATATTTATATGGTGCCAACACGGATTATCTTTTACTACGCAACAAAATAAAATATACCAAGACCTAAAATGAATACCAATTCAGGAGTTGAAGATATTCCAGAAATTGAGACTTCAACGGGTGTAATTAATCTTTTACGACAGCTAGGACAGCAAATGAATCCCATGACACAACAGATGGATTCCAAATTGGAACAAGTAACACAAAATTTGGATTCCAGATTGGAGCAAGTGACACAACAAATAGGACAGCAAATTGATTCCAAATTGGATACCAGATTGGAACAAATGACAACAAATAGGACAGCAGATGGATTCCAGATTGGAATAAGTAACGCAGCAGATAAAAACCAAATTGGAAATAACCGATAATAGAATGGAACAAATTATTCATAGCTTTGCAGTAGAGACCTGCACGGGCCGAATTTTTCGGCCCGAGCCCAATCCAGCCCGAACGTACCTAGGCCCGGCCCGATACATTTTAAAAGTTTTCGGCCCGATAAATTTTTTTAAAAATTAGCTCGAGCCCCAATCTTTCTCAAAATTTAGTACTAAATTTGACCTAACCCTCAGAAACATTTTATAAACTCTGGTTCACAACCTGACGCTATTGCCTCCTACAACTTTGCCTGTCATCGAGAGAACAAAAAATCCATTCCCTGGAACAAAAATCTAACTTAATTGATTTTTAGCATAAAGTGAAGATGGCAATATTGTTTAGCGACAGGCAAAACATTCCCACCCCTTCTTGTTAAATTTTGAGTTCAGTGAAGGTCAAGATCAGAGCTTAATTTACCGCATAATGCCTGCAATCCTCTATAGTGAAAGTGGAGCTGCTAAGCAACATAAACTGTAAATAGCTTGTGCATTCTTTGTAACATTTTTCACGGACACACTTTTTCAACGTTTGGCTTTATTTCAATTATCGTTTAACGAAAGTCAATAATTATTAAAGAATTGCAATTGATCGGCCCCAGCTCGGCCCGACCTGAAGAGTCGGCCAGCCCAAGCCCGGCCCGGCCCAAAGAAATAACAGTGTTGGCCCGCCCAAGCCCGGCCCGGCCCAAAGAAATAGCAGAGTCGGCCCGCCCAAGCCCGGCCCGTGCAGGTCTCTACTTTGCAGTGATGAGAAGTACTGTTGATGTAGTCGAAACACAAGTCAACGAACATACGAACCAAATTCGAGGACTGCAAGAAGAGATTCATACCATCAAAGTACGGCCCAGTGCAATCCTGATCCTGCCCTCAACGTTGTGTATGAAGAACACAGGAGAAATGAGTCAAGACAATGTGAAGAAGACAATAACTCATCAGTAGTCTATTGTGAAAGGGAAGATACCATAACAAATTCTGAGGACAAAGAAAGAAGACCACGTCGCAGGAACCATACACATATAAAACCTCGACATCTAAGGTATTTTAGTAATAATAGTCGCGTGAAATTCAATGAAATAAGATCATTAAACAAATTCAGTGGCAGATCTGAGGACATCCCAGCGAGTACATTTTTAGAGAAATTTAAGGAAGAGTGTGAACTAATTGGAATAGGTAGGGCTAACTTTCTCAAAATCTTACTGCATATTTTGTTACCACCTTGTTCGGTATGGTACAAAGCAATCAGAGGTAGTCTGCGTAATTTTTTTGACTTTAAAAACGCGCTGTTGGCAAATTTCGAAAATGATTTTATGTTAACAGACTGGGATGTTCAAATTAGAAACTGACAAAAGATTTTGTAATCTTTGAGTGTAATGACTTGAAACAGATCAATCCATATCAGCAGGAATCACGTATTATCGCATCAACAAGAATATTATTACCGTTTAGGCTACAGCAAGTATTGATCTCTTCACAATGTATTAATTTTAATCACTTAATAATGATAGTTCAAAACTATAAAAGTTAGACTAGATTGCAAGGTAATAATAACATAAATCAAGCTAACTATATTCCTGTTCGAAATATGAATGGTAGAGAATCATAATACGAGATGTAATGTTAGATTTTCTCGTAACGGTAATACGACCGAACCTAATTTCAGAAGAAATAGAAATAATAATTAGACTGCTTTTAGGAATAATGTAAATAATCGAGCTAATTTCTCACGAACTTCCAGATTTCGTAGTAATTATATAGGTGACAGAAATTTTCAAAATAGAAACCAAAGAATGTGTGAAGTAAACAACATACAGGACTGTACTCAAGATAACCTAATCGAATCTTTTGACAATTCCAACTTAACCTAAAGGTGGTTGACGTGGAATGGGTTAAAGCCACGTTTGCAATTGATTCGCAAGAATATAAAAACAGTGATTTAAACTTAAATAACAATGTTTCGAATCCTTTAAATGATAGCATTAATAATATAGTGTGATTAACGTTTTTGTAATATCAATTGGTTTTTGTTTTGTTTCACTTTGAATATTGTTATGATTTCATTGTAATTTTTACTTCGTTCACATTCTATGTAATTACATCTATGCATCAATAAATATATTGTCTATCAAATTTATGTTAAATATGCCCGAATAAGTGAAACATGTTGCGTTGTATTTTTAACTCACACCAACTTTATTGTTAACGAGTATAAATGGCATTGAATTCAAGAATCTATTTAGGACCTAAAAATGACCAATAAACTTACTACATTTTGAATATGTCTTTCTCATCGATACTTTTATAGAATTCAAATAAATTTGATTATTGAATAAATATAAGAACGATATAGAGATAAAATGAAAATAAAATATTGTTTTATGAATTGTAATTTTATATATATGAAGACTATTCAAAAAGTAAGGTAACTATTGTATATGAAATGTTTAACGGTCCAGAATTCTTTCTTTAATTGTAATCAATTTAAAGAAGCCCAATAGTTCGGGTGCCATTATACAACGATAGTGTCTATTTTTCTATGTACTTACTAAGTATTGTTTATATTTACGGACAAAAGTGCTATTTTAAAGACACAAGCAATTAAGAAGAAGAAGAAGAAAATATAAAGAAATAATTTAAATATTTGTATCATCAAAATATTTCTTAATTTCGTTGCTATGACGACTTGTTTATCTGTTTGGTGTCGTTGTTATGGTAACTAAGAAAGACAGATATAACGAAGAACCATCTTGTAAAGACCAAATGTATAATAATTTAATGTGACAAACACGATATATGTTGAAAGTAAATATATATATTTAAAAGTGCATAATTGTGTTGTGTGATTCATGATAATCCGTGACAATATATACATTTGGAATCAAGGAATTTAACCTAACGAAAGTAAATAACGTTACAGTCTGATTTTAAACTTGTAAAGAATGAATTATATCGTCATATTTTATGTCCCTTGTGGGGGACGCCGGGACCGACATGGATAATCGAGACGAGACGAGATTTCTATAAAACTCAGAAGGCGAGACGAGAAAGCTTTATTTCTTGTCTTGTGTTGTGGGCAACTCTACTACAAGTAAGTATAAATAATAGATGTGTTACGATTGCCTTTGCATGATAATTAGCGAATCTCATTACTCTTTCTTGCTGAGACTTAGTAGATGCGTATTAGAATAAGAGTTTTTTTTTTTTAAAAAAATATTGTCTTGGCTATACAACGACGATGATGAGAAACCGACCTTTAATATTGGGAACACGCCCAGCTCATCACGGGCAGATAATACAAATTTTAACGTTTCCTTTCTTATGCAATCCAGCAATTCACCTGTGCGCTGCGTGGTTGCCTAGTAATAAGTGATAAAATAAAATTCAACGTTAAACAAAAGAAGTTTGTGGGCACCTATTCCTCCAGGACACATACTACTCATAAACCTTGCCACTAATACTCACTGTTAATATGCTTTGGCTACTGATACGTAAAAGCATTGTTTCATTGATTGGATAAACAGAGGTTAATGTCAAGTATCTGGGAGACTGATAAAAGAATATAATAAAGAGCAATTTACTTCATGAATATGCATTTTATTATTATTTGATAATTTATCTAATTAGTAAGAATTAAATATCTTTATGCAAAAAATTTAAACGGTATTGGAACATTAAAAAGCAAAAGTTATTGGAAGTAATCTATGAAAAAATCATGTAGAAAAAATGAGATTAATGCAAGCAAGATACTTTGATAACAGTCGGCGAAATAGTTTTTTTTTTTAAATAGAGATGACGACATGGCAAGGGAAAAGTTTACATGATTATTCTGAACATAGATGGATAGTGAGTTTGCAGAAGGACACATACGTTTGTTGGTTATACATATATGGTTTGTTGATTGCACAGATGGTGGTGGAATAAGAGTTAACAAAAAATAGGGGACGAGAATAGGAAAAAGGACCAGATGAGTACTAGAAAAGTTGAAGAATAGTAAAGTAAAAAAGAAAGAAAAAGCTAAAAACCCTTCAACGAGAGAGGAAAAGAGAAAGCAATAACAGCTCACAACATCGTAAATATATATATGTATATAAAAAGGAACAGACAAAAATGAGAGGAAAAAAAGACAGAAAGAAAGAAGGAAAGAAAAGGTTTTCAATCATTCTCCTCGACGATACCATTTATCAAAAATGATAGATGCCATGCAAATGAGAAGAAAATCAAATTTGCTTGTGTCATGGCCGCTATAGATTTTTTGGACGGTGCTGGAGATCTATTACTCATCTTACACACACACGTTCAATCAGTCACTCACTCTAACCAAGAGAGAGAGAGAGAGAAAGAAGAATATCCAGGCTGGCTTTTCTCTCACTCGTGGACACATCCTCCTGTTTTCTACACGAGAAGGGGAACAGGAGAATCGTCCAGTGATTGTTCGTATATACTATATGAGTTTCATGGTGTTACAATCTCTGTCTCTCTTAGTTTCCTCCTGCACCAGGAAGTTTTATGTATCACTGTTATTGATGCAGTACTTTTTCTTTCTTGTTTTTTATCCCTCAAAGTCTTTCCTGATGACTCTCCACAAAGAAAGAAAAAGAAGAAAAAACACGACATCAAAATCTGCTGCTTTTTTTTATATATCTTCGTGGCTTCTTTGTTAAAAATGTTTCTGGTGGCATCATGCGCGATGTGTCGGGGAAGAATTTGAACAAAAAGATTTGCACTGTCATGCTAGAAATTAACGTCTCTGTTATCTCTCTTTTAGAATGTGTATGGTGAAGCATATGGAACTGGGGAAATCTTTCTCTTTTTTTAAGCATAAACATACAGGAAGAATAAAATTTGAGTCATCCGATCTGCAATAATGTTCTCTCAATATCACATGCATATCCTGTGCATGACTTTCGATTTTTCTAAGTGATGATTATTAACAAAGCAATAATGTGACTGAGCTTTATCAGCTAGGATTGTTTGTTTCTTAGCTCTGATCCAATTTATCCCTTTATACTAAACCTACTGGATGGAAAACCTAAGTCAGTATTTTTTTTTAAACTTGCAAACTATGCATGAGTAATAGAAGTCTTTTAGATAGACTACGTCTGTCCGCCTGTCCATCGATCGGCAGGTATCAGAGCAAAAACGGTGATAGATAGCAAGAAATGGTTGTCTTATAATGGCTTCGTGCGTCATTCGTTAAACTGTGAAGAAAGATTGTGCATTAGACGGATGTGAATATCAAAAATAGTTATTGATGATATATTAAGTGATGATAAGTTTTTGTTGAGATATCAAAATATCGAATATAAAAATATTCAAAAAAATCTAAATATTGTATGTTAAATACGTATAAGAAATCTCGAAATATGTAGAAGTATTGAAATATATCAAAATTATCGAAATATTGATATTGGCGCATATTTTTTATATTGGTATTTCTATATTTGAAATTATTCATTGATCATATCCTTTAGTTTTACGTATTATATTTATGCCGTGTACGCTGAAGGAGATGGAGATGATGAGAATAAATGAAATGGTGCAATAAAAAAAGTCTGAGGAAATTGGAGAACCGCGAGAAAACCCACGAGTATGGTGTTTGCCCACCAAAAAGTCCATTTGGCAAGAGCTGGGATGGAACCAGGGATCCGTTGACCGACATATCGACATAGGAAAGTATCACACGTATGAAGCCTATAATAAAGAACATATTTCTTTAAAGTCACATTCCTGAATTTTGTCGACAAGACAAGATAAAATAGAATTTTCACAAGATACTACAAGATACTTTCGAAAGAAGTATTTAGGAGGAAGAAAATACTTCTTTGTGGAACTTTGAATAAGGAGTTGAGAAAGAGACTCATAAAATGCTTCGTGTGAAATATTGTGCTGTATGAGGCCAAAACATGGACATTACGCTAAAATGATGAAAAAGATTCGAAGCTTTCCAAATGTGGGTGTGGAAAAGAATTTAGAGAATTAGCTGCGTCGAGCGGAAAACGAATGAAAGGGTGTGTGAAAGAGAACAAGTTTAAATCTTATTAAGAAGAGGAAGAGAAATTAATTGGAACATTGGCTAACAAGGAACTGTATAATGAGGGACGTACTAAAGTGTATGGTGGCAGGAAAGAGAGGAAGCGGGCGAAGGAGACTACACTTAATGGACGACATCAAAACAGAGAAATTGTAGACGACGACGAAGAGGTTAGCTGTAAACTGTGGAGCTTGGAAGCTTCTCAGTTGCTGCAAGTGACCTGCCAGTAATGGCAGAATACCTATGATGATGAAAATCTTTGATTACTGAAACCTTAGAGATAGAGCTGTCTTCTACGACCATTTCAGACTAAATAACATAGAGATGTTACAAATCTATATTATATAAGTTTCCAAAGAAGTTCAACTTTTAGAAAGCGGCTACACTTTGTTTAATTTGTTCTGTCATTTTAATCTAAAATTAATCACAATTTCCAGGACTTAGATCTTAATCTTAAGACTCCAAGTTCAGAATATCATCTCATATACTTCTGATTTCAGAAACCCAATATATGTATTAATTCTAAAGTTTCTAAGGGCCGCGGTGGCTCAGTGGTAGAGCGTTCACCTCTGGTGCTTGGGGTCCCGGGTTCAAACCCTGCTCCCGCCAAGTGAACTTTGTGGTGTACAAACACCGTATGCCTGGGTTTTCTTAGGGTTCTCCCGTTTCCTCTTACTTTCTTCATTCCACCATTTCATTCATTTCTCATAATCACCGTCTCCTTTATCTTAACCGGCATAATCGTGGGACGTAACACTCAAAGATTTCATTTCATTTTTCTAAAGTTTCCAGTGAGAAAGACCCATCGTCTATCTATATAAATAAAAATGAAGGTGACTATGTTTGGGACTTAATAACTCTTGAACTACTCGACCGATCTTGATCAAATTTTCAACATAGTTGAGGTTTGGACCAGGAATGGTTCTCATCATTTCATTTTTAATTTCACGGTGCTACTTGGGGAAGGGGAGATATACAAAAATGATCGAAAATGACCGGTATCAGAGAGCGCTTCAGTATTACTAGAAAGTGACTGACTAACAGAATATGTTACTAATTTTTCTTACTTTAACCCAGCGAAGGGCGGCATTGATACTAGTTTTAACTAAAACCGAGATCTTTATTCAAATCTCTGGATTGGCCATCCTAATCTAACGTTTTAGATTCAACGTTTCAACCCTAAGTTTTAGCATCAGTATTCTTATCTAACGTGTTAGGTATAATGACTCACCAAGGGTAGTCGTCAACCTGGTTCGATCGAGGATATATAAATCTTGAGTGGTAGTAATAGTTTGCGTGTAAAAATATCTTTAATAATTATACATATTTATTATTCTCACCTTTTCTATCAAAATTATAAAGTCGATGAACGGTCCTAAATGGTTTATTCGTTGATACACTTTACAATATATTTTCATTCAAACTGTCATGCACACAGACACGATGATTAGGTATCCATAAACAATTACATAGCAACCATTTACATAACACTATCTATATCTCTTACAGATATTAAAAACATTCTTCTTTTGTTAATATTAAATTAACATTCTATTAAGTATAGTGCACATGTATGAGCACTTTCTGCCCAAGGTACAGGTAATTATTAAACAATCCAAAGTATTTCGTTATATAAAATGTCGCCCGACAATTGGACTGAATATAAAAGTCATAAGCGGGCTTGGCTTTTATCTTCAAGAACCACTGGTCCGTTTACAATAATGGTCATACATTACATATGTCCATCACATTTTGATCGCCCCTCGCATGTATCTTGATTACATATCATAGATATAGATACATTTATAACAAATCTTTCACTTCATTAATACTTATTTTTGACAATAAAGTTTCAACACAAATTAATATAATGAAAACAATTTTTGTGTTTAATCAACTATGAATTAATTTATAATCCTTCATGTTAATAAGAAAGAATTAAAATCATTGGAAAATTATCGTTGATTAATGAAAATCAAAGAAAATAAAATTGACTAAAAATCAAAAATTAAACATAACCTACGTTCGAATGACCAAAAGGAAGAAAATAAATCTATTTTTACATAAACAGAAGACACCCTTTTGTGATTTTTTTTTCAGTCTTCTTCATTCCTATTTATTTGAGCAAGAATGTCAGGCTGAGTAGGTTTCCAAACCTTTAACTCATCTATATTACGAAGTCCAATTGACGTACCCGTTTTAGCGTTCAACAATTCAAAAACTTTAGGATTTATTTCCTTAAAACATAAATAAGGACCTGAGAAAATGTCACAAAATTTATAAATCTTCTTTAACAACATATTACTTTGTGGATGTTGTTTAACAAAAACTAAGTCATTGACCTTGATCCGATATTTTCCTTCTTGCAAAGATTCTACTTGAGAATTACGTTTCAAAAATTTGTTATGTCTTCGGATTTTTACCATATTCACTAAATTGGAAGAATCTATGATTGTTGAATCTTCTAACTTGACATCAAAATGTTGTTCCACAGGGAAAATCAAATCAGAACCATTATGTACATTAGCAGGAGACACGCCTAAAGTATCTGATATAGAATGATTCAAAAGGTACGTGATTTGATTGACATGCTTGATCCATTCGGCATGTTTGTCTTTACAAAAGTGTCGAAACAACATACCAAAATTGCGATGTACATTTTCTACAACGGAGCTACTAGGATGGTACGGAGTTACAAAATGAATTTTAATGTTAGCCTTGTTCATGGCTTTGATGAACACGTCACTTTTGAACTGTGAACCATTATCACATAATATGTGTTCGATAGGGCCACAATGGGGAATATATACATTCAAGATTTTATTTATGATAGCAGCGGAAGTTGCTCTACGCAGAGGATAAGCTACTACATAACGTGAAAAGATATCCATGGTTGTTAGTAAATAAGTTTCTCCAGTAGCTGCTCTTGGTAAAGGTCCATATAGATCGATTGACAGAAACGAATGTGGTCTCTCAGGCGTTATTGAGAGCATTGGTTTTTGTACAGCCTGATAATTATGTTTAATTCGCATGCACTCAATACAGTCCTTGATATAATTTTTGATTTGAGTTCTCATTCCCTTCCAATAAAAGGATTTATTAATCAAGGCACATACTTTTACATAACCAAAATGACCGAAATCGTCATGATATGCCTTTAAGATGCGTGTTGTTAGCGTAGGTGGAATACAAATTTTGTTTCTAGATTTAAATTTAAAATCTTTAATAAGTAGAATTCCGTTGGTTAATTTAAATCTGGAATTCCAATGTTTGGGACAATTACATTCCTCACTGCATGAAGATAAATGTTCTATAATTTGTTTATATTCATGATAGTTCATTTGATGTTCTCGCAGATCTTCTATTGAAATTGTAGCTATTTCATCCTGTAAGATCTTAAATTCGTTAATGGACAAGATATGTTGTTCTTCTCCAGGAAACAGACGTGATAAGGTATCTACGGGTCCATTATCTACCCCTTTAATGTGTCGTACTTCGAAATCATAAGCTTGAAGATCTAACGACCAGCGAAGTAGTCTGTTATTATATCCCTGTACGCTGTTAAGGTATCGCAATGAATTATGATCGGTAAGTACTATGAAATGACATCCGCTAAGATATGGAGCAAATTTTTGTATCGCAAAACGTACAGCCAAAAGTTCGATTTCTGTCGTGGTGTATCCTTTTTCAGCTTTCTTTAAAGTACGGCTAGCGCAATGAATCACAGCCGGTTCCTGAATAGTTGGATTAGGTTGCCAGAGTACTGCAGAGATTCCCTACATAACTTTGCCTATTTTGCTCGTTTTGATTGCTAAAATTTACTCGACTTAGGTTGTGTTCCGTATCGTTCACACTTCTGATATTTAGATTCCGAACAGGTACAAAATGATCTGAATTATTCTTATTTTTACCCACTCCTGCTTGTTGATTCAAAGCATGGTATTGAGTTTCATAGCATTGGACAAGCATTAATAAATGGTTGAAACTCATACACTGTGTAGAGAACAAGATCTGTTGTAACTTAAATGGGAGCAAATTTCGAATCGATGCTATTATTCTAGATTCCGATTGCAAGGGATTAACGACTTTTAATTCGTTGTATGTATTTACAACAAACTCTACAACAGATTTGTGCAAACGAGGATTGAAATGTTGATTTCTAATGGTAGCATCTCGATTTGCAAGCAAAAAGTCATTTTCATAATTCGCGATCAATGCCGCTTTGAATTCCTCATATGTATTGATGTGATCACGTACTGCTTTAAACCATAAAGAACATGGTGGGAGTAATACATGAGGGATTAATTTCATATATTGTGATCTATCTATACACATTATATTGCATTCGTCCTGAAATTTCTCCAGGAAAGAAGTAGCGTTTTCATTACATTTACCACTGAATTTACTCATAGCCCGTATTTCACTCATCTTAACACTTAACTTTACCTTTCTTTTATCATTCCGTGTACTTATTGGGTGACAATTCCTATCCATGACGTGATGTGTCGTTGCACCATCCATTTTTCGCCCAACTGTACTCTTCGGATGAATTTCTTCCAATATAATATCTTCATCAGACACAGGTGAAGGCGAAGTCATCTCTGGTGAGTGGGGAAACTCCAAGCGCTCACTACCCATATTATTGTGATATGTGTTGTCCTTAACTTGTAGCGTCCTAATTTCCTCCTGTAGAGTAGCTATCAATTGCGTATTTGCACGTATGTTGTTAGAATTATTGATAACCTGAATCTTTTGCTGTTGAACAGAAGATTCTATTACTTCTAAATCCTTTTTTACATCACTGATTTCTTGGATTTGGTGGTTGTGCTTATCTTGACAATCCTCAGGTATTCTTTTTAACTTTTCCTCGAACTGCGAGGAGATGTGATTCATCGCCTGGACAATTGACTGTTTCGTTTCATCTGACTTCTGTTCCATCTTCTGTTCTATCGTCTGCTTCAATTCCTCGTATTGCTTATTGGATTCTTCAGACTTCTGTTCTATCTTCTGTTCTATCGTCTGCTTCAATTCCTCGTATTGCTTATTGGATTCTTCAGACTTCTGTTCTATCTTCTGCTTCAATTCGACCAAATTTTGTTTCATGGCTTCAAAATCGTCCTTACGACATTGTTCTTGTCGCTGTAAGGTTAGCAAGATTCGTTCTTCGAATGTCATTCCTGGTGCTACACTATGTTCACCGTTATCACTATTATTGGATTCATTCTCCATTGCTTCACCGTTCATTGTTCTTATAATTATTCTACCACTTCTCAGTCTTGTAAAATTTGTATTCATCAACTTTATTACAGAAGTAAATTCACTCTTACTTTGCTTCGGGATATGAATTTACAGCAAGTTCCCGGGTGAGGTAAACCAAAATTTTTATAACGACTCACCAAGGGTAGTCGTCAACCTGGTTCGATCGAGGATATATAAATCTTGAGTGGTAGTAATAGTTTGCGTGTAAAAATATCTTTAATAATTGTACATATTTATTATTCTCACCTTTTCTATCAAAATTATAAAGTCGATGAACGGTCCTAAATGGTTTATTCGTTGATACACTTTACAATATATTTTCATTCAAACTGTCATGCACACAGACACGATGATTAGGTATCCATAAACAATTACATAGCAACCATTTACATAACACTATCTATATCTCTTACAGATATTAAAAACATTCTTCTTTTATTAATATTAAATTAACATTCTATTAAGTATAGTGCACATGTATGAGCACTTTCTGCCCAAGGTACAGGTAATTATTAAACAATCCAAAGTATTTCGTTATATAGGTTAAAAACTTCCCAACCCAATTTTGTAATCTTAATTTAAACCTTATGACTTATGATGCAATATAAAAGAAGAATAGTTAGAAACTCTAAGATTTCAGATCAATATTTTCGTTCTAATGTTAAAAACTCGGGACCCCTATTCAATTTTAAATCGAATATTCTAATTAATTTTAACCAATTGTGAGTTACGACTTAAATTTTAAGTATCAGGCTTATAATTTAAGCTTTATGATTCAAGGTCACAATAAAAATTTCAGTACTTAGAATTTTAATCTAAAATTTGAGACTTTAAGGTTAAATTACAGCGTCTTAAATTTAGTATCTTAGTTGAATTTTATATACCAGATCCTAATTAGCGCTAGTGTTGATTCCTACTTTAGTTTCAATCGTATATCAATTTTTTTTATAAACTCCATTTTGCACATAGAATTGAACCAAAGTGAGAGATAAAAATCTGAATAAATCGTAGTTTCAAATCAAAATATCCGATCTTTGGATCTTGTCTAACGCTCCAGATACCAATTGAAATTTCAATATATATATATATATATATATATATATATATATATATATATATAAAATAGATTAAAAATATTAATTTGAAATTTCTCAGCCAACATTTTAATTCCTATTTTTGGGTTCAGCGTTCAGAAGTAACATTTTCGAAAAGCAGTCAACATTCGAATTAACGGCACTTAAATGTAATTTGAAGTTTTCGAATGGAAATTGGAGTGTTTCAGGTTTACAATCTAATTTGTTTATTAGTCAAGGCTATTGTTAGAGGATATAGTGGCTCAGTGGCAGAAAGCTCAGCTTTGCTGCAAGAGGTCCCTGGTTCAATCCCAGGCCATGTTAGTTTGTGGTGGACAACATCGTGCCCGCGCATTTTTCTCGTTTCCCCCCACATTCTTCTTCCACCAATTCTTGCAGTCATGAAATGTCATCAATAACCCTTCTATAGGTAATCATTATACACCAGCGGTTCTAGGATTTGTGAACAAGATATACGATAAGTAAAACAACTCCCCTATATTTATACAAAATGAAAAACGATTACAAGTTGAATACCACCTTAAAAAATACACCTTAAGTTTAATTATATTACAATGCCTTTACCAAATGCCATCACTAATGCACGTACAAATAACTGCAGAGGCAAAGCAAGTGAGGAAACAAACTTATTTTTGAGTAAGTACGAAACCTACTTTTATTCACGTTGAATTACAAAATTATAAAATTGCCTCATTTCCCATTGATCCATTGATAATTTGAATAATAAAATTTGTTCATGGGATTTCTCTTTTAATACATAATATATTATACTAATTTTTTTCGAGCAATTTTATATGTTGTATCTGTATTCTTACATGACTTTTTATAAGTTTAATAATACAGTATAACTAACATACGTAAGATCTTATTTGAATTGTATTTGATGTATACACACCACAGGCACGTAGTCTAGGAGGAGGTCCGGACCCTCTCCTTTGAAACCAGAAATGAAATAATTAAGGACAGATGAAACAAAAAAAAAAAGAAAGAAAAAGAAGAATCAGCGTTAAAAATAAAAAGCTAAAAACAAAAATATTCTCTGCAGTATCAAACGTGCTATTCCAAACAGTTTTCTAGTGCTCCTTTAACTTGTCAATTGGAACAGGCAGTAGTTGACGGAATAATACAAACAAAAAGTTATGTGGAAAGAAAGTTCTGTTAACATTTGATTCAACAGAGAAAGGAACGCAGATATTGTAAAATATTTTACAAGACATTATTGGATATGTACTTTTTGTAACAATGGATAAGGTCATAATGAAAGAAAAATTGTTATATTTGAATGAACAGAGGGAGGAACGTAGATATTGTAAAATCTTTTTCAATACTTTCTTTTATGTTCTTTTACTCAAGAGTTTTTCATAGTTTGTTATTAAAATACTTACTAGCATATCCTTATTTTATTGTCCTAACAAACCAATACATGTTGCCAGTAAAATAGTTTAGATTGATCATGCCCCAGGTATGATAACGACAGTATTTCATGTCACGCCCCGTCCCCCATTACGAAATCCTGGCCAAACGAACCAATATATGTTGCCAGCAAACCAGTTTAGAATGATCGGTCTCCTGGTGTGATTACTACAGTATTTTAAGTCATGGACCCTCCCAGTACGTAATCCTGGCTAAGTACCTGCACACCCAGTGGCGTATTTACGATTTTGTTTCGGGGAGGGCTTTGCTAACTTTCGGGGGGGGAGGCTTTGCATGAAAATGTGAAAATTCTGCAAGATATTTCATATACTTTACTATAGTAAGTAAGATTTCGGGGGGATCTTAAGCCCGGAAGCCCCCCCTAAATACGCCACTGTGCACACCATTAGTAAAAAATCCTGTATTATATAGTAATTATAGTATATATACTCTACTCTTAAAAAAACTATTAATGCCGCTATATTGTTATTTTTTATGTTATAATAAAAAAGTAGTATATGGTACGAGTTATTACATACAATATTTTTTCCAATTTGTAATCCGAACGACGACAGCTAATTTACGATCAACTATTACCCATAAATCCCTGATTTCTGTTCTCCTTTCCAAAATATTACCGTCCAGCTTAAATTCTGCCTTTCCTTTTGGTACCGGTATCATGAGGTTTATTAAACTTTTCCCTATTTGTACTGAAATATTTGTGCACGAAAAGATAGCAAGATTAACAGTTGAACTTATGAAAGAACTCTATGAGAGCCGTATGTTTTGAATCTTCGAATGCAATCTGAAATATTAACATTTCTAAAAAGTTTCTTCACATGCTAACCTTGTGCCTCCATGTCACTTCGGTGTCCATGCAACAACAGGGAGTACGGCCGTATCATAGAAGCCCCCCGTCCTGGAGATATCTGGAGATTAGACGCAAAATTGTAAGATTTCACTATCTGAAGGTTAAAAAAAATCATTATATTTAATTTGTACGAAATTTGAAACTTAAAGATCGTCTTAGATTGGGATTTTGAATCTATATCCGAAAATCATAAAAGATATAGGCCTACTGGTGTAAATTATAGGTCTTCTACTAGCTATGTAAGTTCAACTATTTTCAGCATTTAGAGCAAGAGATGAGTTCAAAACACCTCAAGACAACAGGGCACGAAAAATAAAGATAGCCCATCTTTTATATTATAAAGACCCACAAGGTATTCTGTACTAGTTCACCCACTTCTTTGTTGTGTGCGACCTCTCTCTTCGAGTCAGAAGACTCAGCCGCAATTATTGCGCATGGTTACTCATAATATTGTTCTACAAAGAAAAGAAGTACCAAAGAGCCAGGATAGCTTAAGCAGAAAACACGCGACGGCATAGAAACAATTGAAAGTGTAAAAAAAAAGCGCGCTTCGTATTAAGTAAAAGTCAGTTGGCGGTAATTATTTTGGGACCGCGAAGGCAAGCTAAGAGCGGCACTGCTGCCATCTCGAGTCAGTGTGACAAACATTTGATATTTTTAAAATTGTCGTTTCTTTTTATCTGTACGCTTCATGTCACATATATAAAAGTAACAGGAAGTAAAACTGAAAAAAGGCGAGAGCACAAAAAGAAGGGAATAATGTCGCTCGAGTGAATAGCTGTTGGTGCTGAAAAAAGACAAGAAAGGCCAAAGTAGTTAGTGAGTCAGTGAACAAGAGGTTAGGAGCGAGTTTTAATCCACAGACAGACAGAGACCTCTGTTGATAAATTTGTGTGTTAATTTCACACATGTCTGATGTTAGGAGAACCTAGTCCAGAGAACATCTCTAATGCGAAACGACTGACCGGAAGGAGTGTTTGTTGAGGCGGGGGGAGAAAAAGGACCAAAGGAAACGAAGAGAACGTAATGAACACAGAGAAACGTTGCTGAAAAGAAGGAAGAATGCCATTTCTGGACGATCGTAGGAGGCTAAAAGCGAGCCGTTTCTATGATGTTTTATTACTTCAAGCTGAGTGCGTCGACAAACGCATGCATATGCAAACGCCAACACAAATGATTTGTCTGTTTTGACATGACTTTGGTGAATCGAGTGAGAATAATAGGAACAGTTGTAAAGTGACAGAGATATAAAGCGAGGAAATGGGATTTGAAAACGCGTATTATATTTAAAAGTTAACCCCCATAATCTGTTTACAGTCAACTTGTCCAAAGACCTATATGTTTATTAATGTAAAATCTGTCGTAATTAATCAATGTGTCTGGTATGATGTCAGATTTACTAGGACAGCAATCTTCACTGGCTGCGTTAATAATAATTTGCAATGAGAAAAAAAAAGTAAAGGCAAAAAGGAACTGATAGAATGTAAAAGATTTCGTACCACTGAGGAAGGAAACGAGTTGGAAGAGTTCGTATTTAAAACAGTGGGAGTTTTCTAAATCCATGTTGGCGTCCCTTCATATATCTTAACATTACTTTACAGCGATGGTTCTCAACCTTTTCGAGCCTAGAGATATGTTGATTTGAAATATGTAATAATCTGACGTAGTGCCATTTGAAAAAATATAACTTTATACTGGGATGGAAACACTCTTCACTGGGTGGTGTTGTTTAATATGTGAAACAATGTCCCCCTTCTTATAGTTGCTTCATGCAAAGTTTCGCTTTTCTCCCTCTTGTGGTTTCTCCATTATCACGGATTTTCCAGATAAATTGTCAACCCTGTATATGCCCTTCACGCTAATATTGATCACCACGCAATGGCGTATTTTCACATTTCAGACATCCTAACTCTGAAACTATGCAGAGGTGGAGTGGGTAAAGTGAGTCAAGATTTCTGAGTGGGTCAGTGGGCGATGGGTCAACAGAACGTGACCTAATGTGACCTACCACCCATCGTGACCCACTCAGACCCACCGACCCACCATGACCCTCTTTGACCAACCGACCAACTACGATCCATGGACCCTCTCTGCTCATTGCATTCCAGTCAGCATCTTCTGAACACTGGTCAGTTTGTTAATGTTTTACTTTCAAGGCCTCCATCTCTCTTCCTTTTTCATTTGTTTCTGTTTACTTATCTGAGATGAGTATATATATTTAAGTGAAAAAGAATTTCAGGCACTTTTGGATATTGATATTTGTAACTGTAATAATAGCAATAGTACTTACTAGTTGGCTTTCGAGACACAGTCGAATTTTACACTGTTTTGTTTTATTTAGTTTTTATCGTTTACGTTGGTCTACTATACCTTGATTTGAGACTTTCAAATTTCATCCTAATTTTTCACTGAAAAGTATCTGTAATTCAACAAGGAAATAATTATATATGATAATTAAATTGAATTTCATCGTAATATGGTCCACGAAAAACACTTTACCATTTTATATCGTAAAGGTCAGATACACCGGTATTGTAACAGAGTGGTGCTTGAGCAATTGACCGTAGCAATTTAAACTCCGATTAGTGATAATTTCACAGCCTTGTTTTATTACAAGTGTAAACTCTTTAGTCAGAAAAGAGGAGAACGTGGGTCATGGGTCAGAGTTGATGATGATGGGTTTTGGCGGGTCATGGGTCATGGTGGTAGTCGATCAGTGGGTTATGCGTCAAGTTTTCATTAACCTATACCATCTCTGAAACCATGTATTTTTCTGCACAGGTTCACATAAACTTTTTTTCTTGTTTTGATATGAGGGATCATCTGTTACAGTTTGTCGGTATAGTTCATTAACACCCTATATATAAGTTTAACTTTTCAAATACTGAATAATTCCGTACTCACAAGAATTTTGTGGGGAGAGGCGTATCCTTAATCCTTTTCCCTTGTGAACGTGTCCCTGCTTTTATAAACTGTAATATTAGGTAGATGTGTTGTTTTGACGTTTAATGTCCCTTTTCGGTCGAAGCTGTATGAAACCTGGATCTATTGCATAATGTTGAATCAGAACCACACGAATTCTCATCGGGAATAGAAGCTGAGTCCTCTGCACTTAAGACGGTAACGCTACCATTTGATAACCAAGGAGCTTCGTAATGAGGTAGGAAGACACACAAGTTTTTCGTCATAAAATAATAATAATAATAATAGTAACAATAATACTTGTGAGTGTAGTCTGTGATCCAGACAAAAGCGAAATTGAACTAGCGACTTAATAAACTTGGCCTCGAGACAATAATACAACTTGTTCTGCATAACAAAGATCTATTCTTTCAGACAAAACTAGTCTTATTCAATTTGCATATAGAAGCCATCAACATATTTCTCTCGTGTTGAAATGTGCTTTGCATAAAAGTATCCTTCCAATGGGCTGTTCAGAAGCTGTTCCTGTGTTTATTTTATTTTATTTATTTGTCAGGAATAAGCTGAGTTGCTTCTGGGTATTCTTTTTATGAAAACACTACATGCATGCAGCCCTTGTCAAAAATTGGACGATATATAAGACGAAGAGCGCAGACAATTGGAGTACGTATTTACCTTTTAATATCTATATACTTAGATCACTCTTGTTAAGACCAGAAGCTGCAGAGGGCTGCTTTGCATGTCACATAAATCAGAACAAAGGAATAATGGTTTAAAACCATGTGTGTAGGGGTTTGGAATGGTTCTTTTTCTTGTTTTCTTATTGGCTAAAAAACAAAAGCACAAATGGGCGAGGAATATACCTAGGTGTTTCGGTAGCCACATAACTAGAGAAATCCTGTCTCCCATTATCAGATAATTTTTCTACGTAGTTAAATATATTATTCGTGTTGTCTACATACATCATTCGATCCGCCCAATGCAGTCATCTTTGGTTAATACAGAAAATTGGCGTGCACCCCGTTTGCGCTGGAGGACATAAACCTGTTAGTTGTATAGCCAGTTGATATGCAAGTTTTCACTTCAGATTCTCTTTTGTTTTTCTCTGGATCGTATTCGTTTCGTAAGAAGGGATTATGGGTAAAATAAAAGAAGTTCTCCATTTTGAATATTTGCTGATCCATGTTTTTTATTATTGTCTTGATTTTTGTGGCACAAATACGTTTTAATTCTTTTTCTTCAGACCCATTTAGACTTATTCTCCGACGTGAAAGTATCTACCAGCAATGCTTTAGTTTTTAATGGGAGCATCTTCCATTTTATGTTTTTGTTCCGTCTGTCCTTCATTAGAAAATCTAACACTGTTTCTCGTAGTGATCCCAACTGCCTGCTGTTAATTTTTTTTCTTTCCTTCAAAAGCATTCACTCAGTCATAACGCATTCGTGGACAACCTACAATTATTGAATGATGGACAACAGGCGATTAAAAGTTTTAACTACATTATAACATCAGCAGCAATAGTAATAATAATCATAACAACAACAACAATAATAATTTAAAAAAGTACAGTGGATGGGGGGTAGGTATAAGAGAAATGGTAAAAGAGGTTTTGGGAAATTGAAATTAGTTTTTGGTATTCGTCTGCGTTCTTCTTCCTAAGCCCTCCCTAAGGACAATGTTTCATATTTATTGCAAACCCTATTGTTAGGTTATTATCAGTCGTTGAGACCAAAATAAACGTAGTGACGCTTCATGCATTTTTTCCTCTTATTATAGTAAAAAAAAAAAAAGTTAGTACTTAATTAAACATACTAAAGTGTTACAGGGATTGTAACGAAATTAAACTATGTTTTGTTATAACGTTGATTTTTATAGTACTATAACACTTGGAAATATCTTGAACACTAGGTAATTAAAAATTTGAAAATAAACACTTTTTTATTTAAAGTTATAGTAACAAATGACTGTTCGTTTTGAAATGTGTAGCTGAAGAAAGGTGGACATTAAAATACATAATATTGTTTCTCAAAGGAAAATGGTTTCTTTTAGTGTGCTACATGTTTTATTAAACTATGTTTTTTTTTTCTTATTTGCTTTTCTCTTTTCTAATCCCCAATAAAACTTCACACAATGTAATAGGTTGGTATTGGTTGGTTAGCTATATGTTCCTTGTTACCTTGACTCTTCGTTACTTTTCCACATATACTTTTCGTGAAGTCACCTTGTATTATTCTGTAAAATTTTTCCACCACCTTCTTAATATAACAATGTAAATAATAAAAATGAACAGTGCGCATCCATATTCGCCCATGTCTTACGGACGCAGACATGACGTGGATTAGTGAGAACTTGACCCCTTACCCACTTACCCAGGACCCACCATGACCCACGACCCACCATGACTCACTCTGACCAACCACCCACCAAACCCCATCGTCATTAATTCTGACCCATGATTCACGCCCTCCTCTCTACTGACTAAAGAGTTTACATTTGTAATAAAACAAGGCTGTGAAATTGTCACTACTCGGAGTTTGAATTTCTACGGTCAATCGCTCAAGCACCGCTCTCTTATAATACCAGTGGATTTGGATCTGACCTTTACGATATAAAATGGTAAAATGTTTGTCGTGGGCTATATTACGGTCATGGGCCATATTATGATTAATCTCAATTTAATTATCGTATATCATTACAGTATTTCCTTGTTGAATTACAGATACTTTTCAGTGGGAAATAGAATTAAAATTTAAAAGTCTCACATCAATGTAAAGTAGGCCCAGGCAAAGATAAAACTGCGTCTCCAAATCCAACTATTAAGTCCTAGTTCTATTATTACAATTACAAATGTCGATATCCAAAAATGCCTGAAATTCTTTTTTTACTTAGATATACTCTTCTCGATTAAGTAAATAGAAACACATGAAAAAGGAAGAGAAATCGAGGCCTTGGAAGTAAAAGGTAGACACATTCACGAGTATTCAGAATATGCTGTTTACAATGTGCTGAGCAGAGTGGGTCAGGTCTTGTTGAAAAACAACCCACTGACCTACTCACAAATTTTGATCCACTCCATCTCTTTCACGGAGTATCTTAATAATTTGAACTTTGTTCTGTAACAATTATTATTGGATTGAATTGAAAAAGAACATCATCCAATGCCTAGTTTCTTTTTTTATCGTGCTAAAATGAATCTATTAGTGGTGAGCAGAAACTAGCCGAAATTAGATCTTCCCACGTATGTTCTAGTGTATCATATTTGATCTAATACAAATTCTTTATTTAATTAATACATTTATCCAAGTTTTTTTTTTATTTATAACCATTTCCATGTGTTATTTCTTACTGCTATTCTCGTCAAACTGTTCTGCCTAGAGTGTACTTCTCTTTTCAGCATTACTGCAGGAGATATATCAATCTACTTTGTGAAAATGAAATGAAATCTTTGAGTTTTACGTCCCACGGTTATGCCGGTTAGGCTAAAGGAGACGGTGATGATGAGTAATGAATGAAATGGTAGAATGAAGAAAGTGGGAGGAAACGGGAGAACCCCGAGAAAACCCACGCACACGGTGTTTCTCCACCACAAAGTTCACTTGGCGGGGGCTGGGATCGAACCCAGGGCCCCAAGCACCAGAGGTGAACGCTCTACCATTGAGCCACCGCGGCCCCTCAATCTACTTTGTAGCATAGGGTTTGAATAACATATTTTTTGAACTGTTTGGACTTTTGTAACATTACTTTCGACACAGAGGTTTTGCGTCATGTGCAGTGGCATTTTTTATGCTAGGATTAATACTTTCAGAGGTTAGTAAAATTATATGAAAAATAAGATAAACAAATAAAATGAAATAATATCGTTATTTACTATTTATAAAATGAAAATTGTTGAACATAAACGGTTTTCTCCGATGTTCTTCCCTTTTGTAATGGAGAAAAGTGTTTAGTTTAATTAATAGTTACTATGACAAATAACAAATTTCTTTGTACGACGAAGTAATAAAGTATGCTACAGTTATTGTGCTGGGTCATTGCATGTATTGTATATGATAAATGATTTACATGATTTGTTGTACTTTTTTTGGGTAGCTTTCACATACAAGGTGTCCCAGGAAGAAATGACAATAGTTCGGAAAATGGATGATTCTAAGCAAGCAAGTTCACATGAACACAAACCTTATTCTTGGCGAACCAATTTTGGTCTCATGTTGCTTATTGTTCATTGTGTAGTTAATCTACAAAGGCGAGAGAAGAGAACATTTAAAAGGCGATAGAATGATTCTTCTAATGGTATGCAACATTTGGGAATGGTTCTTTGAAAGGAAAGTTGGTGAGGGAAATTTGAGGATCAGTGTTGTCATCGAATTCCTTTTAATCATAAAATAAACTTAATTTTCCCAAATTTCCCTCAATAACTTTCCGTCCAAACACATCACTGCTACATGTTGCATACTGTTAGTAAGACCGTTCTATCACGTTTTAAACATGCTATATCTCACCTCTGTAGAATATCTACAGGGTAAGCAGTAAGTAGTCAAAAATGGTTCACAACCTGAAGCTCTCAAAGCGTTCAATGAAATTTTTTGCTAAGAATCGCACATACTTTCATTTCTTAAAGTATTACCACTTTTTTCGGGATACATTGAATATAATATTCCATAAAAATTAATTGTAATATGATGTTGAATAACACAATTCTTGTGATAGACAGGGTAAATACTGTATATAAAAGAGTTGGCTAAATAGAATTGCTTTAATTAATAGTGTTGCCTACTAGACGCGATTTCGGGTAATTTCGCAAAGGTGTCGTCAAAATCCTATCTCGTCTCGAAAGGTGTATATTTTTCTATTGGAATACCTCTTTCTCGTCTCGTACCTTATCAAGAAAATCCTGTCTTATCACGTCTTATGGACAAAACACTACTAATTAGTAATTTATGCGATAACAGTAGTAAAGAATCATTTTCAAACACAATTTTGAATGCCTCGTGATCGATCACTTTGATATGTACAGTTAACACTGGCTCAATAGGGATGGTACCCGAAAATTCTTATCTTCAAATAGCATTGCAAGATTTCCTGTAGGAATACTTCTGTACAAGACAAACATTAATCTAAAGGGAATTGATGATTCTTTGAACCAGATTATCTTGTAGTTGATATTGTATGGCGGGGAGAATAACAAGAAAAATGGAAGGTTTAATTTCATTACTTGACTCAGGGGAGGGTCATCGAGGGAAAGAAATCCATATGGACAATGGTCATATTCTATTTAATTTAAATTATTAAATTAAAAGAAAGGAATAGTATTATCTTGTAGGAAATACAACACTGCAACACGACTACCCAAAGATTTATGATGATCTCTGACATAGTTGACAAGACATGGGGAAAGTATGAATTGTCGAACTGCGTATATGCGATGTTGTCAAGCGCTCAAAATAATTATATTAAAATTAATCTTGTAATGGTTTTTAAAAGCGACAACGAATTCAAAACACACGAAGTTCAATGATGTTTTAAAAATCCAAAATACCAAAATATGAAATTGAAATATTTGTAGATATAATATGTGTCATTCAAGTAATTAGTTTTGATATTTCCGGAGAATTTGTTACTGGACTTTTAATGCATATTCTGATTTTTATTTTAAAAAAAAGTTCGTCATTGATTTTAAGAAATCGCATCCCAGAATAAAACTGTCGAGAATTCAAAATATTAATTTTACAGATAAAATTTTACAGACAAAATATTAATTTTACAGACAAAATATTAATTTTACAGATAAAATTTTACAGACAATTTTACAGACAATTTTACAGATGAAATTTTACAGACAAAATATTAATTTTACAGATAAAATTTTACAGACAAAATATTAATTTTAATGATAAAATTTTACAGACAAAATATTAATTTTACAGATAAAACAAAGAATCTTACTATCTAAAGATCCTGATTATCTTTTCCGTTTAGGGGAATTGTAACATTATTTTAAGGTATATAGTATTGATTATTGTAAAGAAAATCTTTCTTAAATGCACACAAATTATATTTAGTACACATTAAAAACTGATAACAGTTTAAAACACTTCGAGTTTCGATATTCTTATGGAAGTGCGAAATTTTTATTCCAAAGTACATACGACAATTACTTAATTTTTAACCCCAAATTAACGCATGAAAGATTTGTTCTATTATTTTCTCGTAATTCTTGTTCTAAATAGCAATTAGGCATTATTATTATTATTATTATTATTATTATTATTATTATTATTATTATTATTATTATTATTATTATTATTATTATTATTATTATTATTATTACGTGAAAATTTGACAAAGTTCATTCTATAAAACTCTAATAGCGCCCAAGATCGAATACTGCTCTCCCATATGGGCTATGGCATCACCTACACATCACTCTAGACTTGAGTCTGTTCTCAATTTCTTTATTGCAGTAGTACGTTTTCGTGTTTGAGCACTTCGAATATTACCTAAGGAGGAAATTTTGCGATATCTTAATATCCAGACGCCAGGAGTACTCAGAAATAACTCTGACTTGAAATTACTTCATAAGATAGTTAATGGGAATCTCGTAAGATCGGAAATCCTAATTCAACAACTATCCTTACGTGTCCCTTCCCACAAAACCCGGAATACAAACTTATTCAATCTTGCATGCCCTAGGTTGACAATTATACAGAGGTCCCTTTTTCACAGAAGACCAAACTATTATAAAAATCTGACTAGTGAAGTGGACTTTTTTTTTCGAGCTACCCGGTGTTTGAAAGGGCGATAAAAGGCATGCTGGCTAAATAATACTACTTGTGCATTCTTTGTTGATATTTTTATTTATTTATTTATTTGTTTAACAATCACCAGATACAGCTCAGAGGCCATTTTACACTGGATATCCAACAACAACAATAACAATGGAAAGGATTTAGGAAGGTATCGGCCAGGGCCTGTTAAGTAGGTACCATCCCGACATTTGCCTGGTAGGACTGAGGGAAACCCTGGAAAACCTCAGTCAGGATGGCCGGCAGCGGGATTCGAACCCACGACCTCCCGAATGCGAAGCCAACGCCCTACCACTTGAGCTACTTCGGTCGGTGATTCTATTGGTGTTACTGTTGTTACTTATTTTATTGGTTTTGTTGTTTTTCTTTTCTTTTTTACCTGCTTGTTAACATTTCCCTGTATAAAATGGCAAAATTATGCTGTATCTCGGAATTCGTTCAATAAATAAATAAATAAATAAAGTCCAAACCCAACTTTGATCTACAACTCAGAAATCAAAGATTTGCGTGCGTACTAAGAAAGTCAAGATCTTCGTGATACGAAATACTCTGTAGATCAAATATGGTTTATACTGTCCTTGTGAATATTTTTTTAAAAGAAATATCTGTTATATGTGTCTACCAAGTGTAGGAGTTTGATTCATTTTTTACCAATTAATATTGAAACCAGAAATATTGGTAGTATATTTCTACTACTTCCAGTAGTTTTAGTAGAGAAATTGAAGACTTTGAGACAAAAACCCGTCAAGTCCAAAAAGCAAAAGTGTAAAGGAGATAGCTCCACAAGGGTTTCTCGTCGTCCGATTTTCTTCAAACTTAGCACTAGACCGAAAATATATCGACACGTATTTTTTTATTTTGTTTAGTTCGGAAAATAGGTTAGAGGGGGAAAAGTCCCTTTTCAAAAAAAGGTCCCCTTGACTAAAAGGGCCACATTAAAGAAACGAAACTCTCCAGATGCAACGATGACTTCAAAGTAGGAAATACGGGTTTTGTCGTTTTTTCGATAAAAGAGTTTCAGGGAGCAATGGCTCCCTTCGAAATGACAAAGGACCCCGCACAATCCTTACTTAAATTAGATTTCGGTGGAATTGCTTGAAACCGTGATATGTTGTAGATATTGTGTACCTGAAAAAAAAGTCTCAATGGGCACAACCAAAAATCACTCACCGTTTGGCCACTACAGGGCCACTTTTTTGAAAACAGCCGAAGATAGTGTTATTCTGGATTTCGATTTAAATGACTGAAACTGTGGTATGTTGTAGATATTGTGATCCTGAGAAAAACTCTCAATAGGTACAGCCACCAATCACTGACCGTTTGGCCTCTACAGGGCCACATTTTTGAAAACAGAAGAAGGTAACGGTATTCTGGATTTCGGTAAAAATGGATGAAACCGTGATCTGTTGTAGATATTGTGATCCTGAGATAAAGTCTCAATTTGTGCAACCATCCATCACTGACCGTTTGGCCACTATAGAACCACTTTTTTACAGGACGGAAAGGAATTTCAAGAAAATCGTAGACCTTTACGTTGGCGGCCCTAGTACCCCTTCAAATTGTCACAGGTACAGGTACATGAACTATACCTCCTTGTAAAGGTTATGGAACTCAGATTCCGACAAGCTAGCTTTTGTGTCCCTAGTCTCAAACTCGTAGAAGAAAAACAAGACAAAAATTTTGAAGAAAATGAGATTTTTTGTTTTTGGAAATTTGTCAAAAGCTGGCAACACTGTTAGTTGTCGTACGCACGAAAAAATATTTTCACGTGTACGCCAGACACTTGGTACAATCATGTAAAAAATGAAGAGCAAAAGTTCAATACCAAGTGAGAAAAAAAATTCCAAACCTGTGCCCTACGAGAATCGCCCTGTATATATTTTTCGAAATATTTTCGTCTACCATGACGCTACTTGTAAAGTGACAGAGATACAAGCCATACCTAGTTGGAAAGCTTATAGGACATAGATTGCAACAAGGTAACTTTCGTGCCCCTCGTGCCCAACCCGTAAAAGAAACAGAAATTAAAAAAAAAATAAAAATACATTTTCTCGAAGTTGGCAACACTGTTATTTGTCGTGCGCAAGAATGGCCATACACAATGTATCATTACTTAGGATGTTTATTTATCTCTATTGATATCACTTTTTATGCTTGTAGCTCCTTTGGAGGGAGAGTCTCCCTCCCCCAAATCCTGAGGGGGAGGGGGAACTAGAACATTTAACTTCTCTCCCTACCGTTCCGAGAGTAGCGGCTAACATCATTTAAGCATAGACAACATTCCGATGTTCATCTTGAGGGACAAAGGAAAACCCTGGGAAGAGCTAGACAATTTTTCTCCGGATCATGACATCTACAGCGTATCACAGTTTCATTCATTTACACCGTAATCAAAAATATCGTTATCCCGGCTGTTTTCAAAAATCTGGACCTGTAGTGGCCATACGGTCAACAATTGATGAATGTGTTCATTAAGACTTTCTCTCACGATGAGAAGATCTACAACACACCACAAATTTACTCATTCATACAGAAATCCAGAACATCGTTATACTTGTCTGTTTTCAAGAAAGTAACCCTGTTGTGACCAAACGATTAGTGACTTGTGGTTGCGTCCATTAAGACTTTTTCTCAGGATCACAATATCTACAACATATCACGGTTTCTGTCATTTTGACCGGAATTCAGCAAATCACTATCTTCGGCTCGGCTGCTTTCAAAAAAGTGGCCTCGTACTGACCAAACGGTCAGTAATTGGTGGTTTTGCCCATTAAGAAGTTTTCTCAGGATCACAATATCTACAACATATTGCAGTTTCAAGCAATTCCACCGAAATTCAGAATACCGTTACCTTCTGATCTTTTTAAAAAAGTGGCTCTGCAGTGGCCAAATAGTCAGTAATTGGTAGTTGCGTCCATTAAGACTTTTTCTCAGGATCACAATATCTACAACACATCACGGTTTCATTCATTTTTACTGAAATCCAGAATACCGTTACCTTCTGCTGTTTTTTTTAAAAAAATATGGCCCTGTAGTAGCCAAACGGTCCGTGATTGGCAGGGGCGGATTAAGGCTTTTGGGGCCCTGGAGCCGACTATTTCTAGGGGCCCTTATGTTACGAATAATTTCATGCCATAAATTTTCTTTGCTGCCTTCCACAGCCTTATACGTTGATTTATCGAAACACCGAAAACTATGCTGTAATATTTGAATCTGCTCAAAGTTTTAGTTTACATTCATAATTAACAGTTAAATGCTCATATACTGCAGTGTAACACACAAATGCCAAATACAAGCCAAATTGTCAACAGTCTCTGCAAAAGTACTAATAAATGTTGAGGAAAGAATGTAGAGTAAAAGGAGAAAAATCATATACAGATAGATAAAGCTGTACTTGTGGTGATAGATAAAGCTGTACTACATTGTCGGAAAAGTTTTCTTCCTATATTTTTGCTCTGCAAAGGACTCTGTTATGTCATTAAACGACATTGAAATGACACAAATATTTCAAAGGAACTGCCACCACAAGCTAATAATTTGGTTTGTAACAGATGACCAAAGTAGCTCACTCCCTCACAAAATAAGTATCGTGATGACGCTGGTAGTAGAAGACTTAACTCTAGCTATACCTTGAGCGTAGCGAGCGGAAAAAATTAGCATAGGTCAGAAGCCTGTAATATAAAAAGTTGACTGCTATATTTTATTATTAAGAGGAGGGATTTTTTGGGGCCCCCTGAGGCTGAGGCTCCGGAGCCTGGGCTCCGTTGGCTCCGCCCTTAATCCGCTCCTGGTGATTGGTAGTTATGTCCGTTAAGACATTTTCTCAGGATCGAAATATCTACAACATATCATGGTATCAGTCATTTTTACCGAAATCCAGAATATCGTTATCTTCGGTTGTTTTCAAAAAAGTGGCGCTGTAGTGACTAAACGGTCAGTGATTTTTGGTTGTGCCCATTGAGACTTTTTCTCAGGTACACAATATCTACAACATATCACGGTTTCAAGCAATTCCACCGAAATCTAATTTCCATAAGGATTGTTGCAGGGTGCTTTGTCACTTCGAAGGGAGCCATTGGCCCCTGAAACTCTTTTCTCGCAAAAACGACAAAACCCGTATTTCCTACTTTGAAGTCATCTTTGCATCAGGAGAGTTTCGTTTCTTTAATGTGGCCCTTTTAGTCAAGGGGGCCCTTTTTTGAAAATGGGCCCTTTGCCCCCCTTAACCTATTTTCCGAAATAAACAAAAAAAATACGTGTCGATTTATTTTCGGTCTAGTATATATGTGCTAAGTTTGAAGAAAATCGGACGACACGTATTTTTCACGAGAAACCCTTGTGAAGCTATCTCCTTTACACTTTCATTTTTTGGACTTGATGTGTTTTTGCCCCAAAGTCTTCAATTAGAGTGGAGACGGAATACAGAGTGGCCCAAAAGTAGCTATACAAACCTACATATCTGAAACACAAGACTGTATACCTACCTTTGAGACACACTGTATATTCTTGGGGTGTTTAATTGATTATATGAAACTTCTTCTTGCTACCTGTCACTGTTTTTACTGTAAAAAAATCAAGTTAAAATCGGAAATGGTTGATTACTTGCACTTGCGGTGCAACGACATTGCGCAATTATTTTTCCAAGGATTAGATCGTTGATAATCTCTGTAATCTATGACTTATTAACGACGAGCAGAAAGTGCTGAAATTGCGCAAATTTCCACCGGGACGTGGCCCACAACAGGATTCAGGTAATTATGTGAAGTTTTGCACCGAAATAAAATGTATAAACGCCGTTCCTTTGTGAGATATAATTGTATTACATTCTAATATTTACAAAGCATTCTAATGTTTCGATCCTGATTGGCTCGTTGTGATTCTCGTTTCTCATTGTCTTGTTATATAACTGTCTTACTACATCCGCAAACAACACACTAACCCAGCGTTTCCCAACCTTTTTCAACTTGCGGCACACTTCAGGGTAACTTGAATTCTCGCGGCACACATATTATTATTATTATTATTATTATTATTATTATTATTATTATTATTATTATTATTATTATTATTATTATTATTATTATTATTATTATTATTTGAAAATATAAAATACTGTAGTATTTTTTTTTCTGATTACTGACATCCTTCTCACAGAGAAGAAAGCTAGACCACTGTTTTTTCCCCGTGGTAAATCATTATGCTTATTTTTCATTTTAATTTAAAAATAGAAAACAATTACAATCAGATATAGGGCTCAAGTTGTTAAAAATACATTTTTTTTTTTCGAAAACTGTATCCAACCTTTCATTAAGAAGGAGGATCACTAAATAACGAACGAACAAACGAATCTCTTTTACTTTTAAAACACAAATATAGGTAATTCGTATGCATGTTTACTTTGCCGGAAGGATTGAATAATATTTTAAAATTTCAAGTTACGAAATAGTCTGCAACAATAAAGAAGCAATAATGGTCATAACAATGATAACAAATACTTTTTTTTCAAAATTAGAAATGTACAGAAAAATGTTCTACAGAAAAGTAACACAGTATGAAACTTTAAATTTTAGATTCATAGTAGTAATTTGAAATACAAATATACCTTTTTCTGTATGTCTTGCTATTTGATTGCTATAGAATTAATAATTTTGTTCCGATTTCCTCGCGGCACACCAGCGACCCAATCGCGGCACACCGGTTGGGAAACGCTGCACTAACCACTCATTCCTGTAATAATTTATGCGATAATAATATATAACAAATCTTTCTCATAGCACCTAAGTACAGTAATTAAGATGCAAATGCAAATATAAGGATCATTTATAGAAACGTGAAAGGATGCTTACTAAGATACGTGGTAGACACACCTGAAATATATAAACAAATGCTTGTTTGTGATTGGCCAAAACTGGAAAATGTAAACAAATTCTTATCTCTGATTGGAACGCCTGTCCATGATATTTAAAGGGAACTTATAGATTTTTTATTTTATATAAGTTTGTGTTCCTTACAGTTTTCCAATAATTATTTGCTTCCTATAACTATTTTGTTTTAGTTTTAGCCTTACAGGCAATCTTACAGGTAGACATGATACAGAAATGCTTATGGTAACGCTGGCAACGTTGCATAACATTTTTTTTTTTTTTTGCGCAATTTCCAATGTTGTTGCCTGCTCATTAAGGCTTTATCTGTGTCAACAGATAACGGAGTGACAGTTCGCACAATTTCAGTACACCCGTTTTGGAACATCCCTTATAATTTAAAAAATCTCACATTTCATTAAATAGTTTTGGGACATTCTTTACATACCTCATAAATTCAAAAATTCTTAGATTTCCTTAAATATTTTGAGACAACTTTATACTTGTATTTTCGTATAGGAATGAAGCTATAAGCTTTCTTATATCTCCTTAAGTTGTTTTGATTTTTTTTTTTTTACTTTTAAATATAAAATCTTAAATTTGTTTCAATAGGTTTGGAACATTCTTCTTTATATAAATCCTCAGAACTCCTTACATTTCCTTGCATACTTTTAGTACATATCGTAGTCTAATATTTGAATTATGGAATACTCATCCGCTGTTGATTTTTCGTTTTCCATATTTTTGGTTCTTTATCAGAGATTCGTGTTTAGAAGCAGGTTTATTTCCTTCTCTGCTTTTTCTTCGGGATTTAACTGGGAAAAATTTCTCCCCTCCCCTTTCGTAGCTTTGACTACGTCATTGCCCTCTTCCCTGGAGACCGTAAACTTGGTTATTTGTTTCATAGATAGAACCATAGACCTCCCCCTCTCTTTTAATTACATTTTCTTAATTAATATGCTAATAATTTTGCATACTAATTATTGAGTAATCTAACGTAGACTGCAGAGCGAAATGTGGTGATGGAGGATTGCTGCAGCGTGTTCTCTCTCTGTCGCTTTGACCTCCACGGAGCTTTGATGTATGGAGGAACAGGGAGGGGGGAAAGAGGTAAAGATCTGTATGTGGGGGGGGGAGTTACAGAAGAGATGCCTAAAATATTATTTTACGCAATCTTCTGGCGCTGACATATAGATCGGCAGAAATCAACGCGCTCATCTTCAGCGGAAACTTTTTCCTGTTGGTTATGGTAGTATTATTAGGAATATTCTGTACAAGGTGAACTCCTCTAAAAGGCATATACAACCTTTTTAGAGGGTCTTATAAATTAGGAAATATTGGAAATTTCACTTACTGACTGATATAATCATCATTAACATGGGTAATCCACTGTCACTGACAGATTACACGTGCATGGAATATCATCATCATCTTGAGTTAAGTTGATTTGAGTTGAACGTCCCTTTCAGCAGAGAGGCTATATGAGACGTGGACCTACTGATTAACGTCGAATTCGAACCACTGAGCTCCCGCCGGGAATCGGAAAGGCGTGTACGCTAACCGCTTAGCCACGAAGGAGCTCCAAAATCATCTTCATCATAGGTATTCTGCCATAATGGCAAGTCATTTGGTAGAAATTAAGACGTTTTCATACATTACTTCCTCATCTACTCTCTTTTTCTTGTAATAACAATTTTTCGTTTTAATATCGTCCATCAATTGTAGCTTCTTATGTTTCCTTTTTTCCCTTCCTTCTCATGAGATATAGTTCATTCTCACAGACGTACTTTATGTTTCTGTTATAAATTACATTTAGTATTATTCTTGCCTCCCTTACAATTCCTATCAGTCATATCACCGACCCGGGATGTCACTTGGTCTATCTCGATGTGAGATTAGCCACAATTATTGGGAAACTGAAGTTATATGGGAATTAAAAATAAAAAAATCGAGTTTTTTTTTGTCAGTAGTTAGTTCAAGTGAACGAGTCCCATTTGATTGAGTCTTGTGTGGTCACTAAAATTCAATTTACTGGATTTCCCCAACCCTGTTTCCTATTGTTGGTGCAGCTTTTTCCAAACTGTGCAAAGACCACTCAGCATGGTACTTGGGAAAGAGTAATTGCCGAGGGAGGTAATTCTAAGTAATGTGTTAATCCGTTGCTTTGTGAAGGATTATTGTATTTTGTTTGGTGCTTATCACACCTTAGGGGTCAGTTTCCCAATAATTGTGGCTAATCTCATATCAGGATAGATCAAGTGGCATCAAAGCATCCCCAGGTCGGTGATAGTCATTAGTTTTCTACCTAACTATCTTAATTCTTCTTCCTTTTATATGTTGATAACGTTTATACGTTTTTAAACGTGTTTATATAGCATCCATGTTTTTGGCCCTATAGGACAATACTTCACATGAAACATTTGATGTAACTTCTTCTTAGCTCTATTCAAAGATCTATAAAAGTTTTCCTTCGTTTTCTTCTTTCTAATCGTTTCTTTCGCCATTCCTATTCTTACTTACATTTTACATTCACTCTTTTTGTCTTCACTGATAACGCTACTTATGGTCCTCAGCTAAATTCTCAGTTATTATTTATAATAATAACGATAAAATTATGTTTTTGAAACATGTGAAGGAGAAGGGGTTACTAGAAGAGCTATAGCACTGTTGCGTGTAATCAACATATTGGTCTTCATCAATATTATTTCTCCTTCTTAAACCAAAGCTCGCTGCATTTAAATTCAAATTTCATTCCCTTATTAATTTTATCAATCTCTACAACAGAAATATGGAATATTTTTTTGTGTTCATATATATTCCTGATTAGGAATAAAATTATAAATGTTACTTCCTATATACAGGGTCTGCCAGATTTGGAGGGGAAAACGCGTAAAACAGTACACTACGAAAAAGAAAAATGAAATGAAATCTTTAAGTTTTACGTCCCACGATTATGCCGGTTAGGCTAAAGGAGACGGTGATTATGAGAAATGAATGAAATGGTGGAATGAAGAAAGTGGGAGGAAACGGGAGAACCCCGAGAAAATTCACGCACACGGTGTTTGTCCACCAGGGTTTGGACCCTGGACCCCAAGCGCCAGAGGTGAACGCTCTACCACTGAGCCACCGCGGCCCACTACGAAAAAGAAAAGAAAGGAGCTCTGTATTTATCTAAATAGCACTATTTCTAGAAACTTTGTTCCCCTATTATTCCTATATTTTCAGACATAGTTGGACATATTTGGGACATAGTTGGAAAACACAGTTATAATAACTTTACTTGGTCTATCGATAAGATCAGGGGCGGATCCAAGGGGGTCGATCGGGGCAATTGCCCTCCACCCAGAAGAGGGAACTTTCTTATTTTATATATATAAATAAAACCCATCCCAGAGTATGGAGCTCTTAAAAGTACCTCTAAGTAGCAGTATTAGAACCCACCGCCCTCCTCAGAAGTCCGCCCTGGATCCGCCCTTGGATGAGATCAAGTACAGAGTTTACGGATGGTAACGCACTTTGCAGAGGTATCCAAACTTTAGTATCGAGCTTGAGTGCAATAATTGAGCGCGAGAGCACATCGGTATATAGGGTATAAGTCAATAACAACCCAGAGCCTAAGTTAGAGTGAACGGAAGCCGCAATAAGGATACTGAACGCGAACATGAGTAAGCGCGACCTCCATTGATAGCAAGGCTAAACCTTTGGCGGACGCGAGCCTAGTGAGGTAAATATATGTGATTTCAGGCTATCATGAACCTTATTGAAAACAGCGAGCCTGAGCTCGGGCCGGCACGAGTACGAGCTTCTAAGCATGAGCCTGAGCCTGAAGGCAATAGAAAGTCTTAAAGGAAAAAAGTACATATTTTGTTGTGAGAATACAGTGTGTCTCCATCATGCCATTGTGCTCTGAGTTTCTGTTGAAGATACTTATATATTAAATGATTAAAACAGACTTGATCATTGCTATGAACATTAACAACGAAGTACAGCCAAGAATGGACTAAATAGTTGTCTGTTACTACACTTTCCTTCACAAGCCGTTGTGGTACAATGGCAGATTGCGCAACTTTTGTGTAGTATTGAGTCGATGTTTGGATCCCAAATCTAATCTTTTTCATGTGTAATTTGCATTACCTTAGCGTTAATTACAAAACTGGTTCTTTCCGCATAACGACAATTAAGGTCACCGTTAATCGTGGAAAGCTCTCTTGTGGTTAAGCGGTTATCGTACGTGCCTTTGGTGGGAAGACCCAGTTTCGATTTCCGGTGGGAGTTCATGTGATTCGGATCCCACAATAAGCTGTAGGTTCATATCTCATATAGCCTCACTGTTAAAAGCTAAAATAAAAATCAAATCAAACCGAACGTTACCCGTGAAGATGTTAACAGATTTACTCCATTAACAGACTCCATCGAAATAATTACTATAAGAAAAGTTACTTATCCTTGTATTATAGGCAACCAACATTTCTTTGCTACTATAGAGGTTGCATAGAAGCTAGGAAATGTTATGGATTTTAAACTTGATATGAATAGCTACCGTTGCCTGTGAAGATGTTAACAGATTGATTCCATTAACGAGTTCCGCCAAGATAGTTACAATAAGAAAAGCTACTTATCATTGTGTTATAGGCAACCAACATTTCTTTACTACTGTGGAGGTTGCATAGAAGCTAGGAAATGTTATGGATTTTAAACTTGATATGAATAGTGACCGTTACTTGTGAAGACATTAACGGATTGACTCCATTAACGAACTCCGCCGAGATAATCATTTTGTCTATTGTAAGGAAGTTTGTAGTGGACAACATCGTGCCCGTGAGTTTTCTCGAGGTACTCCCGTTTCCTCCCACTTTCTCATTCCACCAATTCTTCCATAATCATTCACTTGCTTTAATCATCGTCTCCCTTAGCATAAAGGACATAATATGAGACGTTAAACTCATAAAAGATTGACACTACAAGGAGAATGTTAACGTAAAAGAATGCAATGATTTGAAAATTATGTAACCTACACAACAGGAAGATTGGTTTGGTTTCCTATCTCACAGGTACTATAGTTCATTATACGCAATTTGTGCATAAATATTGACAATATCCAACTCCCATCGGTACACTTATCTTTTTTTTTTTTTTTGTAGTTTCGCTTATACTCGTAATTTTACTTATACTTTGTCGGTAATATTATTTACTCTTTCAGATACATTTTTCTTATTTACCTCTCTTATTTACCTCTTCACTTACATCTATAAATACAAGTACATTTTTGCAATTCTCATACAATTGTAGTTTGTAAGTGCAAATCTTTTGTATTTTTCTGACACATTATGGTAGCATGTTATACTGTTTGAGAAACGTTTATATGAAGGATAAGTTAGCCACATACTACGAGGTGCATTGTAATTATAATAGTTTCCAATTTTTTTCTCAGGGCTGGTAACAGATAGAAACATACTGTTTATCTTAAAATACGCGAGTGCTTGTTGCCAATGTGTGACAGAGATGGTAACACCATATGTCAGATACAACTCTAACGGCAGCGGTGAGAGTGATGACTGTTTTTGATTCAAGAACAATGTGTAATCATTCGTTTTCTCCTTTTTTGTGGTGAGACACCGCTTGAAGTTCATCGCCAGTTGAGTGAGACATGTGATGATGGTGTCATGGATATACTGTATCTAATGTGCGCTCATGAGATTAAGTTCTAAGAAGGTTCTAAGAAGGTTCTAAGACGGTTCTAAGAAGGTTCTAAGGTAGAACGTCGTATGACAGCAAACCAAGACAATCTCGACTCGCTCAAGACGGGCTGACGACAAACGAGTGGAGAAAGTTGTTTTGGAGGATTGCTTAATGAGTGTGGAACACACTTGCCTCCACAGTAGAGACCTGCACGGGCCGGGCCTCCCGGGCCGGGCTTGGGCGGGCCGACACTGTTATTTTTTTGGGCCGGTCCGGGCTTGGGCTGGCCGAAACTGATTTCTCTTCAGGTCGGGCCGGGCTGGGGCCGATCAATTGCAATTCTTTAATAATTATTGACTTTCGTTAAACGATAATTGGAATAAAGCCAAATGTTGAAGAAGTGTGTCCGTGAAAAATGTTACAAAGAATGCAATAGCTATTTACAGTTTGTGTTGTTTAGCGGCTCCATTTTCACTATAGAGGATTGCAGGCATTATGTGGTAAATTGAGCTCTGACCTTGACCTCCACTGAACTCAAAATATAAAAAGAAGAGGTGGGAATGTTTTGCCTGTCGCTAAACAATATTGCCATCTTCACTTTATGCTAAAAATCAATTAAGTTAGATTTTTGTTACAGGTAATGGAGTTTTTGTTCTCTCGGTGACAGGCAAAGTTATAGGAGGCAATGGTACCATTCGGGAGGCAAGCGTCAGGTTGTGAACCAGAGTTTAGAAAATGTTTCTGAGGGTTAGGTCAAATTTAGTACAAAATTTTGAGAAAGATTCGGGCTCGAGCTAATTTTGTAAAAAATTTATCGGGCCGGGGTCGGGCCAAAAATTTTTAAAATTTATCGGGCCCGGGCCGGGCTTGGACCAAGAATTTTGAAAAACTTATCGGGCCGGGCCGGGCCTAGGTACGTTCGGGCTGGATTGGGCTCGGGCCGAAAAATTCGGCCCGTGCAGGTCTCTACTCCACAGTTGGCATTTTCTGTGGGATCTGTGCTCACAATTCTTGCGCGATGCGCGCGATACTTGCGCCAAGTTACGAATGCAGATGGACAATCACAAGGCTGCGCCCGCGGCATGTTGTCAGGAAATGTTGATGCTACTTTTGGCTATTTCCAAACGATGAAACACATTCTGCATGGTCACACATTCACTAACCGTGCAGCTGTTGCTTCAGCGATTTTCCAGTGGTCAAAAACAACTTCTAACGAAGCGTTTGCCGTGGTCATGGAGTCATGGCTTTGATGTAAAAAATGTGTACGGTTGGAGGGAGAAGTGATGCAAGTTTTACAGCTTTCATGTGATTAGTTAGTGAGAAAAAATAGGAGGTGTTATAACTTGAATGCACGTCGTATATAAAGGGTGTTTCAAAACAACACCGACAATGTTTGGGAATTGATTCCTGACATCAAGATAAGACAAAAAGTATAGACGAACCTGGGTGCACGAGTGCTTCCTTCCGGAGTTATAGGCTGCCGAAAACATTAAAAAAATGAACTTTAAAGGTCTATAACTCCAAAACTATGGGACCTACCGTAGTTGGGTGAAGGGTTCTTTTAGGAACTAATATGTGCGCTATCCAAAAATGCATATTTCAGAATCTTAAGGTACTCACGCAATAATTTTTATAGAGGGAGTTTGGTTACGGGCATATAATTTAAAGTACTCACAAACTACCTATTCTATATATAAAAAAAAATGTAGCAGAAGTATCGCAGGATTCAGAAACATGTAGTTTTGGATAGCACACGTATTGATTCCTAAGTGAAGTGTTGACCTGACTAAGGTAGATCCCATAGTTTTGTAGCTATGGACCTTTAAACTTCATTTTTCACGTTTTCAACAGCCTATAACTCTGAAAGGGAGCATTTGTGCACCCAGGTTGGTCCATACTTTTTGTCTTATCTTGGTGTCAGAAATCACTTCCCAAACGTTGTCGGTGTTGTTCTAAAACATATATATACTTCAGAAGCATATTCAAGAATACGTAAAGAGTGAATATGCTTGTAATAATTTTTATGAATACTTAACTAAATACTAGAGCTAAGTGAAACCATTTTCAGAACAAGAATCTAAAAGAATATGAATCTAAAAGAATATGATATTCATATAGTCTAAAATTGCTATATTGTATCAGCCTTGTGATCGCTGAGTGTTTACTGCTAAAAGAACAAACCAGTTACATATGAAAGAGATCTGAATATAAAATACAATTATTATTAGTTTGACTAAAACTACTTTAGTTATTCTTTTGTTTTAGTGTAAGCAACAACTGAATAACAAACATGTACCTTTGTCCAATGAGTTGTGTTCCATCACAGACTACAAATGTAAAATAAGAAATACACTTATTTGTTGCTTCTGGAAATTGTATAGCACTAAATGCAACGTCCATTTAAGTTTATCAGATCTTGTTCATCTCGAACAAAATAAATTCATACAATTTTGTGTCACTTCCATTTTTCAATTATACCGCTACCCTCGTTGAAACATATTTATGGACCAGCGTACAGTTCTCTAGTTGTTGTTGTGATTAGAGAAACATGTACATTTGTGATTTATATTCCAGATTCTAATACAATTTTTGTCTTCGTGCTAAGAATTCCGTTGGCGTTGTGTATATGTATGTGACTGTTAAATTAGCCATTTGCTTTCAACATGTGCTCTAGTCACTGATAACTACATACTATTTGAGTTTTCAGCTGTCATTCTGAAATATTTTCCATTTGTCCTCTTCTTGTAGTCAATATCTGTTCTGTTAATTGGTTACGAATTAGTTTTTTTCTTGCGTGGGAAAAGCAATTTCCTTTTTACAAAAAGGCCAGACAAAAGCTATTAAGGGCAAGTGAATATAGTTCGTATGACATATAATTCTTCAGTAACAAAAGTATTATGATGTATCCCGTTTAGGTATACGATACGGGGTTCGATTTCCATTTGCGATTTTGCTTTCTTGTTTCATCTTCTTCGAATGCGGCTAAAGTATTTTACAAAGCCTCAATCAAGGTTACCTGTCAGTGGTGGATCTAGAAGGTAAAAACTGGGGGGGGGGGGCAGGCAGAACCCAGACTATGACAGGTATATTATGAGTTTACTACAAACTTTCAAAAATATATAAATAATACCTTCAATTACTTTTGTCACTCAAAAAGATGGGGGACTAGGCCCCCCGCCCTTGAGCTAGATCCGCCACTAGTACCTGTAAAAACCGGGGACAGGGAGTAAAGGTCGTCGAAGCCTAGAGTGTTACAACAATTGCGGTAAACAAGAAAGTATTTTGTCGTAATCTGAAGACCCTAGTGACAATTTCGTTTAACTGAAAGTGTTAAAAGATTGAGACGCTATAATTAAATTATTATATATATACATTGCAACATTAGTGGAGCTCTCTCATGGCTAAGTGGTTAGCGTACGTACCTTTGGTGTGGGAGACCCGGCTTCAATTCATATGATTCGGATTCCACGTTAAGCTGTAGGTCCACGTCTCATATAGCCTCGCAGTTCAAAGGGACGCTAAACTCAAAATTAGATTAAATGAGCTCAGCAACATTAGTGACTAAATATCGATTTATCTCGCATTTTTCCTAAACCTAAAATTGTCAAAATAATAGGAATCCAACCTAATTTGCAATTGCTTGGGCATGTTTGAAATAGTGTTGATCTCACTTCGTGGTATTTTTTCACTTTATTATTTAGTACTATTATTATTATATGCCATATAAATTAGCAATGAGGTTTCAGCATCATTATGTATCGTCGGTTTCACACGAGATTATTCTAAATCCGGATTCTGAGCATGAGATAATGCTTTCATATATTTTGTGAAATCGCTAATAATTTCATACTTCTGAACAATTTTCTTATTTCTTTCATCCGTATGCCATGCATATTGTAATAATTTTGGTAGTCAATAATGGATCGAGATTTATCCCCTTCACCAATTTATTATAAAATTTGTTAAATACAAAACGTCTTTGATTACAAAGAGTAAATAGTGTTTTCTCTTGTTAAGGTCCAAGTAAGAGGAGAATATGTGTTTTGCACGGTGCCCCTTTTCTCAAGGCAGTCTCCAAGGCACCTGCTGGTTCTGGTAAGTCTTGAAGGATAGCCCCCTCAGCTCAAGGCAGCTTCGCGAGGCTTGGTTGTAGAAAGGACCCCTAGTCCAGTGCGACCTCGGGAAGGATGGGTGTACCCCTACTCCAGTGCGACCTCAGGGCGGTGTAGGTGATTTGATCAGTTGGACGACTGATGCTGGGTCTCAGTCTCAGTCTTGTTCCTCTCAGGCTTGTTGCCTCTGTGAGAAGTTTCGGGCCGAAGCCCATGCCTTCGTTCTTTGATTGTGATTGGCTGTTGGTGAGGTGGTCAGATGTTGGTTGTGTTGCGGAGTCGCAGCTGTCGCGTCCTCCGGTGATCAGTTACTGATCCTGATCAGTCGGGCGGTTGGGGCATCCTATAGATTTGTCTTCTGGGCTGCGTTGTTCCAATTGCTTGCACATGTGGGTGAGGAGAGGTTCTGATGCCTCTCCAGAATTTTGCACTTTTTTTCTTCGAACGTCCTCCAGAAGGGGAAGGTCCAAGTCTTCGTGAATTTGCTGCACCCTGGTGTCGATTGAGTGACCCGTGATGGCCCTGGCTGCCCTGTTCTGCAGGACTTGCATTTGACGGAGTGTAGTTCTTGCTGCATGTTGCCACGCAGGGTGTGCGTACAGTAGGATAGGGCGGATACTCATCTCGTAGACGTGTTTCCTTGTCTTGTGAGTTAGGGATGGGGACAGGAGAATGGGTAGGAGTGCCAGGAACCTTTGCATTGCCTTCTTCGTTACTGTTGACACGTGTGTTCCAAAGGTGAGTTTTCGATCGAGCTGGACCCCGAGGTACTTTGTTTGCTCGACTTCCGTTAGCGGATGGCCATCTAGGTGGAGTCGCACTGGTGTCCTTGTGCGGTTTTTCGTAAAGTCGACAATTGCTGTCTTCCTTGCGTTAACTTTGATCTTCCATTTTTGGGTCCAGCTGTCCAGCAGTTGTAGATGGCGCCTGAGATATGTTGAGGCATATCTCTCGTTTCCGTGACTTGCAAATATGGCGGTGTCGTCTGCAAAGGTTGCGATGGAGGTGTTCAGGGTGGTAGGAATATCATTGGTGTACAATGCGTATAGGATGGGTGAGATGCAGGAGCCTTGTGGGACTCCTGCATGGATCGTATGGGGGGGAGATTGCTGCCCTGCGTGGGAGACGTAGAATGACCTGTGATACAGATAGGAGGCGATGACTCGGATCATGTAGTGAGGAAGGGCTTGAAGATAGAGCTTGTGAATGAGCCCTTCGTGCCACACCCTGTCGAAGGCCTTTTCTATGTCCAGAAAGACCCCCAACGTGTGGCCTCCGTCGTTAAACCTGGACGTGATTATTTCCACTACTCGGACCAGTTGTTGTTCTGCGCTATGTCCAGATCTGAATCCGTACTGGTGGTCGGGGAGTAGCTGGTGATCCTCAATGTGCTGCTTCAGTCTCCTTTGAAAGATTCGTTCGAATACCTTGCTGGTATGCGAAAGGAGACTGATCGGGCGATAGTTGTTTGGGTTGGACCGAGTAGTTCCTGGTTTAGGGATCATCACAATTCTCGCCTGCTTCCATGCCTTCGGAAAGTAGCCTGTAGTCATGATTCCGTTGAAGATTCTACAGAGCAGAACCAGGGCCTTGCGGGGTATGTTTCGGAGTGCAGCTGGTGTTATCCTGTCGGGTCCGGAAGCGCGGTGCAGGTTCAGTCTCTTGATGACTTGGTGGATTTCTCTAGGGGTGGTGAGAGCGGTTGGAGGCGTAGGATCGTCCAGGTCTGCTTCTTCCAGTGTGTGTCTGACTGCGTCTTCGGTTTCCGGTGGGGTTTGGATGTTGTTTGTGTGCAGGATGCCTTCGAGCGTTTCGGCAAACAAGTCGGCTTGCTCTTGGGCTTCATACAATGGTCCTTGGGGTCCCAGTAGGGGGTAGTTCCGAGGTCCTGAGGATGGTTTGGTGAATCCTCTCACCAGCCGCCAGAAGTCCCGGTTGGGAGAGTCTAGTTCCTGCAGTCGCTGGTTCCAAGCCTGTAGTTTTAACCGTAGCAGCCTCTTTTTGACCCTGGTGGTGAGGCTGTTCCACAGTTGCTTGAAGTTGGGGTGGCGGGTGCGTTGCCACTGCTTTCTGGCCCAGCGCTTGAGGTGAATCAGGACTGTTGTGCGTTGCTCTTCGGGTGATGGAGTTGGGAGTCGTGTGGGGTTGGTAGTCGTGGCTAGTCTGAGTGCATTTTGGATTTGGGTGGTGATGGTGGTCACTGTCTCGTCTATGGTCTCTGGGCTGTTCACGGGGAGCCGAGGGTTAACTGTTTCTGCCAGCAGCTGCCTGAAGTATTGCCAGTCGATGGTGGTGATGGTCGGGAGTTCAGAGTTTTTCAGATGGTGGCGGATGGCAAGTGTCTGAATCACTGGTACGTGATCTGATTTCAGAGCGTGGATGGCTGTTGGTCCTTCCAGGAGAGCGAGGTTGGCGGTGAGTACCATGTCCAGTACGTCTGGTCTTCCTCCATTGCGGGGGTAGTGTGTTGGTTCGTTCGGTGCGGCCGGGAGCAGATCGATGTGCCTGAGGGCCCTGTGAAGGATGTTGCCATTCTCGTTGGTTGTCCTCGAGTTCCATTCAGGATGTTTACAATTGAGGTCTCCCCCAATTAGTATCTTCTGTCCTTGCTGGCGTAGTATTCTGAGGTCCTGCGGCTCCAGTCGGGTGTTTGGGGACCTGTAGGCTGCAAAGATCTTGACCGGACCCTCAGGTGAATGGAGTGTGATGCCCGTGACCTCAAGGGATTGGAGTTGGAGGGGAGGAAGGAGATCGTGGGGAAGGTGATTCTTGATGATGATTGCTGTACCGCCCCTGGTGGTGGCCCCTGGGCGGTCGGTTCGGTGAACTGTATAGTTTTTGAGGTTGAAGAGGATTGGAGGTTTTAGGAGTGTTTCTGAGATAAGGGCGATGTCAACTCTTTCTCTCTGAAGGAAATCTTGGAGGGTGTGTTTTTGTGTGCGGATTCCCTCCGCATTCCAATGGACGACCCTGAGGTCACGGGAGATTGTCGGCCTAGTCCGTACCATCATCAACCAGGGTAGCAATGACTTCGAACATGGTTGTGATCCTGGTGACCGGATCAGTAGCTTCAGCTATCTTCCTCAGCCCCGTCTTGATCTTCTCCAGGAACGTCCTCAGGTTGAGCCCTTGGAACAGGTCTTTGATCTCCCTGATCATGTCCATGATGGAGGTTGTGTCTGCTGGTGGTTTGGTGTCGTTTTTCTGGTCTGTGGTTTGGTCACCTGTCTCGTTCTTGTTGGTTTTGTCTTCCGTCTGTCCTTGGTTGGGGGTGGGTGGTTTGGGGTCGCTGTTGAGTGCTCCGGCGTAGTTCCGTCGTCTTTGTGGTTTCTGAGTTGGAGTGCTCTTGTTTGCGGTATCACTGGTAGGGTTGGGGGGAGGTGGCTCGGGTTTTGATCTTTGTTGAGTTCTTCTTGCTTTGGCTGCCTTTAGTGTCGGACACCCTTGATAGTTCGCTGGGTGATCCCCACCACAATTTGTGCACTTTGGTGGAGTTTCCCTATTGGTCTTAGGGCACATTGTGCTGAGGTGTCCCTGTTCGCATTTTACACATCTGGGTGCAGCGCAGCACGTTCGTTGCGAATGTCCTACGCGCTGGCACCGGTAGCACTGAAGTACACTTTGTCCCCTGTACGCTTCCACCACTACCCGGTAGCTTAGGAGGTGTTTTAGGTCGTATATTTGCGATAATCCTGGGGTCTTGACAAGAGAAACCAGGAATAGTGGGAAGAGGGGCTTCTCGCCGTCGGGGCCACTCCTCCCCCGGAGTTGAGTCACAGATTTGACTGGATAGTCTAGGTCCAATAAGTCTTGTTGTATGTCATTTGGGTCGGTGTCAATGGGTAGTTTCCTTATTACCACCTTGAAAGGACGATCGCGCTTCGGGGTCTCAGTTGCATAGGAGCGACCTGTTTGTTGGCAATAGGTTTCAATCTTCTCAAAGTCACTGAGTGTGGCACATCGAAACGTGATGTAATCTTTTCCGTGGCTGTCCACTTTGGGGGAGGCGGCACAGATGGCTGATACAGTTCTTGTGAAATTGTACACTTTTTCCACACCATAGATGTGAAGAGGAGGTATGTGTTTCTTGGAAAATGTGCTTGCTTGCTCATTTGTCTCGTCTGTGGCGTGTTCTGTCTGGGGGTCATCGGGGCATTCGTCTGCTAGGGGCGAGAATTGGTTTCTGAATTGTATCAGGGAGGGGATGTTGGTGGCTTCTTGCCGGCGGGCTCTCTTCTTGGCTTGCTTGAAGTCGTTGTCAGACTCTTGGTTGCAGTCCTCGTCTGAGTAGTTTTCCATGTCAATGAGGTTGTCTTGGTCTTGAGTCTGGGGGGGGCTGGGGCAGACTGTGTTTCTGCTCTGTCGGTCGTGGAGTGGTGTTGTGGGGGGGCAACGCTGGGGTTAGCCGCCTCTTGTAGTTCGTCTATGCTGACTGGTATGAGTTTGGGCTTGGTTCTTCTCTTCTGTACTGCTCCAATATTGCTGAACCGCATGGATTTCAGCTGGTTAGTCAGAGTGGCCAGGGGGGTTGAACTGGGGGGTTTTCTGATGGGGGGTTCGGTGGGTGCGGCCCCTGATGCTGATCCTGTCTGCCCTGTTGGCGTGGTTTTAGTCATCTCTCTGCTTTGGGGGGGTCGGGGGGTTGAAAATTGTGGGGGGGCTGGAAGTTTTATGGGGGGGCTTAGCACTGGTGTTGCACTTGGAGACACTTCTATTGTACTATTGGTGTAGATTATGTGGTACGAGAGTCTGACTGTTTAGAATGTTCGCCGTGGCCCTTGAAAGGACCGCTGCGCGTGGGAATGACGTAACTTTTAACCAAAAATCACTAAAAGTTTGTCTCTTGCACTGTTTATGCACGTTTTTGCGTGCCGGGGCTTTTTTGGCTTGCGCCCGGCTGGCCGATTTTTCTTTTAGCCGATGTTATGAATATAATTATTAGTCACTATCGTTTTCTTATTGGATTAGTGGTCAATGTTTATTGGTAATGAGTGGGAGCTAATTTTCAGTTTTTGGGCACTGGTCACCACGATCCGCACACTGCCACTTCACTAGGCAGACTGGATGAATCCAGGGCCTGTCTTGTCTTTTATACGAAATTTGAATGCAGAATTGCTTCCGCCCATCAGCGTGCAGTATTTTCGTACGAACTAGCCAATCACGGAAGGGTGCTTTCCTTCGGGTCCGCGCTTTCAGATGACTAGTTTTTGCTCTTCAGTGCTGTAGCGTTAGTCTGCTGTGTGCGTTTGGTGGCATGCACATGCACACACTAACTACAGCCTAGCTACTAAATAACACTTTCAGAGCACTTTCACAGCACTGTTTCTCACTAAACTTTCACAAAGTGTAGCGTTAGTGTTCCGATTGGTTTTTATAATGTTTCTGGGGCGAAAATGTTTATTTTTCCTCAGAAAAACACACGAATATCAGGAGTATTAACAAGCGTGGGTCCACTGTTTACAACTAACATCCGGGTACTGATGCTGGGTCCCTCGGTGTTCCTTCTTTTATTTGTCCTCCTCGGGTCCTTTCGTGAGGTTCGTCTGCTTTCGGCGTTCCTCGGTGTCCTTCCGCGTTGGCTTGCTGTCTGCTATGTTGTTTGTAAATAATAACACGTGTTGAGTTGACACGTGCGTCTGTTGTGATGTGGGGGTCCTTGCAATATAATATTTCCTAGGTATGCATAATTATTTCTTTTGATCCCTTTTAAGAGAAGTTCTCTTTTCTTAAATATAACATCCATACTTTCTGGTTCTGCATAACGTAACTCGTTATACACAGATCCTCAGTCATAATTATAGACAGATTAAATTACTAAAATCACCTAAAACAGTTTATGCTGCGTTTAGCTTTCCTGGGTTTTATTGTGGCACACACTTATTGAAATAAATACACACCTTTATGATTATGCGTACATCCCTTTTTATGATGGTTCCTGAATTATATAGTTTATTTTACAAAACGTTATGACAACGTAAAGACAAAAACTCATCAAAAACATCATATTAGAATCAATTTTTGATTCTCTTTTCTTTTCGTATTTTCTTCTTCTTCTTCAAACTGGTTAGTGCATATTTTAAAGTCATACATTGCCCGGAAATATAAGAAAAGATATTCAAAATTACACTGAAAGTACAAGATGTCGTTGCATCAAACTTGAAGTAGGAAATCAAGCCTTGAACCTTGGGGCCTACTATTATTGGGGCTACTTGGGGCCTACCTGTCTACTGGCAGCAGGTTCATTTACCTACAGGAATATCTTTGTTTTCCAGCCACTGTTGTATAAAATAATTCAAGAATTCTTCTAAATTTTCATTAGCAGAAGCTTCACAGTTAGTACCACCGGTATAATAGGGCAGAAAACCAGGAGGATCACAGAGATTGGTATCAGTCTACAGCGGGCCAATTCCTCTCCGTTATGCTTGCTTGGAGCTCTGGGAGACGCCTAATTCAAAAGTGTTTAGCTTGCTCGCAGCTTTAGGCCTCCTATTCTGCCCACTTAGTTTGCTCGGAACTTTGTGGGATCCTTAACCTCAGCCACCCAGCTTGCGTGGAGTTTTGTGGTTTTCTAACATCTCTCTGTTTGCGTGGAACATTAAGGATCTTAAATCCTCTCCGCTGAGTTTGCTCGGAACTCTGTGGAGATCCTTCTCTAGGCTGCTTGGGTCTTGGGATACCTTTCTTTAAACAGTTGTTAGAAGATTTTGTAAGGAAACTCGAGAGTGGCAGAAAACGATTCCCGAACATAATTTACTCTACCTTTGCTCTACCTAAGCAGTACTTTACAAGAGTATCTACGTAATCTTATATGATATCGATCTCTGGTAGCAATTTTCATGGTTTCCAGCCCTCGTCATCAATGATCAGGTCAGAATCCATGAAATCTAATTGTCATACAGGAGCATAGGCGCCGACTTGAAAATATTGGAGGGTCCAAACAATGAATAAATGTATCATCATCATATTCAGCCCTTTTCTATCAATTGCTTCATGAAGCCCCCCCCTTCCCAAAATCTGGGTTTGATACTCCGCTGCATAGATCTTCACTTGTCATATGAGTGCTGCCAGTGTTGGTTGAAGCTTCAGTGCTCTATTCAACACCGTTTTGAAAACGGCGTTTTCTATCGAATAAGAAGGCTGTTCCTAATATTGAATTAAAGACCAGACGAAATGTAGGACAGAAATTCATGCTCCTCTTTGTTAATTCTTGTTCGACTGGATTATATTAGAGGGGCGAGGACCCCACCCTTAAATATTGGGGAGGGGGGGCAAAAGTGTCCTGCTCCCCCAAAGTCGGCGCCTATGTACGGGAGCAACTTATCGTCTAAGAAGCACTAATATTTCTACCATTTTGTGGATACTCTATAGTTCATTTGTCTGCGTGCAAAGGCTCTCGATTGAAATTAGTTAAGTGAAAGATATTAACAAATAGTGTTGGTTTATATTTGTAAGTTTGTGTCAGCATTAGACGGATTAGTTTCACCATATGTTCTACGTAATCCGACAGAAAACGTAAGTACAGAACTTCTACGTTTTCCCCTTGAACAAATTGCGTTATCTAGTTTCTTGCTAGTTTTCCCTTTACTTTTGTGTTTTCTAATATTTTCATCAAAAAGTCGAGAGCAGCATGAATAGTATAAACTTGTGTAAATTGCACACAGAATCTCGTAAATGAGTTGCAAACCGTTTGGCGGTCCTGTTGACTATCGATTGATTTCTTTCTCAAGATTCAGTTATTCCGATTTTCTAAGCCCAATATACAACAAATACTGTGCCGTCGTAATCGTAGCTATGTGACATGTGCGTAATTTTCTCACTCAACATCTTCGGCTAGTTTTTAGCTTCAATATCGAATATTAATCCTAAATTTCATACAAACTTTTAAGATGATTAACAAATGATTGAAATTTGCACAGCTTATATTTTCCGAAAAAACTCTAAAAAAGAGGTTGCCTCCGGTTTTTACATAATCGCAGTTGTCACCGGTCGCAATTATCATATATTCGAAGCCTAGTAAATTCTCTCGTGGCTGTATGTTATTATTTTTATCCGCAGGAGACCCTGGTTCAATTTCCAAGGGAGTTCATGTGGTTCGGATCCCGCGTTAAGCCGTAGGTCCATGGCCCGTGCAGCCGCACTTCTGAAAGTGACGCTAAACTCAAATTCAACGAATTAACATCGAAGCCTAGTGCTACAATTTATCGGACTAGGTCATGGAAATGTGGAGCTGTACCTTCACACATCGCTTGTTGATTTGTCCCAAATAGAGGATTATAGTTGCTTTATCTTTGCTATTTGTGAATTATAATTGTGAATTATAAGGTTCACTGTCTGTTAATTAAATGCTCCATATACGGAAGTACAGACAAGTATATTTAGTGGACATCCAATAAATACTGGCAGATGTAATATGGACATCCAGAAAGCATCTATATAGTGAAATTAACATATTCTCCACGTACATATGTGTTACAATGCGTTTCTTTCCGCTTGATGTCGAGAGAGCGGTGCGGAAACATTAGCAAGTGATACGGCAGTTGGACGCCAGTCCAATTTGGTTCCCTAAATACATAGATAGTAGGACAAAGTAGTAAATAGCGTTTTCTTATTACTGTTTCCTTTAATTTAATAACACTTTTAGATAATATTAGGACTGGAATTACTTGGATAGAATACATAATACAATTGTTTACAGTAATTATCATTTTTTACAATTAAAATCGGATGAAAATCAAAATCGTTGGCCGTAAGAAGTGACTCGCTGTTATCGACAAATGCTGCACATAACGCGTGGGAAGACACATTCGCAGCCTCCGATCGAAACACACGCTGTCAGTGTGAAGTACTGTACGTTTCTCAATTATCCAAGTGTTGTTACTCAGTATTCGAATGCAATTGCGATGTGCGTATTATTTCTGAATATAATTTCAGTGCAGGCATTGTTCAGTGTATAAATTAACTGTCTGTATGAGACGTGGACCTACGGATTAACGTGGAATTCAAACCACACGAACTCTCGCCGGGAATCAAACCCTGGTTTCCCACGCCAAAGGCGTGTACACTACCGCTGAACTAGGAAGGAACTCTCGAGAAAGATATTTTGTAAATTCCAGTTCTAACGTTCCGGCTTGCTCTCTCAGCCAACTTCTACAATGCTGGCCGATGATGAGGCACGTTGTCGGCCACGAGCAGAAAGAAACGCACTGTATAAGGAAATCTAAAATGAAATCTTTAAGCATTACGTCCTACTAGGCTAGGCTAAAGGAGACGATGATGATAAGAAATGAATTAAATGATGGAATGAAGAAAGTGGGAGAACACGGAAGAACCCCGAAAAAACCACGCACGAAGTTTTTGTCGACCACAAAGTTCGCTTGGCGCAAGCTGGGATCGAACCCAGGACCCTATGCACCAGAGGTAAACGCTCTACCACTGGCCCCTCAATTTGGTTTAAAACCAGGGACAATTACTTTTACTGAACATCACTCAGCATTCTGTTTGCAATCATGATCCTCTTTCTGGCTGTATTATGGTAAAAATCACTAAAGTTTCTTCATAATTCAGATTTTTATTCCTTTCTTATGGCATCGGAAAATTTGCGACGTAGGTGACTTATTCCTTAGCACACAGTACCTCCGCTGAAGTACACAGTTTGGTATGTTTGCGAATATAATCCGGACATGGAGGAAACAAGATGGTGGATAGAGAGCTGTGCTACTAGCGCCTCCTACAATCTCTTCATTACTTTTCTTCCCGCTTTCTTTTTCAGTTTTTGAAGAAAATGTTCAGCTGTTCACCAAAAGCGAAGAGAAAGTAACGTACGACAGATAAAAAAAAAAAGCGTTGTTTCTCTCTCTCTCTTGCTCAAAGGAGTCTCGAAGGAACGTGTAGCAGTCAATGGTTTTATCAGAGTACGGTTAGTGACATCATAGGATGACAGATCGCGATATATATATTGAAAAATGATGGCTACGATAGAATCTTGTTGCCGCCTGGGACGATTTGCAGTGTAGCCAGCTTTGCAAGTGGAGTAAATCACACCACTTTCTCTGCAATATTTCTATCCACGATTTTTTTTTCTCTCGCAAAAGAAGGGGAGAGAATCTGTCAGACAAAAGTGATGCTCAAATATCACCCTTCGCTCCATCATCTTTCACTTTGTATTCTATCTTCTGTGGAAGTTACTCTTTTTTTTTTAATGGTGTGTTTTTGATTGGTTCTTTTTCTTTCAAAATTCGACCAATCAATACGTGAATAAATATTTCGTAGAGGGGAAAAGCGAGAAAACTCGTGCAAGAGATATCGTTTCACAAACGGACCTTTGACTTATAGGTATTTTTTCACTCACCCACACACACACTAATAGATGCACATATATACATCTTAAAGTATTCACTTCCACTGTTTTTTTTTCTGTCTTTACGAAACAGATTTGGATTTTCTTGGTTTATCTTCCTTTTTCTGATTCCTCGATATCTCTTCTTTCTCCCCTTTTTTCTTTTCCATTTTTATGTTCTTTTGTATTTTATTCTTTTCCTTTCGGGCGCTTATCGGTCTAACATTTCCCTCGGGACTACTTTTGGTAGTCAGTTACTTTACTCAAAATCTATCCCTTACTCTTATTTTTTTCTTCTTTTCGTTTTATGTTTTCCACGGAAAACCATGTATACAGCTACGCAGTGGGACAGAAATATCGCTAGGAATTGACGATGTCTATTATTTTATAGATTCTACCAAGTATTGGAAAAGTGCTTTCGACTCTGGAACTCGAGAACACCGGGTATTTTGAATGGGGAAGCAAGAGTAGGGAATTTTCCCTCTTCTATAGTTTGGTTAGACTTAACAAAAACGAATGATATTTCGATCGAGATGAATACTATTACCTCTCTAATTCCTCCTAGACAAAATCTGCGGGTACCCATCTATCAGAGACACCGCGTCTTATGTTGAAAATTTCCTTCTTCGTATATGATAGAAAATAAGTAAAGCCTGTGACAAACGTCTTGGCATTTCAGTTAAACGAATAAAACGCAAGCTCCGACGCGACGTTGCCGAGTAGTAAAGGGGTGTGGCTATGGCTAAGCAAACGAACTATAGCGCGATCAGGTGGTAGAGGATGGACGTAGATGTGTACAAAATAAACGTGGCAACATCGCTGGTCTCTCATTTGCTAGCAGCATTTAAAGGGAACTGGGAGTGCCGCCTTTAAATGCCAAGATGTTTGACACGCCGTTTAGTTCCAGTGGTTTTCTTAGAGTAAATGTAAATTTTCACTATTTAGGAGCACCATTAGAAAACTCACAATATCATCAACAAAACATTGAGAGCAATAGTTAATAATAATAATAATAATAATAATAATAATAATAATAATAATAATAATAGAGTTGAAAGTCTTTCAGCTTAACATCCCACATTATTCCCTTTAGGCTAAAGGAGACGGATGATTCAAGCAAGTGAATGATGACGGAAGAATTGGTGGAATGAAAAAGTAGGAGGAAACGGAAGTACCCCGAGAAAACCCACGGACACGAATGCTGTCAACCAGAAACTTACTTGGCCGGGAATCGCACCAAGGATTCCACGAACCAGAGATAAGCGCTCTACCAGTGAGCCAACGTGCTCTTGGGAATCATGGTATCGAGGAAGAGTTTGTAGAAAATGTGCGGAGATCTTTCGAGCGATGTGAATAGAGGTCAATTATGCAAGTAGAGCGGGAGAACCGAAAATATGATCGACAGCTCACACAATTCTTCACCGTCAACTACGCATGCGCAGAAAATCAAGCCTGATGACTAGAGCAACCCAAAAGCATAAAAAGGATAACAACAGTTTACACATATGGTTGGTACCTTAAACATGGTTGTGGTTGTCTAAGGGCCAGATGAAACTAATTTTAAAAGCATAATAAAGTATAATTTTAGAAAATAAAGCATACAGCATAATTTAAAATATATAGCACAATTCCTGAAAAAATCTCTTTAACTACGAGTTTAACATACTGTATTAATATTTTTTAAAGCCAATATTTACAATACAAAATCATTGAAAACATAATAATGCAACAATGAAAAGCTTATTTTTATTTCTGTAATTTTTTTTTGGCGTAATCCTTTGATGTGGAGAAAAGCAACAAGGAGAAGAAGAAGAAAACTTCGGCCAACAATGAATAATATACAAGAACTCCACACTATATTGTTATGTGTACCCAGTGGCGTATTTAGGGGGGTGGCTTCCGGGCTTAAGCCCCCCCCCCGAAATCTTACTTAGTATACTAAAGTAAATGAAATATCTTGCAGAATTTTCACATTTCCAGGCAAAGCCACCCCCGAAATTTAGCAAAGCCCCTCCCGAAACAAAATCGTAAATACGCCACTGTGTGTACCTCTTGAACTTGAGCACTTTCTGTAATTTTTGGTGGCATCTTTTACTGTCCCTTTCTATATATATGCACCTCCAGAGGTGCCCATCCCCCCCAAAGCTGATGGCGCACTCCCCCCCAAAACTAATAATCTCTTCCCTTCTCAAAACTCAAGTCCTCTAAAAACAATTGCCCAGTGTAGCAGTAGTTTTTATAGTACTAGTAATTGTTATTTTTGTTGTTTTTATTTCCTGTAGTAGTATTATAGAATGCTTGTAGTAGTAGTAGGGGCAGTAGTAATTATAAAAATGGCATTACTTTTATTAGTAGTCTTGGTAGTGTACAATACTAAATATGTTCTATAAGGATATTGAAGGGTATAAAAACTTCTACACACTGTGTATGGCATAGGTATTCTTTTTTTTTTTTTTTACAATTAGTAGTATTATTTTTTTCTTTACAAAATATTGATATAATTCCCTTGTACATGAAAAGTAAGACGCAAGTTACAAGTTATTGAGTTTGATAGCAAAAGAAAATGTTATCCTCAAAATTAGCCTACAAAAAGAAGTGATATCCAACAAAAAACATTCCTGTAAAAGAGCCAAGTACGAGTGGCCTTAAAAAGAATTGAAATCACAAAAATAGGCGCCAAGTTCTGGTGGACAACGGTTACAAACACTCACTGGCTCACTTCAAATTTAGATTTGAAACTTGGCTGTTGTCTGTATGGTTACCACTAGCTCACAATTATGTCAAACTACTTTATAATTTTCAATAGACAACATAGGCAAGTTTCAAATCTAAATTTGAAAGTGATTCCTTGAGTGTTTGTAACTGTTGTTCACCAGAACTTGGCGCCATCCTTTCATATAGCAACTTGCGCGGTACTTCATTCATAGAGTTTCTAAGTAGGGGGTAGGGGAATTCATTCTCGAGATTAAAAAACAAAAAAATCGCATCGAGTTCCAATGTTATTCTGACGACAGCAAAATTACTTATTCGACATTAGAGTAAAATTCTTCCCCAATTTTTTTTATTCCTCCCAATTTTTTTCTCGATGGCACAACTTGCGCCATTCATCCCTCCTGTGGTGGTTCTCTCTTAAAACGAACCAACCTTTCCTTTCATACGGCTACTTGCGCGGTACTTCATTCATCGAGTATCGAAGCAGGGGGTACGGGGGTTCACCCCGGAAAATTTTTGAAAATTAGCTTCTCAAAATCGTGTTTTCATGCTATTCCGACAGTAAAATTGCTAGTTCGAAAGTAGAGTAAAATCCCCCCCAAAATTTTTCTCAATGGCGCAGCTTGCGCCATACATCCCCCCTGTGGGCGGCCCTGTGCACCTCTAAGGTGCACACAAGTGACAAAAAAACTACAGTGCATTAAGTGGAAAGTTCGTTAAATATGAAAGAAACAGGTTGCATAAAATATTAATAAATAGATCAAGATATTTAGAATATTTAATATATAGTAAATATTATGCATTATACACGATTAATGTAAAACAATGATTGAAATTAACAATAAAGCATAATAAAACATAATTAAACGAAAAATAAAGCTAATGTGGGTTGCTCTACTGATGACTTACCAAGGCTCGAAACACTTACAATCAGTTTGCTGAACTGCGTTGCCAATGACGATATTTTTCTTTCACGCCAAATACCCTGTATGTATACAGTTAAGGCCACTTGTTACCTATTGGAAAAGGAAGTCAGAATTTACGAATTCTGGGTTCAGAAAAGTAACATACATTTCTAGGATAATTGTAAAACACTCCAATAGGTATGTTTGGTGTGCTATTATACGCAGTTAAATTGTGGGCTCATTTTTTCCTTCAAGGGGATGTTCCTGTTCATAACTCTTACTTGAATATATTGAAGAACTTTGCTATATCATGTAGCCGACATTAATCTTTCAACAGAATGGTGCCCCATCACATGCAGGTCAGATTTTTTTTAAATATCACATTTCACAATTATTCTATTAACCAGGACAGAGCAACTTCTTGGCCTTCATATTTCCTCAACATTACCTCACTCAGGGACGTAGCCAGGATTTTGTGAAAGGGGGGGGGGAGGTCCGTGGCATGAAATACTGTGGTCATTACACCAGGGGCTCGATCATTCTAAACTATTTTACTGGAACATATATTGGTTCGTTTAACCAGGATTTCGTAACGGGGGGAAGGGGGGCATGGCATTCTGAAGGCCCAGGAGCTCGATCAATCTAAACTACAACTTTACTATCAACATATATTGGTTTGTTAGGACAAAAAAATGAGGATATGTTGGTAAGTATTTTAATATAAAACTATAAAGAAATCTCGAATAAAATAAAAATAATAAAAAAAAGTATTGAAAATGATTATACAATATTTACGTCCTTCCTCTGTTTATTCAAATATAACAATTTTCTTTTCATTATGACCTCAACTATTATAAAAAGTACATACTCAATAATGTCTTGTAAAATATTTTATAATATCTGCGTTCCTTTCTCTATTAAATCAATTGCTAATAGAACTTTCTTTCCACATAAAATTTTGTTTTTAATATTCCTTCAACTACTGTCTTTTCCAAATGACATGTTAAAGGAGCATTAAAAAATTGTTTTTGAAATAACATGTTTGATACTGCAAGGATGCCATGAAGAAAAATTATGATAAAAAAAAAAAATGTCCATGCTGTTACACAATGGCACTATGCTTTCGGAAGCTTGAAATCTCCCTAACTAGTAGCAGAAAGTCTGAGAATTCCGTAACTTTTTTAGAAATTTCAAATTCCCTGACTCTTCCATGATATCTCGCTCACCTCGCCACCATGTATTGCAAATAATACAAATGTCCTCATAAGAAAGAGTAACCAAAAGCTTCCTTTAGTTTTTATTTTCAACGCTGATCCTTCGTTTTCTCATTTCATTTTGTTTCACCCTTCCTTAATTTTTTTTTCATTTCTGATCTCGAAGGGGTGGCTCCGGACCCCTCCCTTACCTACATGCCTGCCTCACTGAATTTTGCCTTATGAGGGTACGTCAAAGACAAAGTGTACGCTACAAAACTTGACAATATATTAAACTTAAAACAAAGCATAACAGTTGCCATAAACTCTTGTCACATTAGAAATGCTACAGAACACATCGTGAGAAATTGACGCCAGGTTGGACATTGTTCCTGTCACCAAAACACCTGTGTGTAAGTATACAGATCTGAAGTTAATTTATGTTGCATTAGAAAGTTTTGAATTACGTAATGAGTTTCATGTAGTAAAGATGAAATACATGTTTTCTTATTCCAAACATTTTAAAAGAATGTTCAAGTCTCACACTGGAATTCTGTATATATAAACGTTTCTGGTCATCTCTAATTGTTTTCTCTCTAATGCCCAAGTCCTGCCTTAGGTAATTTTCCGCCCCCCCTTTTCCTCCAGAAAGAAAAAAATCTTAAAAGCCATGATTTTAAGTATGTTAGCTCATCAAGAACAACGAAGGGGATAGAAAGAGCAATCGCACTCAGAAAGGCATAAACACTACAAATACAATCCCGTTGCGTCTGTCCTTTTTTCTTTAAACAATAATCTATTATGTTAGTGAAAGATAAAGCAAACAAACCTGCTCAGGATAATCATTTTTATAGAATTCAATATCGAGTTTCAGTCTCAATAAATCAGTTTGCGATTCCAGTCCAACTAGCTCTTTTATCTTTATTGCTTGATTTTGCTTCTACATCTGTTAAATTAAAACAAACAAACAAAAACTAGTTGTTACCTTCAATGATAAGAAACTTTTGTGACACAGACTAGATTAATTTTTATATCAAAACTGTGATAATAGGACTCGGAAGTTGAAGACCTAAAACATATCTAAGAAGGATCTATAAAAAGACCTAAAAATATCTAAAAAAGGACGAAAAATAAGACCCAATTTTATTAGAAGGGCTATTTAATGAATATAATGCTCAAGAAATGCAAGCTTCTGGTAGGTTAAGAGTCCCTATCACTGCGAAATTAAAATACCGCTAATTTTACAGTAATTATGTGATATCTTCAAATAGATAAAAGATAATCGAAAAGTGGATCAAGACCTCCCTAGACGATGTTATTTTGCATGAGGTACCGTTATCATGAGTCACCTAGTAGCTTTTCGTTTGTAGCTATTTAGAAACGCGAAAATAAATGCCAATTTTCTACATGACTGGAAATCGAAAGCAGATAAATGAGTCATGATAACGGTATCTCACGCAGAATAATATTGTCTAGGGAGGTCTTGTTCCACTTTTCGATTATCTTTTATGTATTTGAAGATATCACATAATTACTGTAAAATTAGCGGTATTTTAATTTCGCAGTGATGAGGCCTCTTAAGGGTCTGTCCTTCTTTCACAAACTGAAGTACTAACTAAAATATGAAAACTTCCCCACCCTCACTCCCCCTCCTGGAGGACATTGTTACGCCTCCTTATCTGACTTGTGATTGTTGCAGATCTGGTCTCATCAGTCCAGTCGTTGAAGAATATCTTATCCTCTGAATTTTCTTTACTAAAGAAAAGATATTTAAGAGGTGGTGGTGATTCGAGTTAATGGTCAGTAATTTATTGTTGAAAGATGAAGTGCACAAAAAGACGTTAAGACCTGGTAAAAGCTTTAAAAAAGACCAATTAACTAAAAAAAAGGCAAAAAAGGACAAATAAAATCTACTATTTTTTGGACTACAATGACCTAAAATGAACATATAGCCTCGTCTTCGGGCACTCGTATAAAAGGAAGATTTTTCCTCAACTTCCGGACCCTAGTGATAACCAACTAAATGGAACAGGTGTTCGCAACTATTCGCGATCTCAGTTCACGTATTTGACAACAATCAGGTAATTCATGCTGGGATTTGTTTGACTACTTACTTTAGCACTGTCTATATGATATTAAATAATGCTATCTAAACATGATTTATGAATGTAGAATTCAAATAGAAAGTCAGCTTAGTAATTTTAATTACCATCATCAGGAAGTCTGTTTGAAACAAGAAATATTTAGTTTAAATAATTGTATAGCTAGTTATGTCCGATTTTACCGAACCTCTAGACTTACAGCCCCGTTCAAACGCACGTGTTACATATATGGTAGAGGCCGGCCCTGCTAATGCCTCTCGATAGACTAAGAGACATACACCAATTTTTCTCTCAATTACTTTCGTGATTCATCAAAAATTTAAATGAAAGAAAATGAAATCTTTAGGTTTACGTCCCACGGTTACGCCGATTAGGCTAAAGGAGACGGCGATGATGAGATATAGGTGAAATGGAAGAAAGTGGGAGGAAACGGGAGAACCCAGAGAAAACCCACGAGCACGGTGTTTGTCCACCACAAAGTCCACACGGCGCGAGCTGAGATCGAACCAGGGATCCCAGGCACCGGAGGTATACGCTCTACCACTGAGCCACCGCGCCCCCAAAAATTTAAATGTCGCTCTTTGTATCATGATTTACCTTGTAAATTGTCCCTACAATTGCAGGACCATGTCATTTTTTTCTATTACATTTGTTATGTTATTAATGTTAAGATCAATATATATAATCCTTGTGGCCAAGTGGATAATGAGTGTGCTTTTGGTACATGTGGTCAAGGTTCGATCATCGCTAATGATACTACGATTACTGTAGAAACCTAAGTAGTGGGTCGGACCCCTTATATGTAATAGATAAAATCTTAATTAACTTTAAACTCAATCAATCGAATCAAATAACGTTAGTATAAATATTGCATTAATCAGGATTATTGTTGTTTTTTCTTATTATCCGTGTTTTTCTTCCCATCTATTAACTCTTAAATTTTGGCTTTTTTAAAGGTAAATTATAGACTTTCACTGAAGTAGCTACAGCATCATTCCTATTTATCCTTAGGATCATGGTTCGTATTTCATTCTCTTCACAATAGAACAGCCTTTCAAACGGTATAATTCACATTTCCATAACATGTCCCTGGGGAGAAAACATTTGAAAGAAATCGTTTTTTTCTTACTTTTTTCAAATTCTGAGCCTCTCTAGACCCCCATGTGTAAACGCACACATTTCAAAAACAACTGAGAAATACTAAGGGGCGTACTAAATGCGTGTACAACATTTCGAGCTTCTATCTTGAATAGTGAGGGCATGAACATTTTTTACCAATGAGCTAAGAACGTCACCATAATGTCCCAGATGACGCCAAAAGACCCAGATGTAATATTTAAAATTTTCCTGAGACATTTCTATGTATCCTAGGGTAATGTTTTGTACCTCGTTCTCTTCAGAACAGAATAGCATTTCAAACGGTACCATTCACATATCTCTATCATGTATCTGAGGGGGGGGGGGAGATCGTGAAAAAAGGACTGTTTTCTTAAAGAATATCTTTTTTTTTTTATCGTTTTGCCCTCTGGTTCCCCCTTGTGTTAACGCAGAGAACTGAAACAAATCTGAAAAGTACTAAAGAATGCACTGAATATGTGTGTGCAAAATTTAAAATCTTCTAGGTGCAAAAAGTAAGCCCGCCAAAAAATAATAAAAATAGACCTAACAAAAAATTATATTTTTTCAATTATAACGTCATTATCCCCTGTGTCTCGATGCAGAAAGATATGAAACCATATGTAACGTGTTCTACAATGCCTCCACGCTTGAAAAAACAAAAAAACAAAAAAAAAAAAAGCGAATTAGAAAGCTATGTTAGTACTCTTTTAATCGAATAATGAAGATACTACCCCTATCGTATAAAAATATACCACAAAATTTAAAAAGGTTAATCCAAAATATCTGGAGTATATTATAAATTCTTTCTTCACATCTTCCTATTAGTCATAGGTTACAAACGCTAATCCAAAATTAGTATTTAAGAGGGGAAGAGGGGGAGGATTCAAGAAATATAATACTCCCGAAACTATTCTTTTCAGTTGTATATTTTTCTTACAAATCACTATCATTTTGGCATCCTCTAATTAAATAAAAATAAGTTGTAGAACTAATTTATGAACGCTTTGTATTAGAGAGATAGGCCTATGTAATATGTGTTATAAACAGGGTATATAGGACATTAGATGTTGAACACAAGTACAATTTGATAGTTAGATTGGTACTTCAATGATTTAACGAGGCGTTTGTAATTCATAACATATCGATATAATCATTCATAAAAGTAGCCAAAAGTACCTCACATAACGTCTTTTATATCAGTATTCCTAACTACAATCATATACACATACTTGTTGTTATATATATATATGATACAAGGTATAGGGGTTATGTATGGAACTATATATACACAAAAGTAATTTCACATGTTATATATTGACACAGAAGGTCCCAGTGCGAATGCGTCCAGATCAAAATCACATGAACTTACGGGAAGATTAGACAATTAAACAGTCAAAAATTCTTGCATATTTCCCCCCCCCCTCTTCTCCAAGCGTGTGGTTCGTAGGTAGATGCACACATATATTGCTTTACAAACTAAAGTTGTTGAAGGGTGGGGATGGGTGGAATAAGGTCGTATAAACTGGGAGAATGGCTGTAACTTGGCGAAGTTATAGCCAAATTTACAGCGTCCCATTACACGAATCCAATCAGGATTGTGACGTCATGACTCGCATGGACGATTCGCGATGAGTGTTGCTGTTTGTAGGACGATAAATGGTTTCTGCATATTAATTGCTTTGCTTCATACATTCACATGAGGGCCGCGCGAGTTCAAACGAATTGATGCTCTCCATACGGTTCATAAATTTGAGTTGACTATGGTGATTTTTTCTCTGCACGGTGGGTGGAAGGGGGTTACTCCTCCCCCTCTTCCCTTCCAAAAAAAGGGGGGAAATACTAGGAAAGAAGAGATTAAAAAATGAGAATATTTTAGCTTTTGTAGCAAAAATTTGCCGCTCTTTCTGTGTTTATAAAAAAATAAAAAAAAGAAGTAATTTCATATTTAACGTACCCCTGTCGGTAGTTAAATGGAATTTGGGTATGCTTTTAAAAACCGTGTGTGAATGTACATGTTTTTTGTATGTGAACAGTGGAGACAGGGGAGGAGTTATGTATTTATATGTGAAAGTGTATTATGTACAGTACAGGTAGGCGTTTGTAGTCAACGAGAACAATATAAAAGCATCGGAAAGCAATATTAACGGGAGAGAGCGGCTGCTACTGTATTTTTTTTTATCCTCATGTTTCTCGACCTCCCTTCTGTGTCGCGCAATGAGGGGCACTAGTCTATCAGAGAGAATCACAGCCTGAAGTGTACATCGAAACTGATAGAAATTAGGAATTCGATTAGTGTGCACGGATTAATAGTTAATTGTCATGTATTCGACTCCAAAGTTGTGCAAAAATTGCCTACGAAAGGTGCTTATCTGAACTGTCAGTTCGCTGATGTATAATCAGAATATAGATTCTCATTTTTCTTTTAGCCTTCTGCTGGTCTCATAGCTAGATTGCACGTCTTTGGTGCACGGGTTCTCGGGTTCGATCCCCGCCAGGAAAGCATTATTGAAAACATTACATGATTTGGAACCCTTAAGTATTAGATTCACGTCTAATATGTTGGAAAAGACCACTAAACTTCAAAAGTTAAGGGGATGTGGTGGCTCAGTGGTAGAGCGTTCACCTCTGATGCGTGGGGTCCTTGGTTCGAATCCATCAAATCGACTTTGTGGTAATCAAACACCGTGTTCGTGGGTTTTTCGAGATTCTCCCGTTTACTCCCACTATCTTCATTCCACCATTGCATTCATTTTTCATCATTACCGTCTACCTTAGCCTAGCCGGCATAACCGTGTGACGTAAAACTGAAAGATTTCATTTCATTTTTCAACAATAAAAAAAAACTCGTTTTACATTTCAACTTCGACATACTGGCAAGAATTGTCTAGAATTGAAATTAGATAGAACAATCATGAATAAAATATCTCTATTTGACCTTGAATTCTATTATTATTATTATTATGTAATATTAATAGTAAAAATACTAAAATCTGTAGAAAATGCAAGATTCTCATTATACATTCTGAAGTTCTCGCAATGAAAAACCATTATGGATCTTGAATTATTTCAACCTGTCTTACATATCAAATTGAATTTATCTATAAGAACTTTAGATAGCTTTCTATAATAACTATATAGATTATAATAACTATCTATAACTATCTATCTATCTATCTATCTATCTATCTATCTATATATATATATATATATATATATATATATATATATATATATATATATATATAATAATAACTATCTATAACTATTAGATAGTTATATGTTATCTATAATAACTATAATAATCAGAAAACTGGCTCTTCTGGAACTTGCCGATAGACGCCATCTCCATCGACGTACACTACTCTTTAAGACTACGCTTTCAACAACCCTCCTACTTATTTCAATGATTGAAACCATTAAATGCTCATTACGATCATGATTCAAGATCAGTAAATAAACTCCTTTCTCTTCCCCTACACATCAAAATATTACTCGGAATCGTTCTTTGCATCCACTACCCGTGCATGGAACGACCTTCCACCCAACATACGACAATCTCAGTCAATCTATTCAAGAAGCCGGTTAAACTCCTTTTCTTCCCCTACACGTCAAAATATTACTCGAAATCGTTCTTTGTAGCCACTATCCGTGAATGGAATGACCTTCCACCCAACATACGACAATCTCAGTCAATCTATTCAAGAAGTCGGTTAAACTCCTTTTCTTCCCCTACACGTCAAAATATTACTTGAATTCGTTCTTTGCATCCACTATCCGTGAATGGAATGACCTTCCACCCAACATACGACAATCTCAGTCAATCTATTCAAGAAGTCGGTTAAACTCCTTTTCTTCCCCTACATATCAAAATATTACTTGAATTCGTTCTTTGCATCCACTATCTGTGCATGAAATGACCTTCCACCCAACATACGACAATCTCAGTCAATCTATTCAAGAAGTCGGTTAAACTCCTTTTCTTCCCCTACACGTCAAAATATTACTTGAATTCGTTCTTTGCATCCACTATCCGTGAATGGAATGACCTTCCACCCAACATACGACAATCTCAGTCAATCTATTCAAGAAGTCGGTTAAACTCCTTTTCTTCCCCTACACGTCAAAATATTACTTGAATTCGTTTTTTGCATCCACTATCCGTGAATGGAATGACCTTCCACCCAACATACGACAATCTCAGTCAATTTATTCAAGAAGTCGGTTAAACTCCTTTTCTTCCCCTACACGTCAAAATATTACTTGAATTCGTTCTTTGCATCCACTATCCGTGAATGGAATGACCTTCCACCCAACATACGACAATCTCAGTCAATCTATTCAAGAAGTCGGTTAAACTCCTTTCTCTTCCTCTACACATCAAAATATTACTCGAAATCGTTCTTTGCATCCGCTATCCGTGCATGGAATGACCTTCCACCCAACATACGACAATCTTAGTCAATCAATTTATTCGAACCAGGGACCCCCACGCACCAGAGATAAGCACTTTACCACTTAGAATTGTATTGAATTGACTTTGAGTTTAACGTCCTGTTCAGCAGCGAGGCTATATGAGACGTGGACCTACTGATGAACGTGGAATCCGAACCACATGAGCTCCTGCCGGGAACCGAAATCGGGTCTCCCACCTCTACCACTTAGAATATGCAGTGAGTTTGACATTTGAAAATCATGGAGTCCCAGTTGTAAGGTGACTAGTTTAATGAAAGTTTGCAGCATAGTAGCTCAGAGGTAGAGCACTAACCTCGGGTGTGAGAGCACAACGGTTCTATCCTAGGATATGTGAATTTCTGGAGTAGAATACGCATCTGCAGCTTCCTTGGGATTTTCCTCTTTTCATCCACATCTTAACTCCATCAGGTCTTGCATAATAATTCACGTCTATTAACCCTTTCGCTATGGAATTAGATTTTGGGGTGGTTCCTGGAAAAGGGGCAATTAAGCAGCCAAAAGATTGAAATTGGGTTGGTCTGAACTTCACTTTCATCTCCTGACACATCTAAACAGAATCTAGCATAAATCCAGTATCTGACTGTCGCCGATTGTCTTTGTTTTACTGTTGTCGAGCATTGTTTACTACTGTACTTTGCTAGCCTCAAACCAGCAAACACATCACAACAGAATGATGCAAAGCTTTCGTATTCATTCGTGCTTAACTGCAGAGTTCCAAGAAATCGCCGCCAGTTGGCAGCACAATGGAACACTATCACTACTTCATATTCCGTATACAAGGAGCTATTGAAATCGAATATCGCAGAGAAGTATAAACAAAAATAGACCCTGTGAACTAAAGTCGATTTTCCCAGCGAAATAGTTTTTCATCCATTCCTCTTGTCCTACAGGACATGGAACCCTATAACAGTGAGATATACACTAATGATATCTTTCCATGTTCATTTTCAGTCTCAATAATATTCCTGAAATGGAAGCCTCTGAAATGAAGTGATGCGTTTCGTCTTCTCCGAGACATGTCCAAGTCCAACAATACTAGTGAAAACATCAGAAATATTAATTTTTCTGGAGACCTTGGACTTTGAGTTCAGATATTACGTAGTTGCAAGAGGGTTCAGGAAATTCACAAATATTTACAAGCAACTTTTGCAAAATTAAATAAGCCTCCAGAAATAATAATTGGTAAATAATTACAATTTTAATCTAAATTTGAAAGTTTGTTAAAACACTGAATGCAATATCTTACCTTATTAATTTCTTTTTTGTTAAAAAAAAAATATATAGGGTTTTGCTCTATTTTTGGAGAAGAAATAGTGAAGATTGTTAGCATTATTAACTGATTTTCCATTGAAGCTAGAATATAAGGCATATGAAGGAGATATGTGCAGCCCACAGACAAAGCAGAAGCGTATAAATAGAGCTGGAGGTTTGTGTTGAAGGCAATTGTGGTAAAGAAAGGCACAAGTGGAATAGGCTTCCTTTGATTACAATAGACGCCATCTTTCGCCCACCCACAAAACCCTTCCCTTTTCCTTCACACGTTATTTCACTTGCGGTTACTTCCCTTCTTCTACGATAGAAACAAACGAAAATAGAGATGAGAGAATAAGATAAACGGGAACTAAAGAGGAAGAAGGTCAAGATATGGAATATACAGAAGAGCTAAGGTGAAGGCAATTTTTATGTATGGAAATCCATTTAAATTTGATTATAGTTGAGTAAAACGATATCTTCGTGTTCATAAAAAGTCTTGTTCAGAAAGGATTCTGACTCATTAGTAGGGTGTTCGCATCTGGTGTAGGGGTTCATAGTTCGATCATGGATGACTCTCGAGTTTGTGATATTCTATACTACACTGTGTCCATGGGTTTCTTCAAGCTCTCCCGTTCCCAAGTATATTCTCATTCCACGAACTTTCATCTCGGCGAAATTAAAATACCGCTAATTTTACAGTAACTATGTGATATCTTCAAATAGATAAAAGATAATCGAAATGTGGAACAAGAGCGCCCTAGACAATAATATTTTACATGAGAAACCGTTATCACGACTCATTTATCTGCTTTCGATTTCGAGCCATTTTGAAAATCGGCATTTATTTTCGCGTTTCTAAACAGCTGAAAACGGAAAGCCACTATGTGACTTGTGATAACGGTACCTCACGCAAAATAATATTGTCTAGGGTGCTCTTGTTCCATATTTCAATTATCTTTTATCTATTTGAACATATCACATCATTACTGTAAAATTAGCGGCATTTTAATTTCGCCAGGATGAAGACTCTTAATCCTCTACAGGCGCATACCGAGAAATTTTTGTTGGGAGGGAGCAAGCTTTGAGAGAGGGGATCGAACACTACAATACACTACGTCAATATAATATTGAACGGGTATAATGCTGCACCCGAAAAAGACGATAAGTAATTGTAAAAATACTTTCACCTATATTTCCAGAAGAAATAATAGAACTAGATGGTTTTTATAAGAGAAAGAGTACAGATGAAGTGTAAGATCAAATGTTCATGCTACATGAATCATTTCCCTGTTAAACAAATATAGTTTTATTATAGTATTATAGTATACTTTATACTTCCACCTATATTTCCAGAAGAAATAATAGAACTAGATGGTTTTTATAAGAGAAAGAGTACAGATGAAGTGTAAGATCAAATGTTCATGCTACATCAATCATTTCTCTGTTTAACAAGTAGAGTTTTATTGAGTGGGAGGGTACAAATGTATGTTGAATTAGGAAGTTTTGGGAAGCCCATAACCAGTGGACCCTCCCAACCCATGAATGCGCTCTTGATCATGTATTACCGTTACCCAACAGGGCTAATCGTGGAAAGTAAAACCTCAAGTTTAATTTGACTTTCGATAATAATAATAATAATAATAATAATAATAATAATAATAATAATAATAATAATAATAATAATAATAATAATAATAACGGCATTCACCAGGTTATGGCATATGCTGATGATGTAAATTTAATAGGGGATGATAGGAGAACAGTAGAAATAAATGCAGAGATCTTATTAAACGCTTGCAGGGACATGGGTTTAGAAGTAAATGCTGAGAAAACTAAATACATGGAAGTGCGTCGGGACCGTAATACGGCAAATTGTGGAGGCGTTAAAATATTAAATAATACTTTTGATAAAGTTGATACTTTCAAATATTTAGGATCAATATTAACAGACGAAAATTATATTCACGAAGAAATTAAATGTCGACCAAAAGCAGGGAATTCGTGTTACTATTCGGTTCAAAATCTCTTGTCGTCGCGAATTCTGTCGAGGAATTTGAAGCTTAAAATATATAAAACGATAATCATGCCTGTTGTTCTGTATGGTTGCGAAACATGGTCGCTTACTCTGAGGGAAGAACATAGACTGAAAGTATTTGAGAACAGGATCCTGAGAAGAATATTCGGACCCAAGAGGAACGAGAATGGGGAATGGCGGAAGCTTCATAACGAGGAACTACATAGTCTATACGGTTTACCCAACATTGTTAGGGTCGTCAAGTCTAGGAGGCTTAGGTGGGCAGGTCATGTAGCTAGAATGGAAGAAAGTAGAAACGCTTTCAAAGTCTTGACTGGTAGACCCATAGGAAAACGACCATTAGGAAGACCTAGGCGCAGATGGGAGGATAATATTAAGATGGATCTCGCAGAGATAGGAATACAAAGTAGAAACTGGATCCAATTAGCTAAGGATAGAAGTCAGTGGAGAGCTTTTGTGAACGCGGCACTGAACCTCCGGGTTCCATAGGCCATAGAGTTAGTTAGTTAGTTTAATAATAATAATAATAATAATAATAATAATAATAATAATAATAATAATAATAATAATAATAATAATAATAATTTCATTCTCATTAATAAGAAGGGGCCACGGTGGTTCAGTGGTAGAGCGATTACCTTTGGTGCATGGGTGTCCCTGCTTCGATCCCCGGATAAGTAAGTTTGTGGTGGACAACATCGTGTCCGTGGGTTTTCTCGGGGTACTTCCGTTTCCTCCCACTTTCTCATTTCATCAATTTATCCATAATCATGCACTTCCTTTAATCTTCGTCTGCCTTAGCCTAAATGGCATAAACGTGGGACGTTAAATTGAAAGATTTCATTTTATTTCATTTCATTATTGGATCAAAAGATCCAATATATTTCAGACAGAAATTTTCTTGTAGGCCTTAGATCTGGGGAACTACATACAGTGTAGCCAAATCAAAACTACCAGTTAACTCAGTTTGATGTGCTTATTCCGTAAAAAATACGAAAACTCGATTTAGGGACCATTAAAAATTTTTATGGCCCCTGATCCAAAAAAATCAATATATTTCATTCAATCAAGCATTTTCTTGTACGCCTTATATCTCGAGAACTACATACAGTGCAGCCAAATCAAAACTACCACTTAACTCAGCACGATGTGCTTATTCCGTAAAAAATATGAAATCTCGATTTAGGGGCCGTTCATTTTCTGTGGCACCTGAACCAAAAAATCCAATGTTTTTCATTCAATTATAAATTTTCTTGTAGGCCTTATAGTGGCCATTCAAAAATTCTGTGGCCCTTGATCCAAAAAATGCAATATATTTCATTCAATCAAGCATTTTCTTGTACGCCTTATATCTCGAGAACTACATACAGTGCAGCCAAATCAAAAATACCACTTAACTCAGCACAATGTGCTTATTCCGTAAAAAATATGAAATCTCGATTTAGGGGTCGTTCAAAAATTTTGTTGGCCCTGAACCAAAAAATCCAATGTTTTTCATTCAATTATAAATTTTCTTGTAGGCCTTAGATCTGGAGAACTACATATACTGTAGCAAAACCAAAACTACCACTTAACTCAGAATGATGTGCTTATTCCGTAAAAAATATGAAATCTCGATTTAGGGGCTGTTCAAAAATTTTGTTAGCCCTGAACAAAAAAAAAAAAAAAAAAAAATCCAATGTTTTTCATTCAATTATAAATTTTCTTGTAGGCCCTAGATCTGGAGAACTACATATACTGTAGCAATACCAAAACTACCAGTTAACTCAGTATGATGTCCTTATTCCGTAAACAATACGAAATCTTGATTTAGGGGCCATTAAAAATTTTTGTGGCCCCTGATCCAAAAAATCCAATATATTTCATTCAACCAAACGTTTTCTTGTACGTCTTATATCTGGAGAACTGCATACAGTGTATCCAAACCAAAACTACTATTTAACTCAGTTTTATGTGCTTATTCAGTAAAATATACGGAAACTAGATTTATCTAGAGGCCGTTCAAAAATTTTGTGGCTCCTGAATCAACATCTAATTATTGGCCAAGATCGCAATCTTTTGATCCATTTTTTTATCATTCCTAAAATTCTTGTTATTAATAAAAAAAACTTTTCCTCTTTATGTGACAGTGTCATCTTTGGGAAGTGGGTGGGTCTGAGAGGATAATTTTATTTATCATGTGCTTATTTGCATTTTGTTTCCCTACCCTTTCAGTTCCGAATATCATTGTAGAACTCGCAGCTGGTTGGTGGAAGTCCTCAGAGAGGATAGTCAATGGACATCTTCTGATTAAGGTGGATGTACACTATTTCATTCTGATTTGTGAATATGTCCAGTGGTCTGTTTATTTACTCGGATGTAAGAGGGTGGCAAGCTGATATAAAGCAAGCAAAGTGAATAACAAGTATGTAGTGGCGTCTCTTCAGGGAAGTCATATTGGTAAAAGGTGCATTTTATTGCTACAAGATGAAGAAAAAAAACTATCTAAACCAGATATCTATCAAGGTACCAATACCTATCAAGATATCAATAACCTATCAAGATACCAATTCTTGTATAAAATAACTAGTACATTAGGTGAGTTTTATTACCATAGTTAGCAGCGGTAAAATTGTAACTTTTAAGGGTCTGGCTTACCAAAACTCTTTTGTAGTCTATATTTACCCTGTCCTTCTGTCCAGAAGATAAGAAACTATCTCAAGAACTACTTGATGATCACCATCAATTTCGGCAAGATATAGATTGCCAAATGTCAAGAAAGGAGTTTGTCCATGGAGATCATCCATCCAATTGATCTCAAGATATGGACCATCAAAAATATGTCCTTATAAATTATATTCCCTACGTAGTATGCAACCTAACTGTATCTATATGTCAGGTTGGTTCCATACCATTCAAACCAAATCCCTCACATGTAGGGCTGTGCGATATGTCGATATATCGATATCGTCGATATCGATATCAGCTTATATCGATAATCGATATCGCAAATCGATAATCGATATCCTATATCGTCGATATTTGATATCGATATCTAATATCGTCGATATTCAATATCGATATCCGATATCGTCGATAACGATATTTAATATTGATATCAATGTTGTCGATATTCGATATTGGTGTTTGACACTGCCTCGAAAAAACCGCTGCGGGTTTTGCTTTATATATATAGACCCTATCGCTTTTTGGCTCGCGATAGCAGCTGCATTTGCATTTCTTAACCGAATGAAACCAAACTGCACGATACTCGTATGAGACAGAAAAACGCCCCGTTTCATGAGTTAAATTAATGTAGGGCTTGGGGACTATGCTTCCCAACATTCCATGTTAATATTTAATTTTCTTTGTTGACTTCATTTCTTAACAGAATGAAACCAAATTTACACAGGATTAGCATGGGTTAATTTTTTTTTTTTTTTTTTTTAAAGATAGTTCAAATCGGCGGTGGGGTAGGGATGTTTCTACGTCTACTTAATCCACCTAAATATTGTATATTTAACTTACATTATCGGCTGCACTTCTTCACCGAATCAAACCAAACTTGTGCAAAAATTGTAGTGGGCAGAAATGATGTTCTTTTGAAGATAAAGCCAAAACCAGTGCAGAGCTGGGGAGCTATGCCCTCCAAAATATTTCTCATCATTAACATGGCTGCATTCCTTAACCGAGTCAACTTTATATGCTCTCTACAATTAATGTTTGTGCTGTATTGCCATTGCGAGTGAAGAATCAAATGCCAGTGCTAATATTTGCTTAAATTTAAACAGACAGGGAAACAAGAATTTACTCGTTTTTTGTGCAAAGTAGTAATTTTCCGTTTATTTGTATGTGGTTACTAGATGTAAGTTGAGCCACATAACTCAGCCCATTAAAACAAACAAAAGCCTCCATTCTGTCATTTCACTACACAGACCTACATATTCTGTTTAGGTAGTATCAACACTTCTCTATTTCTTTGGATTTAGGTATTAGAATATGCATTATTAGGTGCACTATTGTTAGGAATGACTTAGAACCTTTCTAAATTGATTTCATTAGCAAAACTGAATAATTGTATAAGACGTAAGCTTTAGCCCAAATTTAATGAAAACATCAACACTTTTAGATATGTGTTTGCACACAACCAATAACAAGAAACTTCTCCAGTTCATGTGGGAGATGTCACGTCTTTGCGTAAAGCTCTTTAATACAAAAGATTATCAATTTAATAATAACATGAAAGAGATCTCCGATTGATCGCGTGTTTTTTAAATTGAATATTAAAATAGAATACTACAAAAGAATAAGCCCAAGTGTTAAATTTGTAAAGCCAACGGATTAACTTACAAGAACACAAACACATACATCACACACACAGAGAAAAATGAACAATAACTGTCTTGATTAGAAATATGCCTATTAGCACTGAGTTTTCAACTAGAAACGTATGATGCATTAAAGTTCATGACACTGCTATTTAGGAACGAGCTTTTTATTCATGGGAAGAAAATCAGTTGGTTCGCATGTTCTGCACTAAGTGAAGTAAGAGCGTCAGTTACGATATTGCATCCACAACTAAATGCTCTTTCCGATAAAACGCTGGTACCCTACACAAATACTTACGAGCCAGAAGAGCTAATTTTGGAAAGTCACTGTCATGAGATTTCTTCCAGTGAAGGAGGTTTTCTTTCATATCTGTAGGCAGTGGTGCTATTCTAATTTTTTTAAACAACTGGTTATATATATATGATATAGGTATAGGTAGAAACATATCTCTCTCCCTCTCTCTTAGGAAACAAATAATACAAGATAGACAAAAGCAAATTTTTCACTAGATGCCACAAGTGACAAGTAGAGACCTACACAGCAACCTATTATAAGGTGGTGTGACGAAATTAGGTAGCACTGCGAATATCTTGGAAACGAATTATCCAAAATAGATGTTTGTCAAGAAGTATTGGAAACACCTTAACCCAGCAATGGATCAACAATTATTGATAATGGTATGTATGCGTTTCAAATGTAAATAACCCTCACCACTGCACTGGTCTGATCCCAGTTTTCATTCTTGATATCTAACCAGCCCATTTGAAATTAAGAAACAATCACTTATACCTTTTTCTGAGAGATCAAATATTTAACCCTATAGCTGTAAGAATTTTTAAGAACAAAGCTAAACAAACTGAAACTTGCTCGTTCTTTGGTATAACTGGGTAATATTTACTGTTGTGTCTGGGTATAACAAACGGTTTAGCAAACTCGAAATATATTAACAACCGGTTCTAGCGACCCGGTGCGACCCGGCTGAATAGAATAGCACCACTGTCTAGATGGCACTGAAAGATATGCATCGATTTCCTGTTGCAGTAAGGCATCAAATGATTAGCACAAAAGAGAAACGGGGATTCCCCGATTTTGTTTTTGTTGATCGGGTACGTCATTCGTCCATCTCTGAAATAAAATTTTTGAGTTTTACGTCCCACGGATATGCCGGTTAGGCTAAAGGAGACGGTGATAATGAGAAATGAATGAAAATGGTGGAATGAAGAAAGTGAGAGGAAACGGGAGAACCCCAAGGAAACTCACGCAACGCTGTTTGTCCACCACAAAGTTCACTTGGCGGGAATAAGGTTTGAACCCGGGACCTCATGCACCAGATGTGAACGCTCTACCACTGAGCCACAGCGGCCCCTATCGTCCATATCTGGATCAAGTATTGTTTGTGCATGAGCTTAAAATACAACGCACGCATATAGAAGGAATTTCTCTCTTTCTCTCTCTCTGAAACGCACACGTGCACATTCACAAATGCACATACATGAAATAAACACCTACACACAAATAAAACCCGCATATTGTATGTTACCCTGTTTCACTCTCATTATTTCCGCAATGATGACCAATATGATAGCTGGGAAAGAAATTAAATGACTATTTTTATTAACATTTTTCTGAGGAAAGAGTGGTGCATTAGAAGGAATACAAGACTGTTTTCTGTGAATAACAAGTATTCTGAGATATCCGCCATTGAAACGTTTTGAGACCAGATTGTCTATATCAACATGAATATTTAAGACCAATCAATATGTTGAATATCCATATTTGATGTTGTCGATATCAATATTGAATGTTTTCGATATCGATATTTGATGTCGATATTGATATTCGATATTATCGATATCGATATTCGATATTGTCGATATTCGATATAGATATTGTCGATATCGATATCAGAAAAATATCGAATGTCGATATCGAAATTTCGATATCGCAAGCCCTACTCACATGTGACACTGTTACTATTTACCGATTTTACCTTCCTGAAGAACCACCATTGCAACTATTCAAACTGGATTGGCACGAAACAGGAATGGATTCAATTGCATTTTTTTTCCTGTGACGATGAGCTACTGAATTATATAAACAATTGAGTTAATTAGTCAGGTATGTTGATTGTTAATGGACGTAAGAAATCTGTCCTTTGCAAGCTTCTTAGCAATCAACGGGGATGGTAACGCTGCTCCCTGATTCCAGTTACGTCTTATAGCGTTCAACATCAAAAGGAAATTGCGAAGCCTATTTCAACCCCTTCCCTGCCTTTCCAATTCCTTAATAGGTCTCTCGATCTCTCTGTTTCTCTCTCTCTCTTCTACATTCCACCTCGTTCTCTTTGGGTTTTCCTTTTGTTTTCTTCTTCTCCAATAGCTTCTGTCCTCTCTTCTACTTCTTCTCCATTTCCTTTCCAGGACATCAGAAACAGTTGCAAGAAGTTAGTCCAGAAGCATCGAAAAGACCTCCTTCGCTCCTGAGGACAATGCTGTTAAGGAGAAAATTGCATTTCGTCCTCAACATTAAAGTCTCTAACTCCCGGACGAACAGCTATCGTTTCAGCCCCTCCCCACTCACTCTCTTAGTACACATACATATATATATATACACGTTGTTCCCCATCCCAACGTCGCCATTTCTAAAGACTACTGCTCCTGAGTTTGTAATAAGAGAATGAATTCCACTTAATAGCACTTCATGGATCTATCTGTAGCCAATGATTCTGCTTTTTTGCTTTTTTTCTCTTTTTTTTTTCTAAAATTATGCTACACGGTTCTTCTTATGTATTATTTTCTGGTAAAGAAATTACACTTGCATTAAGAAATTATTATTATTATTATTATTATTATTATTATTATTATTATTATTATTATTATTATTATTATTATTATTATTATTATTATTATTATTATTATTATTATTATTAGCAGAATATCCCTTCCTCGCACGGGAAGAATTCATTTCATTTTGGGCATAAAGTACTAATGAAAGCTGAATTTGAATTTAAACGGCATCGGCAATATCATTGTTCATCTCAGCGACCCCGAAAACTATGGACTCTGCACTAATATCGGTCATTTTCGATTATTTGGATATATATGTAGTAGGACTAAAAATCTCGCATAGCTGTTTCTAGTTCTTGTAGCGTGTGGGGGTCCCTTTATAAACAGAATTCTTTGCATAACCCCAGAAGTAAAAATCGGGAGGAGACAAGTCAGGAGACCGAGGTGGCCACAATCCCTTTGAAATTATTCGATCTCCAAAAATCTCTTGCAGTAATGGATTGGCGAGCTGTATGTGCTGTAGCGCCATCTTGTTGTATCCAAGCATTACGAATTTCGTCTTCCATTAGTTCTCCCATGAACTGGTGAATAATTTCACAATAACGAGTTGAATCTATTGTTTGTCTGAAAAATATGGGGCCGACTATTCTTCTTCTGGATATTGCAATCCACACCCCTACCTTCTGGTCATGCAGAGGAACTTCATGTATGACATGTGGGTTTTCTGCACACCACAAACGTGAGTTCTGGTCATTGACGTAACCTGATAAATGGAACCAGGCCTCATCAGTAAAAAAAAAAAAAAAAACATTATCCAAAACATCGTCAGACTTGTCCATAACAAACCGTGTAAACCATTCACAATACTGCACTCGTTTTACTGCAAGAATGCTAACTAGATGCAACAATCACTTCAACGTCACGATAATATAGCAGTGTTGCAAACTTTCGCATAAGATTTTATTTCATGTGACTTTGAATGCGACTTTGACTTGCCACGATTCAGGTGTATAGAGACGTTTTGAACGCTTTGTTATATATATATATATATATATATATATATATATATATATATATATCCCAATCATCCAAATTGTGGGGACTGAAGTTGGATTTAAATGGTACCAGAAGTGTCATTGTTCATCTCAGCGACCCTGGAAACAATGAATTCCGTTCTAATATTTGTCTCGGTCATTTTAAAATATCTTCTCCCCTTCCCCTCTCCTAAATTGTATCATCAAGGTGAAATGATAAAAGGCATTCCAGGTTCGAATCTCATATATGTTGAAAATTTGATCGAGATCGATCGAGTGGTTCAAAAGTTATTAAGTCACAAACAGAGTCACTTTCATTTACGTAAAACTCTGTCCCATATAGGATGTAGGTAGAGCGAGATAATAAAAAGAGTGTCCAGAATCGACTCCCACTACCGGCTTTTTATTATAAACATTCCACTATTTAACAGTATTTTACAAAAATACTACAACGATATTTTCTCTACACTTGTGAGGTTAGAGACAGGTAGTCTTCGTCATGTCTTTGGTAGTCGCAGACAGGATCTCCACAAAGTCCCGTAGCATGCTAGGCAGAGTGGCAAAGGATTCCCCAAAGCTCCGTGGCAAGCAATGAGGAGGTTAGTGCTTACAGAGCCCCGTAGCAGAATAAGAAATTGGGTGTAGGATTCCCGACAGAGCCCTGAAGCAGCCTAAGGCAGGAGAAAGGAAAAACCAAGAAACTACACTAGAGACTAGAGGCTTGGGGTTAGTTTACTCATAATGTTCCGAAGCAAACAATAGGAGGGACACCAGTAAACTTGTACAGATCCACTGTCGGCTGCCGAATTTATAGATCCCCAGACAGCGGTGGCGCTGCTGCTTCAATGTCGTCGTCTGCTTCGTGGGAGGAGCCAGAAGCCCGTCGTCTGCTGGTTGTAGTGGATCCATGTGGTGGTGTTTATAAACATAAGCGTAAAATGTTGTTTGTACACAACACCATGTGAGATATTACAATATATATTATTATCACTATTATTGTTATAACATTAAATCCTGTCTGTTGGTCACCATAAGTTTCATTGAAAAGTGATCAACTCGGAAATTATGTGTATTTTGAAGCGATAACTAAAGTAAAACCTCTTTAATCCGGACCACGATGAGTCGGATTCCGTTTAATCCAGATAAAAAAAAGGAAAAAGAAACAAAAAACACAGTGAAAATAAAATAAGAAAATAAAGAAAAGCAGACTGCAAAATTTTAAAAGTGGGTAGAAGTAAACAGTCGCATTCTTCACATAGCTCCGTGACGGCTCTGGATAATATTGAAACGCTTAACAGTATGGGAAATGTATCTACCCCCATGCGTTTTAAATTCACCATATTAAAGTGTTTTGTTGCTATAATCACATTTTTAACGTACTTTCCTTTGTTATTTTAGGTTCTTTAAGTTAATTTGGTCACTTCATTATCCCATATAGTCCGGATTAGCGAGGTTTTAATATATCTTTGAAAAATGAAATCTTGAAGTTTTTTAATGCCCCATGACTATGCCTCTTAGGCTAAGAAACACGATGATTCAAGCACGTGAATAATGATGGGAAAATTAGTGAAATGAGACTGTTGGTTGAAACTAGTGTACCTCAAGAAAACCAACTTACACGATGTTGTCCTCCACAAATTTGCTTCGCCAGGGATTGAATCAGGGACCCCAGGCACCGGAGGCAAGCTTTCTACCACTGAACCATCGTGCTCCCTGGGAAACTGAATCAAACCAGGTCACATGATAATATACAAACTCCAGTAATATTGAAGCATTCCTTCAACCCTCAAACTTCATATGTCGAAATTTCGATATCGACATTCGATATTTTTCTAATATCGATATCGAATAGATATATCGATATCGACAATATCGAATATCGATATCGACAATATCGAATATCGATATCGACAACACCGATATCGATAATATCGAATATCGATATCGACATCAAATATCGATATCGAAAACATCCAATATTGATATCGACAACATCAAATATGGATATTCAACATATTGATTGGTCTTAAATATTCACGTTGATATAGACAATCTGGTCTCAAAACGTTTCAATGGCGGATATCTCAGAATACTTGTTATTCACAGAAAACAGGCTTGTGTTCCATCTAATGCACCACTCTTTCCTCAGAAAAAAGTTAATAAAAATAGTCATTTAATTTCTTTCCCAGCTATCATATTGGTCAATAATGGAGATCTTTTTTTCTCAGTTCTAAAAACTGGAGGAAGTTTGTTTTTTAAATATGTATGGCGTTCCATTGACTCATTTGCATCTGTAAGTTAAACAACATACACACTCCCATATAAAGAAAAAATGCAATGTCAAAAAAAAAATCATCCAAAAAGTGGCATTATGAGAAATGCCTTGAGGTGCAAAATTGTGGGGGGAAATCTTCTCTTATGTAAATCTCAGTCTTCTTAAAATGCTTTCCTTTCCATATATATGGTTAAAATAAAGGTCATATGCATTATATACGGGAGAGATTGACGAATGCATATAAAATTCGTTATGGGTTTCTGGTTTTCTTTTTTCCTGATAGTAATAGAGTCGTAATAAAAATGAGAGAGAGAGCTAATAAATCGTTTGAAACTTGAATGAGAAACAACTGATGGAGTTAGAGAAAGCATATTCAAGTCTTATGTGATTTTTTTTTTTTAGTTTGAAGCCAATATTAAGACTACATTTTTCTGAATTCTCTATTACTTCGTTTAGCAATCTACAGATGAAACGTCGAGTGGAAGATGAAGCAAAATAAAAACACTCCTTGAAGCAAAATAGATCCCATATTTGATCCTCTCCCCCATACTACCCATTGACTTTTCCCCCTATAGACCACGCGCACGATCTGTGTTCCGTTTCCTCCACCAATTTTATGACAAGGCGTAAATCTATTGGAAATGGCGACGAATATTTCCTGGCTTTTACTGTTTTTTTTTTAATTGACTAATTTCGTCTATTGTTCCGTTTCAAGGAAAGTTGTCGTTAAAAAAAAATACTTCTTGGAGTGGTCTGGAAATCAGTGTTTCCGATTCTTAATTAAAGTTACCAAATACGACGTATGAAGTACAATAAAACCATATTGTACTTTATGAAAAAAAAAAAAAACGAGAACTTTATGAAAAAAATTATCGAATGAAGGTCTACTGGAGTTTAACGTGAGTTTTTGTCACCGAGGCTAAGGCTACTTTTAATATTATAAAGCTCCGGACCATTAAGAAAATGTCTCACTGAACATCAATAAATACCAGTGCATGAAATTTAAGACAAAAAAGTAAATAAGCAATATTTAAATAGAACTTAATTTCTTATTGAAAATTAAGTTGTTGTTAAATATTGTTTCATATATCCATCAATGCACTGAGCAAACAGACACACAAATACAGAAACACTAATTGAAATACAAAATAATAAGCTACATAATGTAGATAAGTAGGAAAAACACGAATAGGATATTTTGCATATACACAGAAAAAATTGAAAACAATAATAGATATTTAGTATACTGCTTAGGATAGTGAATTTGAAAATATACAGGGTATTCTCCTATATACATAGAAAATACACGAAACAATAACAGAAAAGCATGTGAAAGCCGAAAAACGAAACAATAACAGGAAATACAGGAAACAATAATGTCAAAATACGTATGATGATTTCTACAATTGCATTTTAATGCTTCATTTCTTTCTTTCTTTCTTTTTATTTATTTCTCGTGGATTTTTTGGGTTCCTCCCGTTTTCTGCCACATTCCACCAATTCTGTCATAACAAATTCACATTTATGAAGTATTTGTTTCCTTTATGCTAAAGGGCATGAACACTGGACCTTAAGCTAAGATATTCAATATATTTATACAGGGTGGAGCTGAGCTGACAGACACTTTTCAAACTTACTCAGGCGTAAATAATTTACATTGGTTGGCGGGGTGGGAACCGAGAGACGAAAGAACGACACGGTACCTGGTCAGTCGCAAGGGAGCATTCGAGCACACAACATCGTATTACCTCAGTTTGTAGTTATTATGAAACTAAGTCTGTGCCAGAGCCCAGAAATCCAGGGCCGGATTAAGAGGGCTTAGGTGGGATATAGCCCCGGGCAGGTGGACAGGTTCTTCCACTCTGATCAAAATCTCAACTGGCTATCTAAAAAAGAATCATGAACATACAATCATCATCATAAAATAAAATATGACAAAAAATATGAAACACATTCCCTTAACTTTCCTACTGTCCTTTTTCAGAAATGTATTAGGTCAAGTCAACAGGGGCCACATATTTATTCTAGCCCCGGGTCGCCAGTTGGGTTAATCCAGCCCTGAAGAAATCCAACGTTCTTTTAGACTAAACTTTAATGTTGGTGTCTCCCCCAAGCCAATATGGTATTCTGAGACGGGTCGACGAACATTAAAAGTTTTGCTCTTCCGGCTAGGGATGCGCACGAGACAAGATTTGTGGCTGTCCTGTCTCGAAAATGTGCTGTAAAAGGGATGTCTCGACTCGAAAAATGTATATTTCTTTATTGGAAGAGACGTGTCTCGACTCGAATTTTGTCAGGAAAATTCTGTCTCGACTCGTCTCGTGCGCATCCCTACTTTCGGCTCAGACTTTAGTTTCGTAATAACAAGGAACTCAGATAACAGGATGTTCTATGGTCGTTGGTCGGATGCTCCATTGCGACTGGCCATATACTGTGGCATTCTTTCCTCTTTCGGTTCCCACCCCGCAAACCAATATAAGTTAATACGCCTGCGAAATATTCAAGTTTGGAATGTGTCAGTGGGCTCGGCGCCACCCTGTACAAGGTGTTACAGAAATTTGTTACAATATTTTGAGAATTGATTCCTTACATCAAAATAAGAAAAAAAGTTCATATGGGACCTATGCTCGGAAGTGTATAGTTTAATAGTTATAGGATGATGAAATGAACTTTAAGTGCGTTTGCACACGGCAACGATAATATCGGTGGAAGCACCGATAATGTCAGCGGTGAAATCGACTTCAATGTATTCAAATCGTAGCTTGCACACGCCACCGATATTATCGGCGGATCCTCCGACACGCAGATGCTGTCGGCCAAGCCCCCGATACTGTCGGCGGTATCGCCGACACCGATTTTGTCGGGGGCAATGTTTCTTTATAATTGGATGCACACGCTACCGATAATGTCGGCCGGCCAGCGGGTTAGATGTAGAGAGTGAGTGACAAGGCGCTGTGTATTTTTGTTTCGTTTCTTGTCTTTGGAATTTTGTTGTTTCCATTTTTTCTATTACAATTGTATTAAATATAATATTATTATTGTTATCTTGTCCTATAAATAACTTCGGAACAGCTTATTATTTTTTTACAGTCTCTGTTTTGGAGTAGCTAATTCCCTTTATTAAATAAATATAAAATATGGGAAGTCTGAAGAGTACTGGTTTCCCTCTAAATAGTTATTACCAAATAGAATATAGGAAATTTAGATAACCAATTTCTTGATTATTTTCCACTCCTTTTTTAAATTTTTGTTCTTTCTCTCTCTCACACACACGCTCTTTGATGGTATATTTTTTAATCTATTAATGCTTTTAAATTTTAATACATTCTGGAAATTAATTTAAACGTAATTTTTAAAGTTTGATACACTGTGAACATAAGCATATGGAAAAAATCCTGATTATTATTATTACTTTCTTTTATTTTCATCAGAATTGTGTGCAGATCACTTTTCCCGGTTCCACTTAATAAGCAATGATTGAATAGAATATTTGTTAAGTCAAAGTAGAATTATTGTTATTTTGAAACGAAACCAGCACAATCAAACACTCTTTCCAAAGCTCCAAGGACAAGTGACTCATTTGGCATTTTCTTGATTGTGATCTCAACAATAGGGATGTGACTTCATGCTTTACTTGTTGCAGATTTTCTCTCTCATTTCCAAAACTATCCCAAATCCCCCCTTTTAAAAAATAACTTGTGGAATGGCAATTGAAAACAAAGACCAAAGCTATGTATCCAAGTTTTCCCTCTCCCCTTTGTACCGGGATCGACCCCTTGATAGAGTTCTGCAATTTAGCTACAGTGACTGGATGAAAAGGTTGTATATTATTGCATCCCTATCTTTCTAGTTTTGCTTAGATTTTTAGAGATGGCAGGAATTTTTCCATTCGATATTTTAACCCTTATTGAACTTATGGAATGTAGACCTTGCATATGGGATAAGATAACAGACTCTTTCAAGGACAGAATTGAAAAGCAAAAAAGCATGGCGAAAAGTTTATACAAGCCTTGCCCAGGATTTTGAGTTCATGGACAAAAAGAAACGAGAAACGACAGGTATGTATGCAACAGCGCAAATCTGTCTTCAACATTGGGGGGGGGGTAAGATCTTCCCATATTCTATATATACAGCGATGTTCAAACTATTTCTGTAGTCAAAAAACAATGCTGTGGAGGATCAGGGGAGCAGAGTTGTCTTCAACATTGGGAGGCGGGCAGATTTGAGGCTTATTCTGAGTGGACGTTAATTTCATCTCACTTTCCTTTCTGGCGATCGGACACAATCAAATTTCTCTCCCAAAAAACACATTTCAAATCGGATTATTGGGAGGGACAATCTCTCCAGTTCCAAGATTGGAGAGGACATGTCCCCTTCATCCCCCGGGATAGGCGCCAGTGTATGTATGGAGCAATGTAAAACAGAATTACTAATTCGAATCTTATCATTTAATTTACTATGACATAAGTGTTAATTGCATGGAAAACAAAATAATACACATACAATATGTAACAGTGTTCCAACAAAAATTAAAACTAATATAGTTTGCAATGTACAAAAGCATCAATTCTCATCGAAACGAAAATAATATGTTTACAGCATCTATTTTAAACGGTACTGTTAAATCTAAACATGTTTAGGCATAGGACTATTTTTTCTAAGTTTTGTACCGTCCTCGACACCTCTTCAGAACAGTTTTTGTAGTCCTTGTTTTAAAAAATAATTTTCCCAATTATTATTTTTTTTATTTGTTTTCATATATGGAGAAGACTTTTTGTGTGTGTGTCGCTTACTTCGCTCATCACCGGCAACGATATTGTCGGGGCTTCCACCGATATTGTCGGCGACGTGTGCAAACACGCTAAAGGTCCATAGTTTCACTACTATAGGGCCGATCGTAGTAGGGTCAGGACATCACTGAGGAACTAGTATGTGAACTGTCCAAATATCCATCTTTCAGAACCTCCAGTACTTGAACAATCATTTTTAGAGAGGCTCTTCGGGAGTACTTGATCACTCTCCACCTACCTCTCTAAAAATTGGTGTGCAAGTACTGAAGCATTCCTAAACATGGATATTTGGATAGTTCACATACAACTTCCTCAGTGATGTCTTGACTCGACTACGATAGGTCCCATAGTAGTGGAGGTATGAATTTTTAAAGTTCACTTGCTTCACGTTTTCAGCACCTTATAACTCCGAAACTATCCACTTTTGAGCACAGGTCCATGTGAACTTTTTTTCTTGTTTTGATGTGAGGAATCTGTTCCCAAAATATAGTGACACATTTTTGAAACACCCTGTATATTAGAATACTATACGAGAAATAATGACAAATATTAAGAAAGAAACTTAGAAAACAAAACAACGAAAAAGAACGAGAGAGAAAATTTGGTACCATTTGCTTTCTGGTATTTGAACCTATGTTTTAGAAAAGCAAAGATCAGAACAAGAAGAACGGCAGAAATGGGATTTTTTTCTTGGTTATGAGAGGGGGAAGTTGAAAATTCAGTTCGCCAGAAGGGAGTGAAAAAGAAGAAAAAATTGTGGAGGATTTAAGTTTGATCATACAAAATATTAAAGACGAAAAAAGTAATCTATATGTATGGTTGAACGCGGTGATGTAAAAAATTAAGAAAAGGGAAGCGGACGGAAAGCCAAATATTAAATGCATAAAAATTGGCGAACAAATGAAGATCACTGGAAGAACACATGCGGGGGAGGAAGAATAAAGGAAGGGACCGGGTGATGTTTCTAGTGTTTTTATGGAACACTTCACTGGTAATCAGTGTTGCCATAGCTTGTGTAAAACCTCTCCGTTTATTTCGTTGACTTCTATGTCAAGAGCATTCATCAAACCATTCGGCAGCTTTCCAACGAGCTTTATCTGTGTCACAATAATACATAAAAAAATATATGATGCACTCATGTCCAAAATGATTGTCGCATATCTATAACGATCTTCTTGTAAAAATATAATTTGACAATAATTTTGCAGGGTACTTTTAACACTGATACTATGTGTATTACCGGAAAATGTATATTTGTGGTAAATTTCATAGGAAAAGAATTATAAATACGAAAATTAGAATGAGTAAAACAAAATGTTGCTAAATGGACAAGAAAGTTTTATTTTCGTTTTATTGTTCGTACTTACTGCTCTTTTGACATGAAATTTGCCTCATACACGTCTTTGCCGATTATACACGTATTAACATTGTAAGAGATACCGGGCGAATTCGTTATCAAATCATATTCCTACAACAACATACTTATAGACATGCGACAATAATTTTGGGCATGAGTATACATTGACAGCTAATATCCACACTTAGCAATTGGAAGGTCTTGGCTTCTAATCCAAACTTTTCTTTAGTCCTATCCCTGGGCAGTGCGAACGGTCCCAGATTCGATTCCCAGTGGGGAGAAAAAGTGTAAAAGTGAGAGAAGATTTGCTGTGTTTTCCCTCATTCGCACCAGGCAAATGTTGGTATGGTCCTCACATAATAGTTCCAGGACGTTTCCATTCCCATTCCTTTCTTCTTCCCTTCTTTCCCATGCAGTGTTACCGCGAAGAGACGTCATCCCTCATACATGACGGGCTAACATAACCATACACTGAGAACAAACCTTTATCCGGACAGCGGTATATTGTACAAATATACGGAATCCTTATGTTTATTTCGGAAATCAGTGCGGAGCATATGTTATCCATATGCTACATACTTTTTCCGCTAAGAAGTTACATCATGCCGTTGCAGGATGTCTGACATGTAACAGTCTTCCGTATATAGCATACATATACGTATGTTACATCAGGGTTGATATGTTTAAAACAAAATGTTTAAAACAAGTGTTTAAAACATTTTAAAACGAGGGCTGTTGTTTTATTCAGTTTGTTTTAAACGTTTTAAACAAAATGTTTTAAACGTGTTTTTTTTTTTCGATGGTGGTTGAACATGTTTAAAACAACTAAAATATCAGATTGAGTAAGTTAATTTAATTTTCTAACAAACAACCCATCCTCCCCAGGATTTGTGCATGGAGTAAATTACAAGCAGATTTATATTCTTATTGTAACAGCAATTACTGAACGAAATTCTGCACATCAATGTGCGTATAACTAAACCAACAGAAATTCAAATGAAGTATTTCAACATTTCTTAATTTCCAAGAATAACGGAGGTTAAACACACTAGTCCATTCAAAAAGTCCATGACACAGAGATGGCGTTACTAGACTTTTTCCATATGATTTTTATTTAGTACTAACCTTCAAACGATACCTGTATACATTTGACAGCAATCTGACTATTGATTCGTGAGTTATAGCTTTTTGTGTGAAGCAACTTGTGTTACTGCAAAAACAATGGACAAAAGTGAATTTCGAGTTGTAATAAAGCATTGCTTTTTTATGAAAAAAACTACAATGGAAACCAAACAATGGCTTGATAAACATTATCCGAACTCTGCTCCATCGAGACAAATGGTAGAGAAGTGGATTGCTGAATTTAAACGTGGTCATACCAGCACAAATGATGCAGAGCGTAGTGGACGCCCAAATGAGGCTGTTATTCCAGAAAACATAAAAAAAAAAAATCCACAAATTGGTTATGAACGGTCTCAAATTGAAGGTGCGCGAGCTAGCTGACATTGTAAAGATATCAGATGGTAGTGTTTTTACAATTTTACTCGAACATTTGGGTATGCGAAAGCTCTGTGCAAAGTGGGTGCCGCGTGAGCTCACAGTCGACCAAAAATAACAACGAATCGATGCTTCAGAGGAGTGTTTGACGCTGTTAAACCGCAATAAAAGGAAATTCTATCGTCGATATGTGACAATGGATGAAACATGGCTTCACTATTACACACCAGAATCCAAAAGACAGTCAGCTGAGTGGACAGCAGTCGACGAACCGAATCCAAAGCGAGCAAAGACGCAACAGTCGGCCAGTAAGGTGATGGCGTCTGTATTTTGGGATGCGAACGGAATAATATTCATCGACTATCTCCAAAAAGGAACCACCATCAACAGACTATTACTGTGCTTTTTTGGATCGATTGAAGGCTGAAATCGCAAAGAAACGGCCACGTTTGCAAAAAACAACAACAACAAAAAAAGCGTTGTTTCACCAAGACAATGCACCATGTCACAGATCGATGAAAACGATGGCAAAATTGAATGAATTGGGCTTCGAATTGCTTACCCAACCACCATATTCTCCAGATTTAGCCCCCAGCGACTTTTTCCTGTTTTCAGATCTCAAGAGAATGCTTGCTGGAAAGAAATTTAAGTTCAATGATGAAGTCATCGCTGAAACTGAGGCTATTTTGACGAGAAAGAGAAATCGTACTATAAAAGTGATATCGAAAAGTTTGAAAATAGCTATACTCGTTGTATCGCCCTCGAAGGCAACTATGTTGAATAATGAAATCGAGTTTTGTCAAAATTTTGTTTTTTTCTTACTTATCCTACGGACTTATTGAATGACCTGTTACACTATTCTAAGATCCAAATTCACAAATTCAAAACTTAGGTATTTTTTGATCACTATCATTTCCATAATAATGAAGAGTTCTCACATCATAAGCTAGAAGAAATGCTCTGACAAATACAATTCAACTCATAGAAAAGAGCAGTGACTAGCCTACAAGGAGCAAATGACATATTTTAACTAAACAGTTTTCAAGACACATCTCTATCTGCAACATGAGTAGCTAATAATGATTAATGTCTACGGCATAACAACACAATTAACTCTAGACGCCCGCCAGGGATTTTAACAAAATGGCAGACTCTCACGTTCGGGGCTCTGGTGACCTCCCTAATTATCACAGAGTCATTAGTTATGCACCATTGGAAAGCTTATAGACCACAAATTCCAATGAGGTAACATTCGTGAAATTCCCGCTGTATTCGTAGAAAAAGAACAGACATAAAAAATCATTAAAAATATGAAAATATTGACTTTGCGGGGCCCTGGCAACCCTTGCAGCCAGCCACCCTACGCTGGCAAAATGATGAATATGTAGGCCACATACTTGTGACAATAATGTAAGAAATGGTAGCCATTACTGCCATTGCGTAATGAATTCGTTTTGTGTAGGAAATATTATCATATATATATATATGCGCAGAAAATATTCATTGAATTAGACATTCTCTCCCCTCCCCCACTAGTACCACGTCCATATGCAAATCATTTTTGCTGCACACATCATGTATACGAACAAGAATTATGCTTCTAGACCACTTCAGTGAAATATATCTTGTGTTATATGGGACCGTCCCGAAAATGAATGTAAATTAACCAAATTTGACCCCCTCTTCCTCTATAAACAACAAGTACACATACAGGTTACTATCATGTAGGGGACTATTTCATTGCTTCACATACCAATTTTTATGGATGTACCGCAAAGGGGGGAGGAATACCCGCTAAAATCTGATGAAAAAAAATTATGAAAAATTAAAAAACGAACTTCATCCTCCCTTTCTCGGCCGTACATACGTACCCCCTATATACATAAAATGCAACTGACGGAAAGCTTCATCCCTCAAAAATACTTTGGTACCAAATCATCTTTCTAGCTTAATTAAGGACTGAGCTATTGATGTTTGTTGTAAAAATAAATGTAATTTACGTCAAAAAACTCCAAAAATTGGCTAACTTTGCCCCCTCCCTTCTCCCCCATATAAGCAAGAAGTACAAATACGCGTCATTACCATGTAGTGGCCTACTTCATTGCTTCACGTAACAATTTTTATGAATCTATCCCCTAAGAGGGGGAATGGCCCTCAAAAAAACTGTTTAAAAAAAAACACGATATTCACCCTCCTCCCATATACACAAAATGCACACCAGCAAAGCTGCATCTTTCAATAATAAATTGGTACCAAAATCATCTTCCAGCCTTAATTTGAGGTTTAAGACTGAGCCATTGAGGTTTAAAGCCCTGACACAGCAGTTGCGTCAATGGGCGTTTAAAGATTAAGAATGCAGACTACCAGTAGAACGTAACACAAAGAAACTAAACTACATATTCCGTGAACGGAGACCGGGAAAATCCCAATTTCTTTCTCCGGAATTGAACATTTGGGCGGATCGAGATTAGGGAAGTTCCCGAAATTTGATCTAGCAGTTGAATATAGATGGCAAGCAATACCTAAGAGTGTAAAAATGTAATATATGTGCGTATTTAGATTAATGTTTTAAACAAAATAAACATTTTAAACATGTTTTTTTTGTTTAAAACAAAGTACTTTGTTTTAAACGTTTAAAACGTTTTAAACAAAAAAAACATGTTTTAAACATAAAAAACGTTCTTTTTGATTTTTTTTAAAAAATCATGTTTTTTTCAACCCTGTGTTACATACGTCAGCTATATGTTATATACGTCAATCTGTATATGAGATCCGGACTGCCTACGTACAGTTCTTTCGTTCGTACGTAAAGCACGTTTATTCGGAACACTTGTACGGAAAATACATATAAAATATAATTTTTTCAGTTATACGTTTGCTGTACGTTAAGTCCAAAAACTACACGATTTACGCATATAGCCTACGTTTCTACGTACGCCACATCCGTTTTTTTCTTAGTGTAGATGCCTAACGTCCAGAAATCTAATTTCTAATTCTAATGGAGTGCTGGGAAATGAAAGGAACACGGCATTTTTAATTTAACTTCTCACGCTTGTGTCCATTAAGCTAAAGGAGATGGATTGTTAATGAAAGTGAATACGTATGAAATTGGTGGAATGAGAATGTGGTAAGAAATGGGAGAACTCCGAGAAAACTCGTGGACGTTGTGTTCTCAATCACAAACTTACATGACCTGAGATCGATCTAGGGACGCCTCTAATCGAAGAGAGAACTCTCCCTTTTAAAAAAATAACTGATTTTTCGACCATACTTCATTAGCTGTTTAATACACCCGCGTAGCGTAGTCCTAATGCTCTTACCTTTGGCACGAGTGGCCCCGGGTTCGATTCCCGGTGGGGACACTCCGTGGAAAAATATGTAAAAGCTTTTTCGTGCCAACCATTCTGAGTGAGTTTTTTCTGGGTTTTCCTCATTCACTCCAGGCAAATGCCGGGATAGTCCGTAACGTATAGCTCCCAGGGGCGCTTCCTTCTTTCCATTTCCTCTGACGGTCGAGGGACGTCAACTCTCATACATGAGAACCTAAGATAGCCATAGATGCTGCAAACTTAGAAATCTAATTCCTAATCTTAATCATCATTACCTGATTTAAGTTGTACTTATTTACCATTCTTTTACGTTGTTCTCTTATTCTTCAATCTCTAACAAACTCAAAGGTAATACGAATACAAGGAGCTTCCTCGCGGCTATAGGATGCTTCTTCGGCGTGACTGCCTGGATTCTATTCCCGGTGGATAGGATCACACGTTAAACTGTAGGCCCACGTCTCATATAGCCTCGCTGCTTCAAGGGATACTAAACAACAATCTAACCAACCAACAAACATAGAAACTTCAAGGAAGGCTGAATTAAATTCCTTATTATTCTGTTTTTAGTGATACCTTACCAGAATTCGTGTGGATATGCTAACCAATAGAAACTGGAAGACATGAACAATGAACATGGTTGAGAGTACTCTTCATTGGTACTCAAATCCACTACAGACACGGCAGTTAAATGAACGCCTCAAACTACTTGACTATGTTGTGAAGTCCTGCTTGTGGAGGAGTAGGTAGAGAATAAGTAGAGGAAATTACAGTCCGAAATCGTTTCCACTACCGGTTTTTATTACAAAATCCTCTAGAAACAATATTTTACAGAAATACTAGAAATATTACAATAATATAACTTCTCTAATATAAAGTAGACAAGGGTGACCCAAAGCTCGAGCAGCCTAGAGCAGGATCTCCATGGAACTCCGAAGTTAGATAGGTGGAGTGAATTAGGAATCCCAATGCTCCGAAGCAAGCTAGGCGACTGAGATTAGGAATCCCGGCAGAACTCCGAAGAAAGCGAGGTGGGAAGAAGGAAAGCCTAAAATTCAGAGGCAAACTAGAGGCTTTGTGTTAGGTATCTCCTACAGCTCCAGAGTACGCTAGATGAGAGGTTGACCAGTCGAGATTGATAGCTGTCGTTGAAATCCTCTCTGTTATATAGGTAAGATGGTGGCGCTGCTGTTCCCTCGTCGTCACGTGACTGGTGGTTTTTGCTGTTGTGTCCGTCGTCTGCAGCTGTAGCACAGTGTTGCCAGACCGATTAGATGGAAAAGCAGAAGACTCGAAGATAAAAAAAAAAAAAAACAGGAGAAAGCAGTAGACACATAAAGGGGCGTCATTTGTGTGCAAATCCAGGGAGAGCAAAGAATTTGCCATTATTAAGGGGACAGTGGTTTGTTTGTTTTGTTTTGGAAGAGTAGCTTAGATCACCTCTCCACCCAAGTTTCAATCTAAACTACATGTACTCGTAAATTTACAGTTAAGTCATAAAGATTACCAACCATCATGCATACAGATGACGTACAGTCATGGGTGTTTCTGGCGGAGGGGACGAGGGGGACGCGTCCCCCCAATATTTTGAAGTACAAAATATTCCATATTTTATTCTAATTTAATTTATTTACTAACGACCATATTTGAAATATAATATTCAGGCTGTGAAACGATTAAATTTTAAATGCCAGAGACGCCAGTGCGTACAGTTGTATTCTTGTATTCATTACAGCAAAGCTTATAACTAAATGCTCTACATATTTTTGTGTATGCATACAGAGAAATTTCATCTTTTTATGAAAGGAAAAAAATGAAAATTCAATATTAATAATAATATATTTCTTTAACTTCTCGAAATAAGGAAGAAGCAGGAGATTGTTAACTTTTCATTTTCGTTCGCAGTAGATCGGTAGAACGTGAAAAAAGCGGGAGATCTCCTGCAAAATCAGTAGCTCTGGTAACACTGCTGTAGTATTCCATAGTAAGATGCACGTGGTAAAATAGGACATGTTGATATCACAATCACATGGGACATTACAATATCCATGCTTTCCAAGCTTTTATTAAACAACCGTGCCCACACGAATAGTGGGAGAGTTTCATTAAATATAGGTTATCAAGAAGTTCCATTAAAAAAATCATTTCTATTTTTCATCTTCTATCGAATGGACTAAGTAATAATCATGTTGCCGTGGACTTGAATGAAATCAGTAGTTCTTCCCTTGCTGCGACGGTATTACAAATGATAACACATTCCTGCCATCTTTAGATCTACATAGAAACTACTTTAAAAAAACAAGGTCGTTCAGATGTCGCTACTACCGATTGGCAGCGTAAGATGATTTATTATATTTGTAATTGTTACCATTGCTGCAATTTTGTATTTCTATTTTAATAACTGTGTGAGTTGAAGCAAAAAGAATAACAATATTAAGTTACTTTTGAACAATTCATGCAAATGATTGTTAGTTAGAATTGAGTGCATATTTCACTGAGGCATTTTTAACTTCGTTGATATCTTGTATTCTTTATAGCAATGGCTCTCAACGTTTATGTTCTTGTTTTCAAAAGGGGTGCTGGAACAAGAAAAGCGCATTTAGTGGTCGTTTGAAATTTCATGATCTGTTAGACTTTTTTCTTATTACTGGACGAAAGCCATTATGCATTATACAAATTATCAGAATTGTGTACTTTTTCTTTTTTCTTTTTTTTCTTTTTTTCTTTTTTTTTTACAAATAATAATGTAGATTCTTCAAACCTGATTATAAGAATGAAAGCTTTTTCTCTGGTTCTTAGACTGCTTCTACCTTCAGCCTTCTGCATGGCTGGATTGGATTAAGGTGCACAGAACCAGTCATTTCTTTCAGACATGATTTTTCGGGCGGCATTGCCCTCCCGGAGCTCAGAGAGTGCCCCACGGAGGAGTCCAAAATAACACGTCTATAATATAATAATAAATAAAATAGTACCAGCAGTACCCCCTCGAATACTAAGTGTGCCCCCCGGAACATTTTTTCTGAAATAACGACTGGTCAGAACAACCACATTCAACCAAATGCCACTGGCTCGAAAAGATTGAGAACCACTGATTTAGAGAATCAGCATTTACTACAGTGACCACCACAACTTGTGAAGCCTAGGCTCTACACCAATCATAGAACTGCTTTGTCTCACATGTAATGCATCGGAAGAATTCGGTGTCATTCGCGAAGTTGCATTCCGAAAGCACACTTGAAAAAAATAAAACAATAAAAGTGCAGCAACAATTTCGAAAAACTTAGAAGACATGGCGAACGAGAGACAAGAGAACAACACACAACGAGTTATAACACTAACACTAACAATTATTCCAATTAAATGATAATAGTAATAATAGGAAAAGTATAATACCACAACAACAATAACAACAAAAATAAACAAAACTTAACTTAGCGGCAATCCGACAACATTGTACCCTCGAGAGATGTTCTCCGTATAGCACAATAGACGACACTGGCAAACTTTCATGCGTGGAGGTTGACGACCGGAACACATTCTTATATTCTATTGGGTGATGAAATTCATAAATTTAGGTCAAGCTTCACGACTCCTTGTGAGCACTACAATACGATCCGCTGAAAGTGGCGATAGGGCATTGTCAAATGCTAGTGGATCGACCCCTAGTTGCTAAAAAAATCTTCCTTCTTGATGTTGTATAAGAAATTTTACTGCATCTACATACGGATAATGTTAGTTGACATGTAGTGTACAATTGAATATCTATGTATTGAAGGCATAATTACTTAGTTTATTTACATCTGTTAAAACTTCAAAATATGTATTTTTCCTTGACTTCTGCTTTTTAAGTAGTCACTGACATGAACCAATGTTTCGTTGTATGTATATTCCTTAACAGTGGCGTCATATAAGCTTTAACGGGAATTTATCCCTCCTGGTTTTTAAATATGCATACACTTTAATCAATTATATAGTACACTAATGAAAACATGAAATCCTCCCCCTCCTTCAAGCAAAACCTCAACTGAAGATACTGTTTTTTAACAGCGCAAATGATCAGATACACGTAATGTACCTACTTGATTTGAGATGGTTTTTGTCCTTAAATTTTATTTTCTCTATTCCATTCTGCTCTTTAACACCTTTGGTTTCGCAGCAGTCTAGTAGTTAGCATGAGAACTTACTGTGAAAGTGATTTCAAAATCGGCCCCACGAAGGAATGTATGTTGTTTGTTTTCTAGTATAAAAATATAGACCAAGGTTGCCTCTAATGGGAACAAATACTGAACTCATAACATGTAAACATTTCTTAAATAAGCACCCATTATATTAGGTTATGCATTTCCTCAATTTTACTGAAGTTTTCAATTGACCACGGTGGCAGAGCGCTCTCCCCTGCGGCATGGTATCTGTGGTTCGACTCAAGCTCATGCCAGGTTGACTTGTGGCTGACAAACACTGTATGCGTTGGTTTTCTAAGGATTTTCCCGTTTCCTCTCACTTTTTCAACCTAACATTTCGTTCATTATACTCACTGTGTTTTCCTTAGTCTCCGAGTATAATCATGGGAGGTCAAATTAAAATTTTAAAATGTTTTCAACATACTACAACGTGCTCACCCCGAAAATTTATGTAAACTCTACTACAAAGAACTTTTCATCTTCTGGTTTTCGTATAGTGACTTTTTCTAACTAATTATGGCAACCCTGTCATTCAAAATGTCTCTATGAAACATAAAATGTAATTTTTGTTATTTCGAAAGCGAAACACGTTGTGTCAAAGGAGAGAAGTTGTTAGAATCATCGGTTCAAATCCCCTGAAGGAAGTCTTTCTAATATATATAAAATTATATATAGAAAAAAATGAAGACGAACAGTCAATAATATGGCTAGGAAATAAAAAAACAAAAATACGAAAGAGGGTGACGTATCCAGGAAAGGATGATATAAAAGGGAGAGAGAGAGAGAGAGAGAGATAAAAAAGGCATCGTTTTGGATAAATTAAACTTGTATCTAATTCGAATGAAAAGACAAAGATACTTAGAAAGAAGGCCAAGGGAGGAAACAGCAATTTAAGTGTGAAGCCAAGAGGAAAAGATCAAACAAAGAGAAACCAGATAATAAGGGAAAGGAAAGGAACGAGAGCAAATAACAAAATAAAACACCACCAAAGGATAAAATAAATAGAAGATAACACGAAAGCAATTGGAAACTGTTGTAAATGCAGAAACTCAGAATACAAAACACAGAAAATAGGAAAACTAGAAGAATTCGAGATATGGTATAATAAGATTATGAAATTGACAAATGTTTAATTGCCCCCTACAGGAGATTTTGGGGTTAAAAACCCTCGCCCTGCTGAACCGAAGTGAACTTAATAACAAAAATTTAATCCAAAATCCTTTAATATTCAAATAAATCCAAAATGTCTCCAAGTGCTAGACTTTAAGTAGTGATTGGGTTAGAATTAGGATTAGGAATTAGATTTCTGGGCTTTCGGCATCTATGGCCATGTTAGCCCGTCACTAGGATTAGTATTAGGAATTAGATTTCTAGGCTTTCGGCATCTATGGCCATGTTAGCCCGTCACTAGGATAAGGATTAGGAATTAGATTTCTGGGCCTTCGACATCTATGGCCATATTAGCTCGTCACTAGGATTAGGATTAGGAATTAGATTTCTGGGCTTTAGGCATCTATGGCCATGTTAGCCCTTCACTAGGATTAGGATTAGGAATTAGGTTTCTGGGCTTTCGACATCTATGGCCATTATCTCGTCACTAGGATTAGGATTAGGAATTAGATTTCTAGGCTTTCGGCATGTATGACCATGTTAACTCGTCACTAGGATTAAAATTAGGAAATTGATTTCTAGGCTTTCGGCATCTATGAACATGTTAGCTCGTCACTAGGATTAGGATTAGGAATTAGATTTCTAGGCTTTCGGCATCTACGGCCGTTAGTCCGTCACTAGGATTAGGATTAGGAATTAGATTTTTGTACTTTTGGCAACTATGGCCATGTTAGCTCGTCACATGAGAGATAACGCCTCTCGGGGAACACACTATTCGGGGAAAGGGAAGTAAGAAAGCGGCCTGGGACCTATATGTTAGGTACCATCCAAGCATTTCCCTAATGTGAATGAGGAAAACCCAGGAAAACCTCAGTCAGATTTGCTGGCCTTAAAAAGCTTATACACTTTTTCAACCAAGTGTTTCCATTTTTTATTCATAAAAGTATTCAAGAGTGCACACACCTCGCAATGGTGTATGCTGCTCTCATCTCTAAAAATGCTCTTACTGATTTACCTCTCAGAAAAATCTGTCAATTTTACATTTATTAAACTGTTTTGCATTTTCTTTACCTTAATTAAATTTTTGTTTTTCTTGTATACGTTTCTACAACTTTTTGTTTACTGACTAGTTGAAATTTTTCCACTAACTTTTTTCTCAAACTACCTAAACCAGTGATCTCAACCTGGCTGGCTCACCCTTTAGGGGGCTAGCTTAGAAGGGGGGGGGTGCAAGCATCTGACAGCATCTCACATTCGTAATTACAAGTATTATGGATGATATAACAGAAGCGCTGAATTAAATACCACACAAACACAAAATAACTTTATTAAGAACCGTGGTTGCAACAGAATAAAACTGATAAAATAACAATAACAATAAACCTGCACCACAATGGTATGCAGTTTTCTTAGAAATAAACTGGTGACTTATTATTATTATTATTATTATTATTATTATTATTATTATTATTATTATTATTATTATTATTATTATTATTATTATTATTGAAGCTTTGAGAGCTCAATGCTACGTATGAAATCGTAAAAGAGGGGAGCGTAAATTAGGCAGAGTTCACGAATGGGGCGCTAGATAAATAGGGTTGGGAACCACTGACCCAAATTTTCACTTACCCAAGAAAACTTACAGAAAACGGGCGAAAAATATGGGATAAAACTAACGATTATATCAAATATACAAGTAGGAGGGGAGAAGGTAAGTAAAAACAGGTGACTGACTTTATGTGGGACCTACATGATTGTATTATCCTAGTAACCCCTACCCCTAGTACTCTAGTATTGTTATTACCCTAGTAACAGAGACAACTTGCAAGCCGCTTGCTGTACGTTTGAATTGCAAGTCAGCCAAGCTTACATCCAGTTTGATAGGAAAACGTGCAAGCATGTCGCAAGCTCTATTCCAGTAACGAAGTTACACGGGAGCAAACTTGAATTTAATGTTCCATTCAAGTTTGACGCAAGCGTTTTACAAGTCAAGTACAGTCAATAGCCAATGAACCGCCAGTGATGCTATGACGCTGTGTGAAGGGTCTAAAGCATGGCTTCAAGTACAACAATAGGTAGACTGTATGAAAACAAGGGCAAGCGTACAAAGCCAAACGCCAATCACGCGCCAACTGGTCGAAAGCTTGCATGCTACTAGGTTAGTAAGGACTTGAAGTCCAAACGTGGATAAACGCAAAGAAATGAATGACGAAAGAGGCATTTAGGAAGAAGAAAAGTATATTTTGTAGATCCGAATAAAGAGAGAAGAAAAATTCTCATAGATTGTTTTGTGCGGAATATTGTACCCTATGGGACAAGATAAAAAAAACTATCAAAAATGATAGAAAAACTGGATAGTTTTCAAGTATGGGTGGGAAAAGAATGTAGAAGATTAACTGGCCGAACAGGAAACGAATGAGGAAAAATTAGGAAGTATATTAGGAGAGGAAAGAACAATATTAGATATATAATCTAAAGGTTAGAAAGAAACTGGTTCAAACTTTGTCTGAAAAGAAACTATACGCTGAGAGACATACAAGAAGATACAACAGAAAGAAAAACAGGGAATAGCGAAAGAGACTACAATTATTGGGCGATAATAAAACAGAAAATTGCTACACTAAGACGATGCACAGTGGCCCGAATAGGAAAAAAGGTGGACAAAATAGGGAGGAGTTCTTGAAATGTTCTGAAACTGTGTATATGATGGTCTTCAAGATTCGTGATTACGAATTTGATGTCAAAAATGAATTTTAAATATGGCAGACCAAAAAATAATAAATTCATATTATAGATCTCAAGTTGGGTGCAGAGAGATTTGCACGGACACAAATTACAAATAATGATAAATGTCAATAATAATAAAATTGTAAACTTCAAAATGGCGGATGCAATATAGGGGAAGAATGTATAAAATGGAGGTTACGGAGCTGAAATCAGTATGAGGCACGTACGAATTTCATATGTGTAAAATTAAAAATAGAGGATCCAATATAACGGAGCAAAAGTGGAAGTAGCTGATTATGCTAATAAGCACTCGCAATAAACGTCCTGGTTATAGGCCTAATTCATCTTCGGACGCAGTAGTTGCAGATTCGTCATTTTGTGTGGCTATTTTCAGTAGCGCAGCACATCCTGAGGCAGTTTCTGGGTTGTCTTTTTTGGGAGTCCTTCCAAGGTGGAAAGTACTGAAACAGAACTCAACATCGGCCTTTGAAAGATCCGAATTACTGGCTACTCTTAATGTTTATCGAGTGTTATATTCTCTGTATTTCCGCACATCCTTGTGTCTAGATCCAAGGGCCTCCTCTGAAATCTCCCCAATTGGTAAAAGACCTGCCTGCACAATTACTGACCCGTAAATAAGATTTTTTGCACGGTGGGTGGCATGTAATACCATGGGTATAATCGCACAAATAACAGAGCAGTTTAGATGCAGTACGTGTTGAATTTTGCAATATGTATGTCATGCCCACAGGAAATTGTTGTTAAGATGGTTCCGAAACGCGAGATTAACTGCTGATCTACCCCCGTTATCTCTGAAGCTGTTTGAGATGCTGCAAAGAACCTGTGGGTTTTATTACCATCATTTAGTAGTTCCATAACCTTTCTCAGGTATATTCACACTGAGGCCTTGTATACTTCCGAACCTCTCTTGGATAATTTGTTTTCTGCTTTCGAACATTTGAAGGGTTCCATATTTCGCACTCGCTTTCCATTTCTGAAAATCTGATCTATGGAAAATATGAAAAATACACTCAAAAGATCGAATGTGTGCACAGAGGGTGGAGTGTTCGAACTCCAAATGGGATAAATTTTGTGGTGCTGTCGTTTCCATCTCACCCCGTGTACTTTTACGTGCTTATCTCCTGCTCGTCTCGCCACCCCATCCAGCCATCTTCAGTGGTATGATTCCAAGTCATATTTCCTGTAATAGACGGAAGTAGACAATTAAACTTACACAGCATATTGACAACTATTGACTGTTATCCATGTTTAAATTTCGCGGTGTACATGTGTATACATTTTTTTAAAAACTCTATAAGTAGTCTGTAGTACTCCCATACACACGAGTTCTAATATGTGCATTTATTATAACTACTATGATGCAATACATATTGTTCATTCTAACTGTGTCACGTACACAATACTATACCCTGTGTATAATAATTACAATATTGCCCTTCATTCTCATGGTTGCTTGGAAAATAATTTCCCAAACTCAAATCCCACATTTGCTAATTTCCTGCAACGAAACGTCCGCCATTTTGGGACGTCTACAGTTACCGGCACTAAGAGATAATTCAGTCAATACCATGCCATTCTCATGAACTGATTCTCGAAGATGACTGTTACAACTCTTTTGTGTCTGTAACTTGCATTTCAGAAAATGACTTTTGCCCACCTTTTTCGCTATTCGGACCACTGCGTGATGTGTGCTGAGAACCGTGGTGCATGCAAGTTTCTAGGAAGAATGTTAGGGAAGCATATAAGACAAGAGTTGAAGCTTTTTCATCTCGAAAATATATCTCGTCTCGAAAATGTATCTATTTCTAGTGGAAGAGCTCTGTCTCGCTCGGTAAGTTCTGTCTCGTCTCATATTGCGGGCAATCTTACAGAATACCTATGATGGTTATTATGGCTTTATCATGATTCCCTTTCTTCAAACGTGTGGTGGACTGGCTGCACGAAAAGGGTGGTTGTGCAGATATATGGAAAGTGTCCTAGCAATTGATCAGAAAGGGAGATAATGACTCATTTGTACAGCTGCTATAAATTTCTCATATTATGTCTATAACCACTAATGTCCCTGCGAGACGATACGTGAAAATTCTCGAGTTTCGTATAGAGATGGAGTTCGTCAGAAGGTTGTGGGTCAAGTGGATTAAGATTTGTGACTGGGTCAACAGAACGTGACACACCGTGACTCACCACCCACCGTGGCCAACTCCGCTGAGTGCATTGTAGACAGCTTGTTCCGAACACTGATGAATTTGTCTATATTTTACTTTCAAGGCCTCTATGTTTCTTCCTTTTCCATTTGTTTCTATTTACTTACCTGAGATGACTATACGTAAGTAAGAAAAGAACTTCAGACACTTTTGGATATTGACATTTGTAATTGTAATAATAGCAATAGGACTTATTACTTGGCTTTCGAGACACAGTCGAATTTTACACTGTACTTTCCCCTCCTTTACTGTTGGTATACTTTACCTTGATTTGAGACTTCCGAATTCCATCCTATTTTTTACTGAAAAGTATCTGTAATTCAACAAGGTAATAATTATATATGATAATTAAATTGAAATTAATCGTAATATGGCCTGTGACAAACACTTTAGCATTTTATATTATAAAGAAATGAAATGAAATGAAATTCTTGAGTTTTACGTCCCACGTTATGCTGGCTAGGCTAAAGGAGACAGTGATGGTGACAAAATATTGGAATGAAGAAAGTGGGAGGAAACAGAAGAACCCCGAGAAAACCCACGCACACCACAAAGCCCACTTGGCACGAGCTGGGATCGAACCAGGACCCATGCACCAGAAGTGAACGCTCCACCCTTGAGTCACCGCAGTCCCTCTATTGTAAAGGTCAGATCCACCTATAATGTAACAGAGCGGTGCTTGAGTGATGGACCGTAGAAGCTCAAACTCTGATTAGTGATAATTTCACAGCCTGGAGAGAAGGAGGTACATCATGTGTCAAAGTTGATGCCGATGGGTGTTGGTGGGTCATAGTGTGTCATGGTGGGTCAGAGTGGGTCACGGTGGGTGGTGAGCATGGGTCAAGTTTTCCTTGACCCACGTCATCTCTGGTTTCGTCGGCAACACTAGTTCACCAAACTGTTAGATCTCTGAAGCACTGTTTTAGTGTTACACGATTTATAATGTAAAAACTATAGTGTTATAAAGTGATTACAAACACAATCAAGATACCCCCAAGTCGTTACATAATAACTCCAATATTAAATATGATTCAAATGTTATATCACACCTTTCTTGGACTTTTGTGACGCTGAAGGATTCTCACAACTTCTAGCTGAAATTAAGAAAATATAATCAGGTCATAAATTTTGTACATAAATTTACAAAACGAGACAAAAAATGTTCAAGAATTGAGACGAGAAAACATTCGTCTCATTTCGTCTTGTAGCCAACACTAAGAGCTACATATAGTTTTTAACTATCTTATAAGAGATGATTTTGAAGTAACAATATCCTTAACAAAATATGCTATTTTAGTTTGATGTTTGATTACAGGAGACAACAATGGCAATGTAGCTATAACTTCAAGTTACCTAACCTCAGATGCGTTTTTGAAAATTATTATACCAATAAAAGTTTACAAGATATGGAATTTACATTGTATATTATACCTATATGCATACATTTACAGAGTGTTTCCGTGATGCTGTGCAAAACTCAGAGGGATGAAAGATGATGCCAAAAGAGGCAATTTAAGGATAGGAACGAGTGTCCGGAAATGCATCGTTTTAGAGATAGGGGCCGCCGACAACTTGTCGCAACGGTACAAAATTGGCCATAACTCAATAGGGAAATGTCGGATCCAGTCAAAGGCAGCATGCATTATTTTTACCTGCAGATTTAATTAATGTTTTAATGGATTGAAAGCAGGGGCGGAGCAAGGGTAGCTCCCAAAGAAATATAGGATATTTCGAACATCTGCAACAAACATGAGACGAGAAATTGGTATCTGTGTTCAGTACAGATGTTTCGGGTAGTCATGATGCCATATATATAATTCCGGAAAAATAAAGTATATACATATATAAAAATGACAATGACTATCTCTGTGACTTAGTAACTCCTAAACCACCCGGCCATTCTCGATCAAATTTTCAAAAATAGAAATAGATAAGGTTCGGGCCTAGAATGGTTCTTATCATTTCATTTTGACCGTGTAACTTAGGGGAGATATATAAAAATGATGGAATATGACCTATATTGGTGTCGAATCTATAGTTTTCGAGGTCGCTAAGATGAATAGTGACACTTTCCATACGTTTTAATGCAAATTCAGTCAAGCGACTTGGGAAGGGGAGATATATAAAAATGATTTATTATGACTGATATTAGTGTCGAATCCATTGAGCTCCCATTAGTACTCCTAAGGGGGGAGGGTGACATGTAAAAATAATTGAAAATCACCGATATTAGTGTCGAATTCATAGTTTTTGGGGTCTCTAAGTTAATTGGTGCCTTTTATGTCCAAAATGAAACGTATTCTCCGCTACTGTTTTATAATAATATGTTGATTTTATTTTCGTTCGTAAATAGATTTTAGGGCACCGTAGAGAAAAGGGTGCACTTGCCTGGGGGCCAGTTTGCCCCTGTCCTAGCCATTCTCCCCTCGTTGTAGAGGTAGATCTATAGTGCCAAAATTAAGTTTTATTTCTCAAAATGTCTATGAAAAATATCAGTGAATATATTTCCAGCTTTTTGTTTTTGTTTTTTTAATAATTAATCCTGGTAACAAATTTTACTTCTTGTGGATCTCGAACCCTGAACTAAGAAGGCGAACTGAGATAATGGAACATAAACCTATAGACCTCTCTTCAGTTTAGTCTTCTATTTCAATATTAATGCAACCTGTTATTGTAGCTTTTCTCCATAATTTGCAATAATTTATAAGTAAAATGTTGGAAGAAGCTTAACACTCTGTGTGCGTTACGTATACAAGAGAGCTCAAGTTATTATCAATCGCCGAAGAAGGGGAAGATTATACGGCGTACTTTCCTCGGAGTTTCCCCAGAAAATCCACGGAGAACCAGGTCTCCAGTAGCTTTCCTCAATTCTCTGGTGGATAGCTGGTCTGCGTCCAAAGAGCTTGAGTACTATGCTGATGATCTCCGCTTAAAAGGCGATCAAAACTTCTGACCAAACTCAAGTAAACAGTGCTCCTTTTGGTCAAGCAAAAATCCAATACCCTTGAGAAAATCCCTTCGAAGACTTAACTAAAATCGGTCGACCTTACGCGTACAGACAGGTCCCTGGTTTTTCAGAAAAAGGAACTACTTGGTATAGAAGATTGTCTTGTGGAGGTGATCCGTCACTTGTGATGGGTCCCACGTTCAAGTCCCTGAAGCCATTAGAGAAAGTTTAACGCGTTACATAGTTCTTGTACCGTGGGAGACTACTCAGAAGAACACAGCTGTTTGTGTGTGAGGAGTAGCGTTGTCGTGTCGAAAGATTTTTTTCTTTCTTGTTGACGTAGGATCCTTTTTTTCTTCTGGCTACTGAGTGAGCAAAGTTGTTGTCGGACTTTTGGGAGCGTAGTGTTCCGCGACTAAACCGATTAATCATATCTTCATCCGATCTCATTATCAAAGTCTTCCCCTGTTGGTAGTAATGGACTCTTGCACAGGACTTTGACGTCCAAATTGAAGGAACTCTCGAAGGACAATTATAAACATGTCTGAGTTGCTTTGTGTCATTTCGCTTGAAGAAGCCAAAGGAGAAAGCAAAAAGAACACCAAAGGATGAACCAAATGGAACAGGGGTGTGTGGGAAGGGGGGAAGAAAGGCAGAATAGAGGACAGAGTTTTAAGACAATAAGGGTGCTTAATATGAAGACGTTTGTTTTCTCAACCCTTCCTTTCTGGTGTGTCCGCCTCTTTCTCGAGGGACGGGGAGAAGGGGTTCACCGAAAAGGTCCAGAAGTCCGTCATGCGAATCTTGAGAAGTGGGGGGAAGAAAAGGAAGGATGACTTTGTATTCAATGACATCGTCCAATAAAACATTTCCCCTTCTTCAGTCCTTTGTTGAAAGGGCATCTACTTCTAGTTACTATTTCCTCCCCCCCCCCTTTTCAATCAAGTTAAAACTTGAAACATCAAGAAGTCTTTGTGCTACCACTGCATAAACTTTCAATGTATAAAGGAAAAAGATGTTTTGTTTTCTTACAAGACAGGCAGAGATGTAAAGTATCTCTTTCTATGGAAATATGGCACAGTTACCGTTATCTTGCGAGGTATTGCAAGGAATACTGTGATTATATGTGATTTCATGCAGTGGCGGTTCTAGCCCAGGACCGGGGGGTCTAACCCATCTCAGTTTTCTGAATGACAAAAATAATTTAAACTATTACTTTTATATTTTTTAAAGTTTAAAATAAACTCATGATATATCTATCAAAGTCAGGGTTCTGGCTCGCCCCTTTAGTTTTTACATTCTAGATCCGCCACTGATTTCACGACTACGATATTCTCTCTCTTTCCCCCCCCCCTGTTCTAATCAAAAGTTGGTACTGAACATGAAAAAGTGAAATTTCCTATTTCTGTGTACATTACGAGTATCGATGCACAACTCATATAGCATTGTTACAAGTAGGCCGTGTGTGTCATTGTTAGGAATATGTACATTATTGTTGGGGGAGAATAAACAACCTTAAATGCAATGTGTTCCTGAACACTGCTTCTTTTATTTACAGCGGGGGAGGGGGGTACGGTGGCTCAGTGGTAAAGCGATTTCCTCTAGTTTTCTCCCACTTTCTCATTCCACCAATTATTTACATCAACGAGAAACCTATTCTTCTATCGAGGAACAGGAAAGTTCTCCGGAAAAAGTGATTTAGACAGTTTTAGAAACCTCAGGTTCTGGGAATTAGACGAGCAATTTTATCATATTCCCTCAATCAACCGCTAATCCCCATTACTGTAATTAGTGATTTCAGGGGGTGTCCTGGGAGGTATTCTCCCCTCAGTTCCATGAGATTCAGTCCCGGGTCCATATGTCCTACTGTGCTCAATGTACATTTCCAGAATTTTCGTTGAGTTGATTTGGTTTTGGGTTTAACGTCCCTTTCAGCAGCGAGGCAATATGAGACGGGACCTACTGATTAACGTGGAATCTGAACCCATGAGCTCCCGCCGGGAATCTAACCCGGGTCTTCCACAGCAAGGGCACGTACGCTCAGAATTTTCGTATTATTATAGTTTTCACCCTTAAAATCTTAAAATCTTGTTTGTAAATATGTGCCCCAAATGAATCCCAAAATTAAGTCCGAATAGGAAAATTCCTGTCTACGAGGTTTCACGTTGAGAATGGCCAGAAATAAGGAGATGCTTTCTCGCCTGTTTTATTCAACTTTGTTCTCGAAAACGCTATAAGAAAAATCAGAGATAGTAACCAGGAATGGTATTCACCAGGTTATGGCGTATGTTGATGCTGTAAGTTTAATAGGGATTATTAAAGAACGATTGAAAGAAATGCACAGGTCTCATTAAACGCTTGCAGGGACATGGGTTGAGAAGTTGTGCCGTAGTGATCTTTACATTGGTATTATAGAGTAAAATGAATACAATAGGGATTTAATTTAAGATTAGAAACAGCGCTGTTTCCTTCTATATTATTATTATTATTATTATTATTATTATTATTATTATTATTATTATTATTATTATTATTATTATTATTATTATTATTATTATTATTATTATTATTATTTTGGTAACCTATTCACCTTCCTTTTTCCTCCTTGTATTCCACTACAGTATATTTTTGCGATAGAGAGTTGGTGTTTTCTTAATTTAAATGATCTGGTATTATGGTTAGTCTTTTGTCAGTCATGTGATTGCTATACTTAAATTTGATTGGTTGTTTATCCTTCCGATGAAGGAGCTTTGAAATTAAGTGATTGGGCCCGTCACTTGTTCTCTTCGCTAGGTATGTGTTACACCATATGTAATATTGTGTATAGTATATTTTATTTTGTGAATTTAAAGTTATTCTGGGTTTTTCCGTGAGTATAAAAAAAAAACATGTAGATAGAAAATTGATAAATATTCTAATTGAACCATCAGTTCAAATATTGGTATTGAATTTCTATAATATAAATATGTATATTTCAAATATGGTTTATGCTGAATATGTCTTGTGATAAGGCAGGAGCCATCTTGGACTTTTACTTCATGCAACATGTGCCTGATAAATTTTTCAGTAATTATAAATTTCTTGTGGTTTTTGCATGAATCGAAATTGTTTAAATCTACTAGTAGTTGAAAATATTTTTCAAAATCGGACAAACTTTTTCGAACTTCACAAATTCGTTGTTAGATTCAACATTACGTTTTTTTTTTAATAATAATAAAATTTGTTAATGTTATCTGAATTTTTTTGTTTTGTTTATCAAGTAGAGTTATGTACCTGCAACCTTTGAAGACGTATTATTATTTGTTGAACTTTAGCATACCATTCTCTTTCAGTAGCTTACATTTTTACGTGCGTTAAGCGGCGTTGTAAACCACATACCTGGCCCGGGAAACTCTTCTCGGAAGGGCTACTTTTTTGAGTAGAGGGAAGGGAACGTAAAACTTTCTTTCCTGATTTTCAAAGATTTAGTTTTTCTGGGAAGGGACGGTAATGGCAACATTACCCACCTTGGCTGTTACAAAAAGAAGAGAACAAGTCTTATTTTTTTATGGTATGCTTTAAAAGTTTAAAGTCAGTTATAGTCTTCATTGGTAATATAAAGCAGGCGGGATTGAACCCAATTCTTGGCACATGTTAGTCAATATCCTTGCTTACTTGTTAAATTCATCATGGCTTTTGGTGGTGATAGTTCCTTTTTTATGGATGAGATACCACTTTTTAAGGAAAATGAAAATGTAGAACACGTGGAGCAAAGAAAGTTCGAATCAATATTTTTGAAAGAAATTGCTACAATGAATCCAATTGACCAAAGACAGGTCGTAGAAACGTTATCAGAAGGAGAAGCAAAATCACTACTCTATAGATTCCTTGCAAATAAAACAGCTGACCCACAGTCGTCTGTTGACCTTGATAAGCAGGAGGTAGCTAACGTAGTACCTGTGAGTAATACAAACACGGTGCCTGTTGTACCAAGTGTTCATTCACCTTTTGCTGGCTCGCTAGTTGATAAGAAAGTGCAAGGTCAGCAATGTAACTTAACTTCTTCGAATGCTTGTTTTTCAAAACTAGAACAGAATTCCGCAGCTTTGGTACTTCGATCTTTCTTTGATAATTTACCAAGTTGTGATGGATCTAACCCTATAGTGTTATATGAGTTTGTTAAACAAATAGATGAGTTTTATAATGTAGACCGTTTTCCTTTCCCGGCATTACTGTATTCTTTAAGAGGAAAAGTATCAGTTCCTTTAAAAATTGTATTACTGGAATTGCCTAGTCAGCTTCGTACCTGGGAGCTCACGCGAGATTATATTTTTCATAATTTATTATCGGAATGTGCTATACAATCCATAGTTGTTGAATATATGTATAAACCCCAAGGTCAGGCGGAGAACTTGAAAGACTTCGTTAAACGTTTAGTCACAGTGGACCGCTTGCTTAAATTAAATTGTGGTGATGAGAGATTAATAAGTTTCATTACCAGTGGCGTTCTGCCTCGAATTAAAGGGAGGTTATTTTATAACCAGAAACCTAAAACTATGAGTGAATTACACCGACTGGTTAATGATTACACCTTTCATGAACTCTATTCTAAACAATTTGATTTTAAGGTGCGCTCTCAAGTAGGGTTGCCAGTTGTGAATAAAAACTTTACAAATAAACAAAAACAAAAAACTGTTGCGTGCTTTCTTTGTGGCGGTCCGCATTTAAAACGGAACTGTAGTTTAAATAAAAATTCGTCTTCATCTATGTCGTTTGTTGGAAATAATGAAAAGAAAGTGTGCTCTGTAGAAGATAGTGGGGGCGTTGCCTTGGTGAACCTTAAAGTTGGGGATTTTTCAGTCGTCTCTGCCTTAGATTGTGGGTGCACGGCTAATTTAATTAGTTTGGACCTTTTTAATAAAGTTAAGAACTTAGATGAAGTCCGTGTTAATTATAAAGACTGTTTTCGTGGAAAAACTATTAACAGAGAAGCATTAGTGTTACGTCCTTCAGTGTTGCTACCCTTGGTTATAGATGGATATAAGTTTCAGTGCAAGTTTTATGTGATGAAAAATCTTGAATATCCAATTCTTTTGGGACTCGATTGTTTTCGTCGAGAGGGATTATGTATTGACTTTGATAAAAACACGTTATATTGGACCAAGTCAAAAATAGAAGTTCCCTTAGTAAAATCTTCTCCCCCCTCCCCTCTTACTTATAACAAAAGGAAGTCTGTTGCTGGTTTTTATCCTTCCAGGGAGGGGAGTGTGAGCGAAGCTGCCGCCAAACTTTTCTTGGGAGATTCTTCGCCTCATTCCCGTAGGCCCTGGACTTGTAAGAGAAATTTTGACAACGGAAGTAAACATCCTAGTAGGGAAGATTTGGATGCGACCAGGGCACCGCAGATAAGGAGCCGTAAGCCTTCTAAGCCGACCAGGAGCGACACAGTGGGACTACATGGTTACAGGTACTCTTGCAGCGAAAATTTTTCTTCCAGGACATTTCATTTGCCTTCATCAAATTTAAAAAGAAAAACAAATGTTACTTCGGACTATAATTTTCAAAATAATATTTCAATGTTAGAAAATGAGCCCGTACCTGGGCCTTCTTCGCGACCTGATACTTGTAACGTAAATGACGAAAACGTCGGTGAGAAACGTGTAAATTGTGATGTTAATAATGTCAATTATGATAATGAAATAGGGGGCGATCCATTGTTATGTATGTTACAGTCAGGTGATGAGAGTAAGTGGGATATTACTGTAGAAGAGAGAAAGAAAATCATTGATGGTATAGATAAAAAGTTATTGGAACAAGACAAGAGTTTAGGGGCTTATGTAGATAGGTTATTGAGTAAATATGATAATGTGATCACTCATCGTATAGGCTGCATTAGCGATTTTGTATACCATATCCAAAGAAAATCAGATGAAGTGATACGTGAGAGACAGTGCCCTTTTTCGAGAACTCAGCAGAAGGAATTATCCCATATTATTGAACAATTATTGGAAAATAATGTTATTCGTCCTTCACTCTCTGAGTTTAGATCTCCTTGTTTTCTTGTTAAGAATAGGGATTCATCTTCCAGGCTAGTAGTAAATTTCGCTCGGGTGAACAATATCATTTGTGGAGATGGGGTCCCGTGTCCGAACCTCGACGAGTGTATTAGTTCGCTTTCTGATGCAAAAATTATGTCAATATTCGATGCCCGTCGAGCTTTCTTCCAGGTCCAGCTGTCCCCTGAGAGTAGACAGCTCACCGCCTTCGCTGTACAAGACAAATTATATGAATACCGGCGTGTACCGATGGGAATCTGCATTGGGACACAGGCTTTAATGAGGGTTCTTAATGATATATTAGGAGACTTGAGAGGAAAGGGGGTTGAATTCTACGCGGACGACATTGTCGTATATGGACGTTCTATTGAGGAACACAATTCCATGCTTGAACAAGTTCTCTCTCGTTTTTCGAACAGAGGCCTCACTCTCTCTCCCGACAAATGTAAGATATTGAGGACAAAAATTGAATTTTTGGGCTTCTTGATCGAGGATGGTGAGATTAAGATGTTACCCGAAAGGCTACAAGCAATTAGGGATATTAAACCCCCTCAAAACCGACGTGGCCTTGTGAAGATTTTGAGCTTTTTAAATTTCTATTCTCGTTTTTGTAATGACTTCGCGGGCCTTATCGAACCCTTATCGAAAATGCGTTCTCCACGTGAGAAATTTGTTTGGGGTCCCAGAGAGGACTCTTGTTTGGAGCAAATAAAGCGAGCTTTTGAAGAACAGATTATTTTGTCCATCCCCAATTTAAATAAAAGATTTTATTTGCATGTAGATTCGACGTTGAGATCCCAAGCCGCAATTTTGTCTCAGAAAACGGACGAGGGCTTGTTGAAACCAGTTTGGTTTTTCAGTAAGACTTTAAAACCCGCTGATTTTAATAGAACAATATATCAATTGGAATTACTTGCCATATATAATGCGGTGATGCGGTTTCGTTCATTCTTGAGTAACGAATTTACTATATTTACAGATAATAATGCTCTCGTACACATGTTACGTAATCCGAAGAATTTAGGTCGTTATGGTAATATAGTACAGAATTTGTTTGAATTTAAATTCAAAATTGTGCACATTTCGAGTGCGAAGAATTTTCAAGTGGATTTTTTGACGCGGATTTATGAAATTAATCCCACGGATGTAGATGTTGATCCTTGTTCCATTAATTCCGCGGAGAATTGTATGTTTAGTCTATGGAGTTTACCTCTGTCACATACCGATATTGTACAACATCAACGAACAGAAGCTGATACTAAAGATATCTATCGGGAGGTGGTTGAAAATGGTGGGGAATACCAAGATTATAAGATTGTGAAGGATATCTTGTATCAAAATACTAAGGCGAAATATTCACCTTATAAGGTTTTGGTTCCCCGTTTACTTGTCCCTATGTTATTAAGTTATTATCATTCGATGTTACCCAATGGGGCTCACCTTGGGATTTTGAAGAGTTACAAGAAAATTTCCAAGTATTTTACTTGGAAGAATATGTACGATGAAGTTCGAGAGTATGTGAGATTGTGCCATGAGTGCCAACTCTCGAAGGCTCGAAATTATTTACCTCAAGGGCAGTTGATCTCAGAATATTGTTCTGAGGTGAATGGCCATAACTACGTAGATTTGGCTGGACCTCTCCCGTGTAGTTATGGATATCGGTACATTCTACTTTGTCTCGATAATGCGTCTCGATTCCTTCATTTAGTTCCTTTACGTAATGCAACGAGCAAGCTTGTTATCAAAGCCCTGAATGATATTTTTTGTCGTTTCGGATTTTGTCGTTCTCTTACGAGCGATAGGGGTCCGTGTTTTTCTTCCGTAGAATTCAAGAATTTCCTTTTTGGAAATGGAATAAAACATATTAGGAGCTCTCCTTACTTTCCTGGTGGAAATGCAGTTGAGAAATACGTGAGATTAGTAAAAACTAGCCTGAAATCCTACTTGAATGGAAAACAGGAGAAATGGGCATATTTTATAAACCAACTGCAGTTTTCTCTAAATACTGCTGAACATTCAGAGTTGAAATTTTCTCCATTTAGATTGTTTCTTGGGAGAGATCCTATTGATACCTTGATGGTTAAGTGGAAAATTTCCTCTGAAGATATTGATGGCCCTAATAATGCCACTATATGGGAGCAAGCTTTAGAAAACATGCACAAAGCTTGGGAAGAGAGACGAAGGATATATAATAAGCGTACTGTTCCTGTCACCTTTGCTGTCGGTGATCGTGTTTTGATCAAATCACAGCAAAAGTCATCCCTACAGGATAAGCTTACAAAATCATTAGCCTTTAATTGGTGGGGTCCTGTTACTGTGATTGCTAAACCTACGGCAAATACATTAAAATGCAAAACGAACGATAATAAAATAGTCGTGACGCATACTACTTTAGCTAAGCTCTACAGAGAGCCCAGAAATGTGTGTGGTGGAACCATGTAAGGAAAATTGTTGTTTCTTGAATTGTATATTTATTGTTCATGTTCATCATCATTCATTCGCTACTAACCCTTTTCATCATCATTTCATCTCATGCTCATTACTATATTGTATTGTACATATGTGTTTTTGGTATAAAATGAAAAATATTCTGAAGATTTTTTTTTTTTTTTTTTTTTTTTGGAGGGGGATGTTGTGCCGTAGTGATCTTTACATTGGTATTATAGAGTAAAATGAATACAATAGGGATTTAATTTAAGATTAGAAACAGCGCTGTTTCCTTCTATACTGTTTCCTTCTATATTATTATTATTATTATTATTATTATTATTATTATTATTATTATTTTGGTAACCTATTCACCTTCCTTTTTCCTCCTTGTATTCCACTACAGTATATTTTTGCGATAGAGAGTTGGTGTTTTCTTAATTTAAATGATCTGGTATTATGGTTAGTCTTTTGTCAGTCATGTGATTGCTATACTTAAATTTGATTGGTTGTTTATCCTTCCGATGAAGGAGCTTTGAAATTAAGTGATTGGGCCCGTCACTTGTTCTCTTCGCTAGGTATGTGTTACACCATATGTAATATTGTGTATAGTATATTTTATTTTGTGAATTTAAAGTTATTCTGGGTTTTTCCGTGAGTATAAAAAAAAAACATGTAGATAGAAAATTGATAAATATTCTAATTGAACCATCAGTTCAAATATTGGTATTGAATTTCTATAATATAAATATGTATATTTCAAATATGGTTTATGCTGAATATGTCTTGTGATAAGGCAGGAGCCATCTTGGACTTTTACTTCATGCAACATGTGCCTGATAAATTTTTCAGTAATTATAAATTTCTTGTGGTTTTTGCATGAATCGAAATTGTTTAAATCTACTAGTAGTTGAAAATATTTTTCAAAATCGGACAAACTTTTTCGAACTTCACAAATTCGTTGTTAGATTCAACATTACGTTTTTTTTAAATAATAATAAAATTTGTTAATGTTATCTGAATTTTTTTGTTTTGTTTATCAAGTAGAGTTATGTACCTGCAACCTTTGAAGACGTATTATTATTTGTTGAACTTTAGCATACCATTCTCTTTCAGTAGCTTACGTTTTTACGTGCGTTAAGCGGCGTTGTAAACCACATACCTGGCCCGGAAAACTCTTCTCGGAGGGGCTACTTTTTTGAGTAGAGGGAAGGGAACGTAAAACTTTCTTTCCTGATTTTCAAAGATTTAGTTTTTCTGGGAAGGGACGGTAATGGCAACATTACCCACCTTGGCTGTTACAAAGTAAATACAGAGAAAATTAAATATGTGGAAGTTCTCTAGGATCGCAATACTGCAAGTTGTGTAGAAATATCAAATAGTACTTTTGTGTTACTAATCAGTTCAAACTCTTTTGTCTTCACAAATTCTGTCAAGGAATTAGAAGCTTAAAATATAGCTATAAAAAGATAATCATGCCTATTCTGTTGTATTGTTGAGAGACATGGTCGTTTACTCTGAAGAAGGAACACGAACTGAAAGTATTTGAGAATGAAATCTTGAGACGAATATTCGGACCCAAGAGGAACGGAAACGCGTAATGGCGGAATTTCGTAACGAGGAACTCCATAACATATAGGGATTTACCAAACATTGTTAGGGTCATGAAATCTAGGAGGCCTAGGTGGGCAGGTCATGTAGCCAGGATGGAAGAAAGTAGGAACGCTTTCAAAGTCTTAACTGGAAAACCAATCGGAAAATGACCATTAGGAAGACCAAGGCGCAGATGGGAGGACAATATTAAGATGGATCTTGCAGAAATAGGAATACAAAATAGAAACTGAATGCAATTGGCTAAGGACAGAAGTCAATTGTGAATGCGCCGTTGAACCTCTGGGTTCCATAATCCAAGGAGTTAGATAGCGTATTAAAATGCCCCTGGAAAAAATCTTCCGAAATCATTACTGCCTGTAACAATTATACATGAAGTCGTAATTAGTGCACAGTTTAGCAACTAGATAGCTATTAAATTTATTTCGTATCTCAATGGCACACTCACCATCTTTTGTCAATATTTCTTGCTAATATTAAGCTTTTCACTTCAATGACTGTTCCTTACCGACGTCTTTTGCCTCTCTGGTCCTTACGAATGGTTATACACAGAACTAAATATTCAGTTCCTTGGAATCAGTAGTTTAGTAAGGGTCTCTGAAATTTGAACACTGCCAACCATGGTATATGTAAGTGTGAGTTTTGAACAGAAACCAATGAAATCATGTAGTAAATATGCTTTTTGGTCTGACAGTAAAGATCTATAAAGTTCTCCAAGGGAAGGGAAATTTTTCAGATATTTTTGGGTGAGTTGGAGACAAACGATGACTTCCAAATGCCCAAGACACTCTCAACCATTCCGAAGAGTCTCCATTTTAAATCTACATCCTTTCTTTTTCCTCTCTTTATCTCCTCCAGTTCTCTGTCTCTTTCTCTAACATATTTCATTCTATCTATCACAGACATTGCACTTGACTCTCTAAACTTTTTTTTTCCCAAATCCACTTCAACTTTAGAGCTTTTTTTTCACTCATAGAATCTATCAGTGTTGTCATCTACAAATATTTGTTACCAGTGGTCTGGTGTGACTAAATATTTTGAGGGACGTCATTTTTAAATAGGACTCGTTACCGGTATGATAAAAAAAAAAATCAGCCATCATTTCTAAAGAAACTATTTATTTCTCGAAAGTTAAAGTTTTATCTGCTGCCGTGCTGTCAGTAGAGGAAACCCTTTCTTATTATTACAAAGATACACTGCGAAAAATCCCTTTATCTGGACAGTGCATATTGTACAAATATACGGAATCCTTATCTTGAATACGGAAATCTGTACTGCTATATACATACTGCCTTTTTCCGCTTAAATGTTACATCAAGCAACTGCAGGATGTCTGACATTTAACAGTCTTCCGTATACGTATGTTACATACGACACACATATGTTATATACGTCCATCTGTATGTGAGATCCTTACAGTGTATGCTCAGTTCTATCTTTCATACGGAAAGTACGTATAGGTGGAATTCTTATACGGAAAGTAGGCAATTATAAAACTTACCTTTTCAGTTATACGTTTGCCGCAGGATTTTACCCACATAGCACAAGTACGTCCACGGGATGTCCGAGACTGAGCCCACAACGGACGACGGGACATCCCGGGATTATCCGAATGTGCTTCCGGGACATCCACAAGATTCCCGGGCCCCTAATATTCCGGGATACGGGATATTCAACGGGACCACGAAGGGATGTCTATTGGTTTTCCCTCGGACCTCCTGTCCCATCTGGGACGTCTCGTGGACATCCTACATGGGAATCCTTCAGGACGTCCCGATAATCCCGGGAACCGAATGGGATGATTGGGATCAAAATGGGACATCCCAGGGACGTAGTGTGTTATGTGGGTACATACAGTTGTACGGTTGAGTCCAAAAACTACAGGATTTACGCATGTAATCTACGTTTTTACGTTTCCCACATAAGTTTTTTCTTTGTGTAACAGGCCTACTATTGATTGTCAGGGAGGACAAGATTCTCCTCTGACATAGGAGTTTCATAATTTTTATAAAAAATATATATTTGCCAAACTCAAGGGGAAAGGAAATTGCCCCCCCTGTCTTCGCCAAACGACTCCCTAGTATAAAATTAAAATAAATTCTAGCTTAAATAACAATTTATTTTTGTCTCAAAAATAACATTAAACAATTATCGGCTCTAAACTTTTATTGCACTTCCTTAAAATTGACAGTATGACCAATAAGTAAGTTGTCATCACAGAAGTGGAAGCTCTTGGTTTGATTCCATCTTTTGACAATTGAATTTAGACAATAATGTTTCATTATCCATACCTCTAGTCTATTTTCTATTAAAAGTGTATCCCCTTGTTGGTGTTTCTAAAGATCTCTTATCTTAAAAATTCAGATGGGATAGATGGCTTGTATCAAATTATGAGAGGTCTCTAGTTCGATCCCAAACCATGTGATTTGTGGTGCACAACAGAAGTGGCGTGGGTCAATGAAAACTTTACCAATTACTCACTGACACACAATCCATCATGACCCATGGCTTACTGGACGCACTACCCAACGTGACCTACTCTAACCAACCACCCGCCATGACCACTCTGATCCACTGTGGTCAATTCCGGCACACCACAATCAAAACCAATCGTGATTGTCATTATTCATCTCAGAGACCCCAAACTACGGATTCGACATTAATTTTGATCAATTTCATATTTTATTTTTCATCTCCGCCTTTCCCCTTCCATTCCGATGGAGGCTAAACTTACACTTGAACGACTTTGTTAGAGAACACGAAAACTAATGATATCGATCGACACTAATATCTATCGTTTTCGATTGTTTTCACATATCAGTTCACTACAAAATCCCCATATATAGGCAGTGCCCTATCCCCCATAAAAGAGAATTTTAAAAGATGCTAGGACACGTTCTATTAATTTTAACGAAGGGTTAATGTATTGAATTTCAGCTTGCTAAGTTGAACGGTTCTTTAGATACTAATTTTTTTTTGCAAAAATCCGGACCTCCGTCTTCCCTTAGGATATCTATTATAATGAAAACGATATGATAACATCCCAGTATGATTGGTGCCTAACTATATACCAAAAGTCATTTCGTTTGGCTTTGCCATTTGAAACTGATCATCACGCAAACATCGTTATATTATATTTTTATGTAATAATTCTATATTACAGGTGATGTAAAAAATGTATTTTTTTTTCAGTAGTTAGCTCCTCTAAAAACGCACAGGCTGTGTCTCAAAAGTCAGATAGTTAGTTCTATTGCTATTATTGTAATTAGAAATATCAATATCCAAAAGTGTCTGAATTTTTTTTTCACTTAGATATACTCATCTCAGGTACTAAACAAATGAAAAAGGAAGAAAATGCAGTTCTTGGAAGTAAAACATAGACAAATTCAGCAGTGTTCATCGCAGTTTACAATGCACTGAACAGAGTGGGTCGATAGGTCACGGTAGGTGGTGAGTCGTAGTGGGTTACGCTATGTTGATCAATGATCCACTGATCCACTCCATCTTTGATGGACAATTGTATCTAAGGAATTCCAGCATTTTCATTCAAATAATTGTTTGATAATAGTCCATTTTTATTTCTCCTTCACCTGTTTAACTTAAGGAGCATAATATTGAGACAGTAAAATATTCACTTCACTCTTTTCCTTAAAAGAATTCACGGCTAGAACTTAATACTTCTGCCAGAATATATTCTCCAAATGAGAGAGTTGTCATGTATTTTGATTAAATTGTTTCTATGATATACGGTAACATAGGGATGTCCATTCCCCCAATGGCTTGGGGTAACCTCCAAACTCACCATTCACCCCCAAAATTTACCATTCTACCTCCAAATTAGATATACTATACTTTGGTTGTACCATTTTCAATGAGAAAATTATATATCCCCCCCAAATAATCTCATGCACGCAATCTGCACTCTGAAATGGGGTTGTAGAAACCCCTGCGGTGATATATATAGAATTAGCGTGGAATTTCATGTTAACTTATTTATCAGCTACTACTAATTATAGTAACAGTCTGAGAACTTGTCCTAACTTAGCATTAACTATGACATTCATATGTCAATACTGCAGGAAAGTTAATCACATGCATATAACATTGAGTCATATGTGATTCTGTAGTTTCGAAACCTCAACCTTATTCATGACACAGATCCTTATCTTGAATCAAGATACCCAAAATTCACAATACAGGGGAGAACCACGAGCTCCCACACATGTTGCTGTCTATATATGAACTTCCTTATGAATTTCAAACTCAATCAGTTGTGTTACTTCCCAAGCCCACGCACAAAAGAACTTCTGTTAATTTGGATGCACACGCAAAAATGAATGTTAATTCAAATGGTAGAAGTTCTATTACTTTGGCTTTAATTTATCTGTTTAAAAATGAAAATAATTCATTTCGTAGGACAGCAACATTGGTACTTTCTCGTCATTGTTCTAATGATATTCTAGCCTCTACAAAGAATTTGTGGTCTCTCTTTCATTTCTTCTTTCTTCTCCTTTGATTCTAAATCGAAACTTTCTCTTTGCACCCTTCGTTTTAGATGGATGAAGAAAGCGAAAGGACTTTGGAAAACGCTTAAAACGAAAAGAGAAAAAGTCTGATCACTTTTCAAGTAACCATTTCCCTTTCATTCTTTCCACTTCCTGCATCAGCAAATTTTTATGTAACAAAAGGAAAAGGAGAATTCTATCTTACATTTAGAACGTCACCCTTACTTTTTTTTTTCACATGATTTTACTCAACGTTGAAAAACAAAGGCATCTCTTCATATAAGTTTTTTTTTTTTTGTTTTTACTTGAAGGTTTTGTATCACTTTCTTCATTCATTTTCTTATACTATTATAATCGACATAATCATCATTCTCATCATAATCAAGTATTGTGTCATCACTGGAAGATCTCTTCCATGAACTTGAGAATCTTCAATGCGCTTCTTTCCTTCCAATGTATAGAATACAGAGCACAATATCGTGTATCAAACGTAGAGAGCTCAATGTTTGATAGAGCAGTCACCTTTTGTGCGTGACGCCCCTTGTTCGAGCCCAGCTCTCATCAAGTGGGCTTTGTCATGGAAAACACTTAGTGCGTGGATTTCCTCAAGGTACTCCGTTTACAGCAACTTTCTTCATTTCTACCATTTAGTCCATTATCATCTTCATCTGAGAGTAAGTGTGGGACGTTAAACTAAAATGCACAATCTTACTCTTTCTCTTTTATCATCTACTACTATACACTTATCACATCATTAATAACACGGTTTCTTCTTAAATAAAGTTCTAACAATTTTATTTTCTTCTTTCAACTATCTCCAGTATTTCTCTAACCTCATACAACAATTATTCTTAGGTTTCACCACACCTTCCATCATATCTCTTACACAATTTCTTATCAAGTAATACTTTAGCAAATTTCTTTTAATCTTTTCAACTATATCCAGTATTGTTCTTCTTTCCTTCAACACTTACTCTTAGCATCTACCATTTCCTTCATCTCATCCCTAATAATACATTTTCTTCCTCAAATAATGTCCTAACCAGTTTTTTCCTATTTTTAGTTGATTCAAGTATTATTCTTCTCTCAATCAACACTTACCTTATACGAAACTTTTATTAAATCTCTCTTAATTTAATTTCTCCCCAAATAATGTCCAAATAAATTTATTCTCCTCTCTTTAACTATTGTTTCTTCCTGTACCAACACTTTCTCTTACCTTATACCACAACTTCTATTACATCCCTAATAACACAATTTCAAAGTTTATCTTCATCTTTTCAATCATCTGCAATATTATTGTTTCTTCCTCTAATACTTAATCCTACCTACTACCATACTTTATATCACGAGGCCGTAGTGGCTCAGTGGTAGAGTGGTGCATGGGATCCCTAGTTCGATCCCAGCTCGCGCCAAGTGAACTTTGTGGTGGACAAACACCGTGTGCGTGGGTATTCTCGGGTTTTTTTCGTTTCCTTTCACTTTCTTCATTCCACCATTTCATTCATTTCTCATCATCACCGTCCCCTTTAGCCTATCCGGCATAATCGTGGGACGTAAAACTCAAAGATTTCATTTCATTTTATACTTTATATTGCACCTCAAATAACACTCTTTCTTCTCAAATATTGTTCCAACCAGTTTCATTTCCTCTTTCTAACTATCTCCAATATTGTTTTTCTCTTCTCCAACACTTACTCTTACTTTCTACCATAACTTCCATTACATCTTTAATAAAACAATTTCTTCTCAAATAATGTCATAACGTTTCTTCTTCTAATTTTAACTAACTCCAATATCATTCTTCTCTCCTCTTACATTTGTTCTTACCTTCCATCACATCCCTAACAACACAATTTCTTCTCAAATAATATCCTGAACAGTTTTTAAAATTCTTTTTAACTATCTTCAATATTATTATTCTCTCCTCCAACACTGTGATTTTCTACCATACTTTCTATCACATCCTTAATAAAACAATTTATTCTCAACTAATGTCTTTAAAACTTTCTTTCGCTTTTTTTTAACTATTTCCAATATTATTATTCTCCTCTCAACACTTACTATTGTCTTCTACCATACTTTATATGATATTCTTAATAAAACAATTTGTTCTTGTCCTAATCAGTTACTTTTAATCGTTTTAACTATTTCCAACATCATTACTCTCCCCTATAATATTTACTCTTACCTTCTATCATATCCCTAATAACAGATTTTCTTATCAAATAATGTCCTAACCATTTTCTTCCTGTTTTCAACTATTCTTATTATTGCTCTTATTTCCATAAGTTTTGATAATATTTTCACATTGTTACCTCACTCAGGTATTTTTCTTCATATAAATATTTCGTTCACTTCCAATATTTTTCAATGCTGTTTCACTGATGGCACACTTTACTTAAGGCCAGTGGCGTATTTACGATTTTGTTTCTGGGGGGCTTTGCTAACTTTCGGGGGGGGGACTTTGCCCGAAAATGTGAAAATTCTGCAAGATATTTCATATACTTTACTATAGTAAGTAAGATTTCGGGGGGCTTAAGCCCGGAAGCCCCCCTAAATACGCCACTGCTTAAGGCCCATGGTATCACGACACACTAGGTTGATTGATTTTTATTATATATTTTAAATATATAATTGAAAATCACTATGTTTGTGACTCTAAATCTCCTGAACCGCCCGACTGATCTCGATCAAACTTGTAACATGGGTGAGGTTCGAGGCAGGGCTGGTTTTAGGCTATTCACTTTGATGATAGAGCTGAGGGGTAAGTGAGGGTGAGGGGTATAAAAATAAATAAAAACTTAATAACTCCTGAACCACTCGACCAATCTTGATCAAATTTTTAACAAATATGAGATTCAGGCCTGGAATCGTTTTTATGATTTAAATTTGACGGAGCAACGTAGGGGAGGAGAAGGAGGGGGAGATATATAAGAATCAATTTTTATAAGACTGAAAGTAACTATTTTTGTAACTTAATAACCCTTGAACTATCCGACCGATCTCAATCAAATTTTCAAGTTACATGAGGTTCGGATGTAGGAACATTTTTGTAATTTCACTTTAACGGTAGATCCTAGGGGAAGGGAAGGCAGGGGGACGTATAAATAAAAAAACTAATAAAACCTACTAAATTTTCAACCACCCAACCAACCTCGATCAAATTTTCAACATTCATGAGAGTCGGGCCTTGGGTGTTTTTTATCGTTTCACTTTGACGAGCCAACCTAGGGGAGGGGAGGGGAGACATATGTAAAAAATATAAAAATAAAAATGACTGCCTTTGTGACTTCATCATTCTTGAACCACCTGACCGATCTCAATCAAATTTTCATCATACATGAGTTTAGTGGCAGGGATTACTTCAGGCTATTCACTTTGACGATGCAAGATAGGGGAGGGGAAGGAGAGATAAATTTAAAAATGATCAAAATTAACCGATATTAGTGTTGAATCCATAGTTTTCAGGGTCGATGTGAAGAACAGTGACACTTCTGATGCTGTTTCAATCCAAGTTCAGCCCTGATACTTGAGGTGGGGGAGGGTACAACCTAGGGGATGGGGATAAACATTTAAAAATGATCGAAAATGACTAATGATAGTGTCGAATCCACAGTTTTAGGAGTAGCTGAGATTAATAGTGACAATTCTGATACCGTCTGCCTCAGCACGAAGGGTGAGGGGAGCTATATATAATAATGATCGAAAATGACCAATATTAGTGTCTAATCGATAGTTTTCGGGATCATTCAGTTGAACAGTGACATTTACGATCCGATTTAAATCCACATATTTTTAAGGTCGCTGAGATGAACGGTGACACTTCCGATGCCATGGCACACAACATGGGGAAGGGGAAATATATTGAATAAAAATGCGACATTACGAGAAATTGTTTCTTGATACTGATTCGGCATTGTAATGATAGGTTCCGTCTCCTCCTTCATTTCTCTGTCTATTAAATTCAACGTCACTTCTGGTTAGAATTTTGGACCACCTATATATTTTCTAAGTATACTATTGGTTCACAATATCAAACAAAACTTACTTGCTTCAGGTTTTTCGAAATTTCACATTATCCATTAATATTATAGACTAGCCGAACTGTAACGTATGTGAGGCAATAACGAAACGAAATAGAAATGAAAAAGAAAAATGAAATGAAATCTTTCAGTTTAACCTCCCGTAATTATGCCTTTTTTTGGGCTATGAAATGAAATGAAATGAAATCTTTGAGTTTTACGTCCCACGGCTGTGCCAGTTAGGCTAAAGGAGACGGTGATGATGAGTAATGAATGAAATGGTAGAATGAAGAAAGTGAGACAAAACGGAAGAACCCCGAAGAGATCCACGCACACGGTGTTTGTCCACCACAAAGTTCACATGGCAGAGATACTATGATTAAGAAACTGAAAGATGTTGGAAAAATTGGTGTGGAATGAGAATGTAGGAGGAAATAGGAGTATCCTGGGAAAACCCATTGACAAGATATTATCCACTACAAACTTACTCAGCCGGGGATCGAACTAGGAACCTCAGACACCAGAGGTAAGCGCTTTACCACTGAGCCACCGTCTCCAAAATAGAAATGAAATATTTCAGTTTAACGTTCCACGATTATGTCCGATAGGCTAAGGGAGACGGATAATTTAAGGCCAATGAAAGATGATAGTAGAATTGGTGGAATGACAATGTGGTAGGAAGCAGGATTATCCCGAGAAAACCTACACACACGATGATGTCTACGTTTTCGGGATTCGAACCGGGAACACCACGCACCAGAGGTAAACACCCTACCACTGAGCCACCGTGCCCTACTACGAAATGAACAGAAATTTGACGCAATTGATCGCTCAGGTACAAAGGCTAGCAGCTGCAAAAACAAGCAATATTATTTTTACCAACACAAAATTCAGTGTGAGGTAAACGGCATTTAAGAACTTCTAGTCTCAGGAACTGCTACCCGTCCAGAGCGTTATTGTCGGTAGAACATAGCATAACATTAACTTCTTGTTTCACAAGCACGAAATTAATGAATACAAAAGCAGTTTTGATATAATTACTTTTTTAACAATAGAAGCGCACAAGTCGTTTATACTATAGGTTCATTTTTTTTAAAGTACAATAATAATAATAATAATAATGTTTGGAAAGAAACAATAGAAAACCCGCTGTTTCAACTACCCGTCACATTACATTATAATAGTATACGTAACATAATCATTGTTGAGCAGCGTCCCCTTTGTTGTAAAGAACTCTCCAGTAATTGTTAATGCTTCCTTAATTCCAATGAATCTCTTATCTCATTATTATCTACAACGTTATTACAGAAGCTTCATTGTAATTCAAGAATTTTATATAATATGCACGTGTTAGTAGGAAAATAAAATTAAAGTGAAATGTACCATGCGCATAATTATTAAAAATAATTATTTCTTCTGCATAATTTGTTGGACTAGACTACTTGGGGCCTATTTCTTAAAGCAACAATTCATTTTTTTAGAAGTTGTAAAATGAAGTAAAATTTCTAGAATAGTAGTAAAAGTTGTTTTTAAATACGTACTAATACGGATACGTCCAATTTGCCATGGTTTCGTGGTCTATATAACGGCATATTTGATTTTAAATAATTTTATACTATTACAATAGAGTCCCTAAAACTCGGCATTCGAAAACTCGGCAGTCCGGATAACTCAGCGACACCCTGACAGGGAGAGGAACAAGCTCGTATCCACGGGGGGCTAGGGTGGGCCGGCCACCCCCTAAATTTTCACTGCCCCCCAGAAAATTTTCACGATAGGATTGCAAATGAACTATAATATAGTTGGGTCGCCCCCCCCCCCCATAACTTCTACCGGGCTGGCTACGGGCCTGGAGAAGAAACACCGCGCGCAGACTCGTTAGCTAGTTTTTTTAGTCGGCTAGTTAGTTTTCATTATACACAGCGTTATGCCTTCATAAAGTATTCTTCTGAGACCTATCTTATCAGGTAAATTATTGTACAGTGTGCATTTATTAATATTCATTTTCATGTATAGTAAAAACTCTATACCTTTATAAAGTACGTACTTTTCCTTTGTTAAAGAGTGTTTGGGCAGTTTATTCTCTGTTGTATTGTCAAACAACCAATGCATCCAAGTACAGTACTGTATTTTCTGATGAAATACTCATACTTATTCTTTTTTTTTTTAAACCCTATTCCCGATAACGCGGAATTTTCACAAACTCTGCCACCCTTTGGTCCACATTAGTCCTAGTTTTTGGAACTCTACTGTATTACAAGGCTAGTAGTTTTGAGAAATAGGCCCTTGGTTCGAATTTAATACATTAGTTAACTAAAGTAGTTAATTGTGGGTACTTCTTAGGAATGGAATTCGGATTTTAATTTTAACTATCAATTTCGGTTTCAATAGAGGATCATGCGTGGAAATGAAACTTATTCCTGCATTAACACACCTGTCGTTCTTTCAGAAGAAATGTTCTGGGGGGGGGACACCCTAGTTTTCCTGGGGGCACTGCTGGTACTATTATTTTTGTTAATATATTATAGATGTACTATTTTGGTCTCCTCCGCGGACCACTCTCAGACCTCCGGGGGACAGTGCCCTCCCAAAAAAATTATGTCTGTAAGAAACACTGTAACACACAGGAATACTTTGTGGTTAATTTTAGTTCCATGAAAAGTGTATTCTGTGCGAAACCGCGTTGTTTCATGCTTATTAACAATCGGTTTAAATTCGATTTGTCTCAAAAATTTAGGATAAACTGCTTTAAAATTAAACGGATTTATGCATCAATGGACCAAGCGTCAAAACATGGTTCTGAGATATTGAAGGAAACAGAAACATGGTACCATTACGATCCAGTTCTTGGCGCTTGGTCGAGTAGCTTTTCCTGAACGTTTAGGCAAATTGTAGGATTTCAAATATTTTTTGTACATTATTCACATTGTCTCCTACTCACTGATATAGACCCTAAAACTCTCGAAAATCGGAAAATGGCGTTTGATCATTTGATGCATAACACAGTCCAATTAATAATAATATTTATTTTTATGAACTAAAGAACACAGAAAATTCTTTTGAACATATAAAGTTTGTAATACACAAATGAGAAATGAAATCGTTTAGTTTAACGTCCCTTACACGGTTATGTCCCTTAGACTAAGGAAGATGAATGTTTATGGCAAGTGAATGATGATAGAATTATTGATGGAATGATAATGTGGGAGGAAAGAGTATTCCGAGGAAACCCACTGACACGATGTTGTTCACCATAAACTTACTTGGCTGGGGATGGAACCAGAGACCCCACACACCAGAGGTAAGCACTCTACCATTGAGCGACAGTGCCCTCTGTCTCCTCCGACTAGCAATTAACCGCGATTAAAAAGCAAACAAATGAAGGGTACACGGAAAAAAGGGCTCATTGCAATTTTTGCGAAAAAGCCGATATGGACACTACACGTTGGAGCTAGTTTGTATCTCTAAATGCACTACGAATACTGTGAAAAAAGTGACACGTTGCAGAAAAAAATACACAAGAAAAATAGCTATACAAGAAAAGAAGGCGCCCATCAACATTTTAAATTGCTTCTCCCGATAAAATGTAAAATATCGATTAGCCCCTTCTTTTCATGTATCTTTCAAATATCTAACAATTATTACTTGTCTTCTTTTAAATTGAAGTCAATTTAAAGTTTTATATGCTTTCATTTACAAAAGTCGTTTTGCATGTATGAAACATGTCATGTTCCTATTTGGGAACATTGGCGGTTTCTACTTTTAAATTGTTTTAAATATATACGTATATTTACATGTGTTTAGTCTTTTATTACTTGAGTTTAAATGAGGATATAATATATAATATGCGCCTGAAATGTCCGTCAACCCACTTTACATAGCTCTTATACTGGTTGCCTGACACAAGGAAATCGACGTTCCTAGAAACAACCTAGCAACAATGGTAATCTTATGGGCTTAAAACGACAATTAGTGGTACTTTTTCTAACTTTGAATGAGAATTAGCAAATCTATATAAACTTTGAAATTCACTACCGAAAGCGGCATGTATCTAGAGCTTATGGTGTCCAAGATTTCACTGTCGAAAAGAGTTGGCCACGAACGTAAAACGTAGCTTTTTATAACATACTGTAGGTTGTTTAACTTTGTCATAGCTTGATTTTTTAATTTCTAATTTGTTTTTATTTCCTGATTGATCATTTCATCTTTGTTTTTTATATTTATTTATTATTTTTTCATATAGGTAATTACCTTCTCTAATATAAAAGTCAATTGAGGCTGAATTTGAAGTACCATTAAATCTTGTTATGTTGATGTACCAGTCACAATATTTTATTGTATGAAAACATTCAAGTAGCTAATTCTGTTTTTTTAAGAATTCAAAAGATTAGTTGGTTCAGAAACAAAAGTCTACACTCCTCTTGATCTTATAATGTGCCAAATTAACGCAATCAGGTTTGTTATTATCCACCTTCTCGTTTTATATTATCCTCCCATCGCCTTCTTGGCCTACCGAAAGGTATCTTTCTCAGGGACTCCCATACTAAACTTCTATGCATTCTACGCTTGTTTTTCATGGAAATAACCAAACGTTTACTAGACATTTATGAACTTTTTATTACTTTAATTAATTGTTTTTGTTTTGTTTAATACTATTTACATTTCTTTGCTTTCTCTTCTCTACTTCTAAATTATCAGTTCGTAGAAACCAGAAGAGCATATGGACAATGATTGACTAAATATATGGCTTGAGGATCATCGCCGCAGAAACAAAACTTCTTCACTAGGTTCTATCCTGTGCAAAGCTATATATATCAGGATGGTTCTTACCTATCCCCCTGACGTTCTGCTTTACATTATAATTCCATCTTCTTGGTTTCCTTAGAGATCATCTTTCCTCCGCTTTTTGACTAGCTACTCACCTTGCCTATCTTAGATATCTAGATTTTATTATGTAACAGTTCCGGTCGTCAAGACGGTGCAAATTATAGAGATTATAGTGACCATGACAACTAGTGAAGGCTGGACTCTACGCCAATCATAGAACTGCTTTCACTTACGTGTGATACATCGGAAGAATTCGGGACCATTCGTGGAGCTTCCTTCCGAACACACACTTGAGAAAAAGTGAAACAGCAAAAGTGCAGCAACAACGTTGCCAAATTTAGAGGACATGGCAAATAAGAAAAGAAAACAGCACTTAAACAATTATAACATGAACAGTAACAAAATTATTCGAATTAAATGGTAACAAAAATAATAATAGCAAAAATATTTTAAAAAAATAACGATAGCAACAATAAGAAAACGAAACTTAGCAGCAATCCGACAACACTGTATCCTCGGAAGGCATTCTCGATATTAGCCAAATATCATTAGTAGGGGTTAATGACCAGGACACACCCTTGCGTTCTATTGGGTGGTGAAATTACTAAATATAGATCAAGCTGCACGAGTCCTCGCGTTCACTATAGCACAGCAGCCTCACGCTAATTCCAGATGTAGTCAGGGTTTGTCCACCGGTCTAGTAGCTAGCACACGCGCTTTTTTATTTCACGTGGTTCTGGGTTCGATCCCAGGAGGAAGAGCATTGGATACAGCACGGTGGTTCGGATCTGAGTTTAAACTGTAGGTCCGAGTCTCATATATCCTCTGTCCTGAAAAGGGATGCTAAATTCAGCAACAAATATATAAACATACGTTCTGAGATGGTTGTAACAGTGCAAATATATAGAGGTGGAGTGGGTTAGTTAGTCGTAGGTCAAGATTTGTGAGTGGGTGAACAGGATCTGACTCGTTTCGACCAACTAACCAACCATGGCCCACTCTAACCCATCGACCCATTCCCTTACTGCATTAGACAGCGTCTTCTGAACACTGCTCAATTTGTCTACGTTTTACTTTCAAAGTCTCCAATTTTGTTCATTTTTATTTGTTTCTATTTACTTATCTGAGATGAATATATTTAAGTAAAAAAAAAAAAAAAAAAAAAAAAAAAAAACAGGTATTTTTGGATATTGAATTTTACACTTTTTTTCCTTTTACGTTGGCCTGCTTTATTTTGTTTTGAGACTTTCAAATTTCACCTATTTTTCACTGAAAAGTATCTGTAATTCAACAAGGAAATAATTATATATTTTAATAAAATTGAAATTCATCGTAATATGGGTCATGACAAATACTTGCATGTATAAGTACTAGGCAAAGTCTATTTAATTTGAAAGGAATACGCACATCATGATAGTTGCGTTGTACTACAGAATTCTCTTACTCTTTTCTCAATAACAGCTTCATTTCATCCAATTTTAGAAGACACCTTCTGCTCGTTCTGTGATTAAAATAAGTTTTTACCTTTGTATGAAAACAACTCACAAACTAGACAACTTTTTTTTTTTTTTTTTTTAGTTCTCACGCTTCCTTAAGAAAGTACGTTTAAAATATGAAGTAAAAAAAAAATCATCGACCTAAATATTAGATTCATTAAAAGTCTTGGAGCATCAAAGCAATTAAAACTAGAAGCGTACCGACGGAGGACCAGGCGCCACACACACACATACACACTAATTCAGCGCAAAGGGGAAGAGAAAAATATTAAGGGTGTTGTAAGGCATAGTAGTAGCGAAGCGAACATAACTGCTTACACGTACAAGGTGTTGCAATGTTATATAAGTCTCATCGCTTTCCTTAATTTTTCCTTATTTATCCCCCCTCCTTCCCCTTCAGTCCATTACACTTGCCCCCTTCCAGCAGTCTTAACGCTATTCTGTTCCCCTCCACCGCCCCCTCCCCACGTTTCTTTTTAAAGGAAACTTCTCCATCTGCATGCTTGTCTCATCACCTCCCCCCCTCTTAAGATGCCAATTAAGAAAAAGCAAGGGGAATTTTTTTTTACATCCTTATTTTGTATCTTTTGTATAAAGAACTTCTACAAGATAAAGTTAGGAAAAAAAAGGGGTGTGCACAAGACAGTCAGATGCTATTTAAGAGGGGGTGAGCAAAACACTCAAAGGTGTAACACTTGCAAAAAAAAAAAAAAAAAAAAAAAAGTTGGTTTTGGCGGTAAGAGATGGCTTAATACTTTTATTTCGCTTGCTTTTCCAGTCTTTTTTATTTTTTTAAAAAAATAAGTAAAACGTAAGAAAAAAGCATTTATCTATCCTCACTTACCGCTTTTGCTTGGGTTTTACTCCACATCTTGCGCCACCCTTCTCAAGATTTTCTAAGAACACTCAAGATGTTCTTTTTCTTTCTTAATCATTTCTCTGTGTGCTTAATTTTCACGGTACGGAGAAACGTTAAAGGTTCAACCTGGCGGAAATGTCTTTTCGAAATATCTTCTCTCTCCATGTTTTTCTATTCATTAACAATTAGATTCCTAATATCATTATCCAAACAGCGTCTCCAAAACAGCTCACAAAAAGACGTAAATGAGTACAATTTTTTTTTTCATTTTCTTTCTGGCTTTTTTCAGTATTCAGGAACTTTTGTGTTTTCATCCGTATAGATATGTCATTTCCGTCTCATGTGTTTAGTTTTAATTATGCTTTTTTTCCTTTTACGTAAAAGAGAAAAATAATTTGGTTAGCTACATTAATTGAATTAATATGATTCGTAAAGTAATAATAAGTAGTATACAGGTACGTTCATTATAATGAGCAAACTATTTAGATAACAAAATATGGATCAAAAGATTGTGATCTCGGAAAATAATTTTAGGAATGATCCAAAAAAAATGCATCAAAAGATTGCGATCTTGGCCAACAATTAGTTTTTGGATCAGGGGCCACAAAATTTTTGAACGGCCTCTCAATCGAGTTTTCGTATATTCTACGGAATAATCATATCATACTGAGTTAAGTGATAGTTTGGGTTTGGTTACACTATATGAAGTTCTCCAGATATATCATCATCATCATAGGTTTTCTGCCCTTACTGGTAGGTCACTTGCAGCAGCTGAGAAGCTTTAACACTCCACGATCCTCCGCTAACCTCTTTGTCCTGACGTATGAGTTTTCTGTTTTAATATCGTCCATCAATTGTAGTCTCCTTCGCCCCATCCCTCTCTTTCTTGCCACAACATCATTTAGCACGTTTCTCTGACGCAGTTCCGCCTTAGCCAATGTCCCAACCAGTTTCTCTTCCTCTTCTTAATAATATCTAAAATTGTTCTTTTCTCCCTCACCATTTCTAATACTCTGTAGAAGTCCCTCATGATACAGTTCCCTCTTAGCCAATGTCTCAACCAGTTTCTCTTCCTCTTCTTAATAATATCTAAAATTGTTCTTTTCTCCCTCACCATTTCTAATACTCTGTAGAAGTCCCTCATGATACAGTTCCCTCTTAGCCAATGTCTCAACCAGTTTCTCTTCCTCTTCTTAATAATATCTAAAATTGTTCTTTTCTCCCTCACCATTTCTAATACTCTGTAGAAGTCCCTCATGATACAGTTCCTTCTTAGCCAATGTCTCAACCAGTTTCTCTTCCTCTTCTTTATAATATCTAAAAGTCTTCTTTCCTCCCTCACCATTTCTAATACTCTGTAGAAGTCCCTCATGATACAGTTCCCTCTTAGCCAATGTCTCAACCAGTTTCTCTTCCTCTTCTTAATAATATCTAAAATTGTTCTTTTCTCCCTCACCATTTCTAATACTCTGTAGAAGTCCCTAATGATACAGTTCCTTCTTAGCCAATGTCTCAACCAGTTTCTCTTCCTCTTCTTAATAATATCTAAAATTGTTCTTTTCTCCCTCACCATTTCTAATACTCTGTAGAAGTCCCTCATGATACAGTTCCTTCTTAGCCAATGTCTCAACCAGTTTCTCTTCCTCTTCTTAATAATATCTAAAATTGTTCTTTTCTCCCTCACCATTTCTAATACTCTGTAGAAGTCCCTCATGATACAGTTCCCTCTTAGCCAATGTCTCAACCAGTTTCTCTTCCTCTTCTTAATAATATCTAAAATTGTTCTTTTCTCCCTCACCATTTCTAATACTCTGTAGAAGTCCCTCATGATACAGTTCCTTCTTAGCCAATGTCTCAACCAGTTTCTCTTCCTCTTCTTAATAATATCTAAAATTGTTCTTTTCTCCCCCATCATTTCTAATACTCTGTAGAAGTCCCTCATGATACAGTTCCTTCTTAGCCAATGTCTCAACCAGTTTCTCTTCCTCTTCTTAATAATATCTAAAATTGTTCTGTTCTCCACCACCATTTCTAATACTCTGTAGAACGTCCCTCATGATACAGTTCCCTCTTAGCCAATGTCTCAACCAGTTTCTCTTCCTCTTCTTAATAATATCTAAAATTGTTCTTTTCTCCCTCACCATTTCTAATACTCTGTAGAAGTCCCTCATGATACAGTTCCTTCTTAGCCAATGTCTCAACCAGTTTCTCTTCCTCTTCTTAATAATATCTAAAATTGTTCTTTTCTCCCCCATCATTTCTAATACTCTGTAGAAGTCCCTCATGATACAGTTCCCTCTTAGCCAATGTCTCAACCAGTTTCTCTTCCTCTTCTTAATAATATCTAAAATTGTTCTTTTCTCCCTCACCATTTCTAATACTCTGTAGAAGTCCCTCATGATACAGTTCCTTCTTAGCCAATGTCTCAACCAGTTTCTCTTCCTCTTCTTAATAATATCTAAAATTGTTCTTTTCTCCCTCACCATTTCTAATACTCTGTAGAAGTCCCTCATGATACAGTTCCCTCTTAGCCAATGTCCCAACCAGTTTCTCTTCCTCTTCTTTATAATATCTAAAAGTGTTCTTTCCTCCCTCACCATTTCTAACACCCTCTCATTCGTTTTCCACTCGACGCAACTAATTCTTTACATTCTTCTCTACACCCACATTTTTTCGAAGTCTTCCAGTCGTTTTTCATCACTTTTATGTAATGTCCACGTTTCCGCCCCATACAGTACAACACTCCACACGAAGCATTTTATGAGTCTTTTTCTCGACTCTTTATTCAAGGTCCCACAAAACAAACTTTTCTTCCTTCTAAAAGCTTCTTTCGCCATTCCTATCCTTGCTTTTATTTCACGTTCGCACTTCATGTCATTACTAAGGATACTACCCAGAAGGTCTACAAGAAAATTTTTGATTGAATGAAATATACTAAATCTTTTGAACCATAGATGAAAAAGTTCTTATAAAAATCCATAAGATACTCTATTTTTGGTGGGGGCCACGTTGGCTCTGGTACAGCGCTTACCTCTGGTGCTCGAAGGTTCATGGTTCAATCCCCGGCCAAGTAAGCTTGTCGTTGACAACATCGTGTCCGTGGTTTTTTCTCGGGTACTCCCTTTTCTCTCACTTTCTCATTATACCTATTTTTTTCATCAATCACTTACCTTAATCATCCATATCCCTTAGCCTAACGGGCATGATCTATGACGTTGAACTGAAATATTTCATTTCTATTTTTGGCATGAAGTTTGAACACCCTCCCCCAGGATAAACTCTTTAATCGAAGTGACTGAAGGACCACAGTGGATCAGTCATAAAGAGATCACGTCTGGTGTCTGGGGTCCCTGATCGATCCCAGCTCTTACTCAGTGGACTTTGTGGTAGAGACACACCGTCTGTGTGGGTTTTCCCGGAGGTCTCCTGTTTCCTCCTACTTTATTAACCCTTTAATGGGCAAGCATTGATAGCATTACCATTAAAATATTTAGTATGCTTTTATGGTTGAACCATGTCTTTCTCATCATAGTTTCGTAATTTTTAAAGTATTTTTGTACTTTGGTTACAAACTACAGGGTGTTTATTTCAAAGCAACATTGCCATAAAATAGGTCTTATGTGTATCTACTGAACAGCATTGCTCTATTATGGTAAAATATCATAAGAATAGTCTCAGTAATTACCAACAGCTTTATTCAAATAATTTCCTGCTGAGCAAGAAACCACCAATAATAATAATATTAAAAAACTTTCACGGAACGTAGGAAATAAAGGTCCTAAAATACTAAATTTCACTGTTCCCTGTTCACGAAGATTAGAAGTATCTAAAGAAGCGACCCGCAAATCATGTATATGAGTATTGTATGAAAGCAATAATGCCAATTAAATGATCACTGAATTTATAATTCGTGCGGATAATGCAGTAGAATGCGATGTTGTTTGAGAGTAACACTGCTCACTAAGGGGTTAATTACACCATTGCATTCATTTCTCATTTTCCCGTCTCCTTTACATAGCCCCCCTTGACGCTCAGGTATACATTGAATAAAACAGGCTTCAATCCTGCTTTACACTGGATAAAGTGGCAAGCTATGGTTTAGCCCCTCTTTTGATCATATCCTGGATCCGCCACTCTATATATTTTAAAGTTAAAGTTAACAGTTAAACTTCAAAATCAAATTTTATATTATGGTTTAAAACATAAATTTTATGCTACGCTTTAAAAATCTAAGTTAATATATAAAATGTATGTTTTAAACCATAATATAAAATTTGATTTTGAAGTTTAACTGTTAACTTTAACTTTCGAAGCATAACATAATATAGATGTTAATTAATCATTTTTAGAGATGCTGTTTGGCAGTACTTGATCACTCTCCAGCTTACTCTTTAAAAGTTGCTGTGCAAGTACTGGAGCATTCTTAAACATGGATATTTGGATAGTTCACATATCAATTACTCAGTGATGTCTTGAGTTGACTACGATAGGTCCCATACTAGTGGAGCTATGAACTTTTAAAGTTCACTTCTTTCACGTTTTCGGCACCCTGTAACTCCGAAACTATCCACTTTTGAACACAGGTTCATATGAACGTTTTTTTAATTTTTTTTATTGTGATGTAAGGAATTTGTTCCCAAAACATTGTGATAAATTTTTGAAACACCCTGTATATTTATCACATTAAGATATACAGTTTATATACAAAAGTCCTAAGAGGATGTGAACTGGGAAGTTTGCTTAATCATTCAATTACTTTAACAACCTGTGTTATGATCAGCATAATAAGTTGACTTTGTATTAATATGATTACTATTAATTACAGTATTATTATTATTTATTCCAGTGTTGTAATGGGTAGTAATGGTGACTAGGATTTAGTCATAGGGCATCTTTATATTAATAATTTGAATATTGATTTTCAAAAACTGGACAAGGGAATTATTATATTTCTTTCACAAGTAGCCTATTGGGTCTAGGTGAAGAGACATTTTTAACAACCGGATCCAGGAGCCTGAGAAATTCTAACAATCGATTCGGGTAAACCTGCTGAATAACACACTAAAATCTGTTATTCGGACAGTGGTATATCGTACAAACACACGGAATCCGTATATTTATTACGGAAATCTGTACGGAACATACGTTATCCATATGTTACATACGTACTGCCTCTTCCCGTTTAGGTGCTACATCATCACGCTGCAAGATGTCTGACAACTAACAGTCTTCCGTATATTACATACATATACGTATGTTAAGGGTCTTCACTACAGCGAAATTAAACTACCGCTAATTTTAGAGGTTTTCTGAAATATCTTCAAAACAAATAATGATATTCGAAAAGCAGAAACGTAGTCAACTAGACAATACGATTTTGTATGTGATATCGTTATCACAACTCATCTATCTGCTTTCGATTTGCAACTGTAGATAGATTTAGCATTTTTTGCGGGTTCTCTAAATAACGGCATATCCAACGCAGATAGGTGAATTGTGGTAAAGGTATCACATGCAAAATCAAATTGTTTAGTTCACTACGTTTCTACTTTTCGAATATTTTTATTTGTTTTGAAGATATTACAGAAAAAACTCAAAAATTAGCGGTAGTTTAATTTCGCTGTAGTGAACACCCTTAAGTACGTCAACTATATGTTGCATCGTAAATATGTATGTGAGGTCCTGATCGCCTTTATGTATTTCTTTCTTTCATATGGAAAGTACCTATAGATTCAACACTTATACGAAAATTATTATAAAATATGTTTTCAGTTATACATCTCCTTCAGGATGTCACGTATAGTCGTATGTTAAGACCAAAAACTACAGGATTTACGTATGTAAACTTACAATTTTACATACGCCACATATGTTTTTTTTTCTCTTTGCACCACTGCTTAAACTCCCCTTAATGGAATTCTATGTACGCCACTGATTGTTATTTATTACATACAAAGCTCACGAACCGACCAGGGATCGAACATCTGGCATTGTATTCTGGAGGCGAATGCTTTATTTCTCAGTCAAGTGAATATATATATACAGTATGAATGTAATGTGTGTTTGTAGTAACTGATCATTTCCTAGAAAGCTTAAAAGATAAAGAAAATATTTTGTCCTTCCTTACTTTGAAAGATCGCCCTGTTTGGTAAGAGATGAAAGGGAAGAAAAAAAAGGAGAAAAGAAAAGAAAGAAAACAAAAGCCTATAATTTTATGTTGGAGTTTTCATCTCGAGGTATAATGTATATCGTGTAATGTAAATGGCTTTTTATTATATGAATGTCGTTTTTCTACCAAGGACACAATTATGAGTGATTACCTTTTGCCTTATGATATGGTTAACAAAAGACTCTCTTTTCCCTTTTCACATTTCTTTTGGGGTCCCTCCCCCTTCACCTGTGGGACAAGAAATAGCTGGGAATATAATAGGTCTCCTTTGCAACAATCACAGTGATTGTCTTAAACGAACAACCACCCAGTCCGCGCTATTAAACTTTATTATATATATCTTTTTACCAACCCATTCACTTTGATTGCGTTGTTTTGCCTTTCCTCTGAGCTTAGAATTTACAATCACTTTTTTCCGAAACATTATGCTTCGTGATAGCCCACTTTTTGTTTGTTTATTCTAAATAACGAGTTGAAATACAATGGTATTATTATTATCAGTGGCGTATTTAGGATTTTGTTTCTTGAGGGGATATGCACAACACAGGGAAGCACAGGGTAATTGTCCTCATGAGTTTGAGAATTAAATGTATTTTAATTTATGCATAAATTGAAGTTTTAACAAGGGGACAATTTTTTTTGGGGGGGGGCATTCAGATGCAGAAAGTATATATGAGGATTTTAAGACAAATTGCAATCAAATTATGCCAAATATTGTAAATTTACAAATACAATGAGGGGCCCACATAAGCTGTGGGGGGTCCGGGTCCCCTCGCCCCCCAGGATCGGCGCCATTAAGTTTTAATGAAAAGAATTGCAAATTGGTGAATCTTATGTGATATGATACACACAAAAATTTCGCAGTGAATCTAACCTTTCATTCTATTCGTAGAAGAAAAATGAAGCATTCTCTTAGCCTACTTAGTTTCCCGAGCTACTTATCCCCCCCCCCCTCTTGATTTTCTTTAATTCAAACATTTAACTTTCTTTATAACTAAACGATGTAAATATTCCTTTGCTATAATAACTAAAGCCCCGTTATGTTGATATTCGTGCAAGTTGGTGTAGAACACCAGTTTCGCTTATCAGTTCCCCTTAGTTTTAGTCTTACTAACGACGGCCGACTTGAATCCCAACAAACAAACGGTCGAAAGTATGATAGGAGAAAAGAAAGAAACAATTAAGAATAAGAAACAGAAGAGTAGAATGGACGAAAGAAAGAAAAAAAAGAACGCAGTTCTTACATGGAATGAAATTTTACAATAAAGTACTATTTCTGAACAAAGAGCATAAGAAAATGGAAATGTCAATGAAATTCTTAGAAATGGTAAGAAGGATTATTGCTGTACGTGGAATGTGAAAAACTAAGAAATTTACTTCAGAGGCTTGAGCCCGATAGTCCCCTAAATACTAAATGGTTATTAATATTTCAAATTAATATATTTACGTTGTTCTGATGCATTAACAAGGGTAAACATACTAAGGGAGTTTCTGGTCCACACGTCCGTTGATGCACAGTGTCTCGGGTTCGATTCTCCGTAGGCGAGCCATGAAATTTTAACCAATTAGCCATTTGAATTCTACCTTAAACTACAGGTCCGTGTCTCATATAGTCTCTATGCTGAAATGGGACGCTGAACTTGAAACAACCAATGGAAAAAGGGGGTCCAATGGGTTTTTCATTCCTGACCAAAACTTTACCAAAAATGTCAGAAAATTATTTTTCAGTTACGGAGACACAAAGCTTCAAACAATGCAAAAATGGGCTGCTTACGTCATGACAACAGAAACAAGCTGTTTTGATGTGACGTCATGTATCTGTTCCTCTGTCTGACCCGTACTGAAAGGTTTAGGAGATCCTTTTATATTGCAGTTTCTTACTGAAAAAAAAATGAAATCGTTTAGTTTTACGTCCCATGGTTATGCCGGCTACGCTAAAGGAGACGGTGATGATGAGAAATGAAGGTAATGGTGGATTTGAGGAAACGGGAGAATCCCAAGAAAACTCACGCACACGATGTTGGTCCACCACAAAGTCCACTTGGCGCGAGCTGGGGTCGAACCAGACACCCCGCGCACCAAAAATGAACGCTCTACCACTGAACCACCGCGGACCCCGCTGCTAAGTAAAGTAACACTAGTTACTATATGAGTGATTTAGTAAGTTCCATGTATTGACTTTGTTACTGAGTAGTAATATATGTTAGATGCTTGGTTGTATAATCTTGCAAATTAGCACACTATAGTTTTGTCTTTAGATATTCAGCTAAATTCAAATAATTAGTAATAAATAAATAGACAAATAGTTTACTTTCTAAAGAAGCCTTAAATTATGTTACTTTTCTTATTCTTCGTTTTATTAGCAACGTCATACATATTTGAAAAACATGCATCGTATATTTTCCTAAGTCGTTTCCTTACTGAGCAGCACAGACAAGTTTCGCCTGACCCGGCAGATGATGATCATTTTTTTAAGTGCGCAAGTAATAGATTGAAATTCAGTCCCGTTCCAGGTCAGTCTAGGGGTGCCTCCCCCCTAAATTTTTGCTGCTCCCCTAAAAGCTTCACAATAGGCTTGCAGGCGAAATTTCTCAGATCGGCACAAAATTCATAGGTGATGAATCGTCATGTCATAGGGCAAAGCTGAACGCCCGCTGGAAGAAGCTAAATGGAATTCAAACTCTACTGTGGGGCTTGGAAACTAGCCTAGAGCTCGAATGTCCTGTAATCGCATCGGCACTGGTTTATGTGCTGAATTAAGGAGCAGGACAACATACCTACCGGCGGAGGTGAGGCTTAGCTATCCTACGAAACGGGCGACTAACTCGTGCCATTGGATCTGGGAGAGTACGTATGACCCCATCACGTCCTCAGTGGGGTAGGTAGTCTGACTGCCGTACCTACCGGCGGGGGTGAGCCTCTGGTAACCCCCGAAATGGGCAACTAAGCCGTGCCCTTGGGTCCGGGAGATAAGGCTGCGTGGTACCCCAACACGCCAAAAAGAGTGGATAGCTGGTGTGTCCAAGAGTGTGAGCGGATCCAGCGCCCTACCGGGAGAGTTGTAGCTGCTCTCAAACAGAGTATAATGCATTCTCTTGGGTCCGGGATGGGATACTTGTATCCTAACGCATACTCGTACCTCAGGAGTGCTGAGGAAGTGGGTCCCTCCTTCGTCCCAGTAGCGTGAGCTGGGTGCAGGAGCCACGACCCTACCAGGGGAGCCACCGCTCCCAAATGGCCATTGTCTTTAAAGGTAGACAGTCTACATCAGCCATTGGGTCTGGTAATGTACGGCTCACCTCTCTCGTAAGAAGAGGTAGTCCCGTATTGTTTGGACGACCCTACCGAAGGAAGGGTGTGGGTGTCCCTTCTAATTGGTGGCTTACACGTACCATTGGGATTCGGACAGGTAGCTTTGCTACAACGTGTACGTGGTACCTAAACACGTTAAAGATAGGTAGCCCCGTATTGTTTGGGCGGGCCTACCAGGGGAGACACGGCTCCCTCGGGAGACACGGCTCCCAAATGACAATGTCTGCCTTGAGCAAACGATCTACATCAGTCATTGGCTCAGGTAATGTACGGTGTACCTCTACCGTAATTAGAGGAAGTCCCGTATTGTTCGGACGACCCTACCGGGGGGGTGTCGGATTCCAGCCTGCGGGAGGACCAAACGGAGGTGGGGGAAGGGCCAATCCCAGGAATCTGGGTAACGGTTCTGATCCTGCTAAAGGGAGGAAGTTCCGTGGGACATGGGCCGGCACCAAACTCAAATGGTGACTTAACACGTACCATTGGGTCCGGGATGAGATACGGGAGTATCTCGACGTGTGCATGGTACCTCTACATGACAAGGCGGTTGCCAGTTGAACGATAAGAGGTAGACAGGGCCGGGATTGAACAAGCCCCCTCGGGCATTAGCCTGGGGCCCCGGATTGGGTTGGACTCTGCCGGGCCGTGGTCATACCGTGGAATTCGGTAGCTTGTGGGAGTCAATCACAGGAATCTGGGTAACGGTGAACACGGGCGGGAGGTGAGCTTGCCTTAATACGCTCGGGCGCCATGCCTGCAGAGCATGGTAGGACTGACTCGCTAGCAGTCTGCCTCAACCAGTAGGTTTACTGGTAGGCACTCAGGATTTCGGTCTGGCCGCGCAGTGGGCGTATCCCACTCCCTCAGAGAATGGGGGTGACACACCTAGGTGTCAAGGTTAAGGGGCAAATCTTGACGGTGCACTTCGTGCACGTGCAATAATTGCGTATATTGTGCAACTACGGGCGGGGTGCCTTGTTTGGCGGAACCCGTCCATTAAATAGACCGAACGGTCGCGGGCATGCTCTCCATGCATGCAATTAAGCGTGGCATAGTAGACCACTAGCTCACAATGTAATGGGGACTAACGCGTCCCATTGGGTCTGGTAGTGTACGTGGTACCTCAACACGGTAAAAAGTGAGGTAGTATTTCGGATGATCCTACCGGGAGAGATCAGTGGCCACGACTCTTCTCCCAAATGGGGACTTACACGTGCTATTGGGTCTGGGAAGAGATACTGAGTATCTCAACGTGTTCGTGGTACCTCAACACGCTAAAGAAAGGTAATCCCGTATTGCTTGGACGATCCTATCGGGAGGGGAGTGTTGGATTCCTGCCTGCAGGGGGACTGAACGGTGGTGGGGAAGGGACAAATCCCAGAAATCTGGGTAACGGCTCTGATCCCGTGGAAGGAAGGAAACTCCCTAGGGTATGGCCTGGTACCAAACTCAAATGGTGACTTAACACGTACCATCGAGTCTGGGATGAGATACGGGAGTATCTCGACGTGTGCGTGGTACCTCTACACGACAAGGCGGTTGCCAGTTGAACGATAGAGGTAGGTAGGGCCGGACACGAGCCCCCTCGGGCATTGCTTGGGGTTCCCGGATTGGGTTGAACTCTGCCGGGCTGTGGTCATACAGTGGGATTCGGTAGCACGTGGGAGCTAGTCCCAGGAACCTGGGTAACGGTGAACATGTGCGGGAGGTGAGCTTGCTTTATAACGCTTGCTTGCCTGCAGAGTATGGTAGGGCCTGGCTCGCTAGCAGGACCACCTCCACCCGTTGGTTAACTGGTAGGCACTCAGGACTTCGGTCTGGCCGCGCAGTGGGTGTATCCCACTCCCTCAGAGAATGGGGTTCACATCGTTTAGGCGAGTCAGGGTTAGGGGACAAATCCTGGCGGTGCACCTCGTGCATGAGGACTCAGGTCCAATTGAGCAACTACGGGTGGGGTGCCTTCTTTGGCGGAACCCATCCATCAAAGAGGCCGAATGATCGAAGGCATGCTCTCTATGCATGCAATTAAGCGTGGAATAGTAGATCGCTAGCAGCAATCTAGCCCGGACATTAGTTCTAAAGAAAATGTTTTGAATCTTCTACACCTTAATCTGCACAAACATCTACACAGATACACAAACAAACAAAAGTTACTTACGCACTCTGTGATGAACGGTATCATCTACCAATAGTATGCCACCGATGAGTTACAGAATACTATGCCATTTAGAATTGAAGATTTATGTCCTCCCATGGGAACTTCTAATAGGTACGTCAAGAATTGTTCCTTCTGTGAACTCGTACGTAGTAATGGCAGCAGACTCATTTTCGGATGTCCATTTGGTTATATCAGGGTAATATACAATAAATACTATTCATTGATGTTGTAAAAGCATGTGGACTATCTATTGCGTTTATATTCGTTATACAGTTTTAGAATATTATTCAATAATAATTCTCAAGTAAGTACATGACCTGGAAGCTGGAATGCCTGTCATATTATAGTCATAGCTTAAATAATTGTATTTGTTCATGCATTATTGTACATAGTTATTAAAGAGTCTGAAGTGAAAACAATTTTATTAGAAATATCTTACAACATACGTTCAATGTGACCCATGTTCTTGGAAATAGTGTTGTAAAAAAACGGTTTTTTTTCTGTGAAGTTTTTTTTCAATAAAAAACATCGTTCTTTTTCATGTTTTTTTTCAAATGTCTGTTTTTTTTCTGGCAGCTATTATTTATTGATTTATCTTGAAGATTATTGAAATAATCAATAGAACTTGAGTCGAAGCCCTCGTAACTTACAAATCGTTTGTTTCCTTGTACCTATACGAGCAAAATCGTGTGATTATTCCTTTCGGACTCAGATCATTTTTGGCGTTTTCCTACTTTGTCAGTTAGTGACTTATTGCTCAAAAACCATTTACCCTATTGATATGGTTAAGACCTTGTTTTTTAGAAAAGGAATGTGGCTATTTTTTGGAGTACGTTACATTGCAGTGTTGCGAGCGGGTGGAAAATTACTGAGGGAAATGTTGGGGTGAAAATTTACAAAAAATCCCCAACCGAATTTCAAGATTTTTTGTATCTAGCACCACGGTCGCCATATGGGTCTAAGTCACCTAAAAAAATTATTTGGTACGTTGACAAAGTACAGTGAAAACCTAAAGTCGCTGGCTTCCATTCAAAGAAAGAAAGAAAAAAATCTCTTGTTTCCATACACATGAAATTTTGACACTTTTTACGCCTCAGAAGCAAAAACCGACAGATATGCCGGGGCTACAGCTTCTCTAATTATCCTATTGAAACTTTTTATGGTGCGTTCTGTAGGCGAAAGAGAAGGCTTTCAGGTAGTGGTACATTTGTTGCAACGTAGCGAGCAAGAGGGAAATAATAGAGGGGAAAGGGAAATTTGCCGAATTTTTTACTTTAAATCGGGAATTAATTGTTTTGGCTGGAAACACTGCCATAAAACAGACGTAAAGTATCTGAAAGTAAACCTTCGTACTCCAAGAATACTTCCTACAAGTATCATGGCGATATCTAACAAAGTAAGCATGATTAAAAAAAAAAATCTCATTCTACCTCAGAAATTCACAATTTTCTTACCATTTACAGAACATAGTTTATTATAAACCTCAACTGTACTTCACCTAATTATTCTACCGAAACTTTTTATGGTGCGCTGTGTAGGCTAAGGACGAGGCTTTCAGATAGTGGTACGTTTGTTTGAATGTAGAGAACAAGAGGGAAATAATAGAGACAAAAAGGGAATTTTTTTAAAAAAAATTATCCCTAAAATCGGAAATTAAAATTTTCTGTAGCTGGCAACAGTGCTAGCAGACACACACACAAACTATTTTAAAAGAAGCTTTGGTATCCCTATAATATACCCTACAAGTATTGTGACAATATCTAATAAAGTAAGCAGGTCATTAAAAAATATTTCAGTCTACCTAAAAAATCACAGTTATCTTTCCACTTAGAGAACAAGGTCTACTGTAAACCTTAACTGTACTTCCCCTAACTATCCTATTGAAACTTTCTATAGTGCGTTGTGAAGGGTAAAGACAAGACTTTCAGATACTGGTACTTTTGTTCCTATGTAGCCAACAAGAGGGATATAATAGACAAAACACGTAATTTTCCCCTAACATCTTGAATTAAAATTTTCCGTAGCTGACAACACTGCTACTAGACAGACGAAAACTATCTTAAAACAAACACTGGTACATTACTAATATATCCTACAAGTATCATGGCGATATTTAAGAAACAATGCTTTTAATTACCAAAAATATATTTCGATAAAGAGAAAAGTAGGGGAAAATCAAGAGTTAGAACCTTAATCCGAATTTTTCGTGCGTCCCCTAATTACTCCACTGTAACGATATGTACCCGAGTTTGTTCAGTAAGAACAAATGTTCGACTGGCGTAAGTTGACTTGCATTCGGACGTATAGGTACGGTTTATAACAAAAATTTCGAATTTTTTGCCCAAATTTAAGGAGATTTTAATTTCCGTAGTTGGCAACACTGCGCGCAAGCCCGTCCAATTGATGTCAACAATTAGGTATCCATCCGACGTATCTACCTGACAAGTCTTAAGGAGGTCTCTCTACAATGAATGAAGCTACAGGGGAAAAGTAATAAAGAAAATTCGAAAATTTTCGAATTTTTACTGGGGTGAAATTTGAGAGGGAAATTCGACACACAGAAGATAAAGAAACTAAAATGATAAACTATGGAACAACCATATTTGGCAAAAAATATATACACCGATATCTTAATTAGTGACCATACAGGAGCGGATTAAAAAATTGACACATCCGTATGTGCCACTTTGGCCACCTGGGCCCGAAAGGGTTACGAGTGTACATTTAATTACATTTTTTGACTACTAACTTGTGTTGTTGTAGTAATTATAGTCTTGACTAATAATAATATCGTTGTTGTGAACAATCACAATCTCTCCTTTTTACATCTTAGTTCCAATACTGATGCTGAGAAATGCAGGGTGTTTCAAAATGAATATCGGGGATTAAGTCTTCGTAGTACTTATTACATTTTATCTACAATTATAAACGATACATCAAATAAAAGAACACCTCAAACAGTTTTTGCCTCAAGTGTTCGATGTGAGCTTCATTCGTCACATGGCACACATTGAGTCAATAGGTGAGAAAGGCTCATAAACTTTCCGCCATATCGCACAAAACATTCAATTCACACAGACGGTTGCACTGTAACTACAGATTCAGTCTTTGCAAAGTTAAAACACACAAAGCTTTCTGGTCTCTAGTCTCCATCTTTGCTACTTGCTCTTTCTAACGGCAGACAGAGGAAACAATGCATGGCATGCATGTGTACAAAACTGTTTGAGTTGCTCTTTAATTTGATAATACTTATAATTGTAAGTTAATTGTAATTGATACTACAAAGTTTGAAAACCCTCATATTCATTTTGAAACACCCTACATTACTTCAAATTATGTCATCCTATATTCATGTCTTGTATGTACACTCATGTCCAAGATTATTGTCGCATGTCTTTAAATATGTTGTTGTAGGAATATGATTTGATAACGAATTTGCCCGGTATTTCTTATAATGTTAGTATGTGTATAATCGGCAAAGACATGTATGTGGAAAATTTCATGTCAAAACAGCAGTAAGAACAATAAAACGAAAATAAAACTTTCTTGTCCATTTAGCAACAGTTTCTTTTACTCTTTCTCATTTTCGTATGTATAATTCTTTTCCTTTGAAATTTACCACAAATATACATTTTCCGATTATACACATAGTATCAGTTTTAAAAGTACCCTGCAAAATTATTATCAAACTTTATTCTTACAAGAAGACAGTTATAGATATGCGATAATCATTGTGGACATGAGTGTACATATCATCGGGCCGGCCGCGGCCCTAGGCAATTTGTCGCCCGCGCAATGACGTAATTTGCCGCCTAAATCTTTCTCCAGAAAGAACAAATCTTAAAAGTCACGATTTTAAGTATGCTACTCCAGCATGAACAACGAAAGGGAGGGAAACTACACTCGCACTCAGAAAGGCTTAAATACTTACTACAAATACAATATTGTTGTGTCTGTTTTTCTTTAATTATTAATCTATTATGTTAGTAAAAGATAAAGCAAATACATCTGAAAGATGTTAATGCTTTTTATAGAATTCAATATCGAGTTTCAATCTCAACATATCAGTTTGCAATTATAATGCAACTAGCTCTTTTACCTTATTTCTTGATTTTCCTTCTACATCTGATATTTTTTAAAAGTGTTTCCACCTTCCATGATAACGATCTTATTTGCGACAAAGACAAGAGAAGCTTTCATATCAGAACTTTGATAACTAACCAAAGGGGACAGGCATTCGAGAATTGAGTTCCTGTATTTGACAACAATCAAGCACTTTATTCTGAGATATATTTTACCATTTGCTTTAGCACTGATCATGTGACTTAAACTAATGCGACCTAAAGATAATTTATGAGTGTAGTATTCAAATAGAAGGTCAGCTTAGTCAGTGGTGCCCATCCCCCTCATGTCCATGACGCACCCCCCTCAATTGTCTATCCGTAGGTGTTCTTCCATGAAAAAAAAAAATCTTTTCGATTAATGTTTACACACCCTCAAGCATATTTATATAGATTTTTAACCCCTCATATATTTCAATGACGCAGTTTGCGTCATAGCCCCCCTTGTGGGCACCCCTGGCTCAGTAAATTTAGCTACCATGATCATGAAGTCTGTCTCCAACAAGAAATATTTATTTTAAATAAAATACTAATGACAGATATTGCAGCCCAGTGCAAATGCACGTGTTGCACATATGGTAGAGCCAGCAATGCATATCATATATCTAGTCGACAAATTATTTATATATGATATTCAGAAAAATATTAGTAGGCAAATTAGTATTAGTTTTTACCTTTAGACAAGTTATTTGCATTTTATACTGTTCGTGATATTATTTTCGTACTTATTAAAGGCCTACTTTCACGAAAAAAAAAAAAAAAAAAAAAACAAATGTTCATCTATACTTTTATTTCTTGGTTGATATTGGTGAAACACTACAGAAACCCGGATTATTAGTAGGTACGCTACTCATATAAATTGTAAAATATTTGTACCGTATCAGTATCTAGTGTTTAATTTATGTTGCATTTTATGGTAATTACACATACATAAAAATACTTCAGACATAAATGACGTAAGATACATTACAAATGGCTATTTGAAAAAAAACGAAATTTAGAAAAAAAACGAGAGGCAATGTTTTTTTTTCTAAAAAAAACGTACATTTCTGAAAAAATACGAACGTTTTTTTTTTCTATTTACAACACTAGTTGGAAATGGGCGTGAAATTGCGTTTGTATCACTTAGGTTTCAGTAAATGCAGCGTTTGCTCAGGGATTTTAAAAAAATGAATCAAGAACTCAACATTGCGGTGAGTTAATCTTTTAATAAGTGGAAGCCTTCAATCGATCCCACAGATAAAAATTCATATGTGTGAAGTTTGGAAAGCGCGGCGGTCATTGAAGATGCTATCTTAACTGTTGTGGTGCGTGTTATGTTGCTCCTTAGTTGATCTACCCCAATTCCTATCTGGAGTTTTCGATTAGCTTGGCTGTTGTGTTATTTGTACCCGTTTTTCTTTTTCAGATGTTCTTTGTTACGATTTGCATCCTTCAGCAGTGTCTGTTACTTACAAGAACCTAAAGGATCATTTCCAATGTTTGGTGGCTTTTGAATAAAAAATGTCTACAACGAATCTTTTTAAAGATAATTCTTCCCACAAATGGTACTATTATTAAGGTAAAACTTAATTGTACAAATTAATTATTTATAGTATTCAATAATTATTAGAGGGCGTTGGACTGATCTTTTTTTAGTTTCGTTAAATACTTCTTCACAAGCTATCCAACAGATTTAATCTTCATGACAAATTTCTGTCTCTGTTAAAAGATTATGTTACTGGCAACATGTTGTTCTGCCAGATGCATCATCAAAATTTGTCCTAGTTCTTTCTGGGATTCCCCAGGGTAGTGTTCTAGGACTACTGCTATTTCTTCTTTACATGGATGATGTCCCTTTCTTTCTATCTTTACCATCTACAAACATTCTTCTCTTTGCTGATGATTATAAAATTTTCTATAAAATTTCTACCATAGATGATGCCCTACAACTTCAACAAATTCTTACAAAACTTACTAACTGGTGTGCGACTTGGAATTTAAAACCAAGCCTTTAAAAATGTACTCTTCGTATTTCTTTGAAGAAAAATAAAATTTATAACAGATATTGTTTTAATAACAGTCCTATCGAAAGACTCGCGACACACAAAGACCTCGAAGTATTATTCAATGAGAAACTTACATTTGCTGATCACATCACTATGGATGCGCACGAGACGAGTCGAGACAGGATTTTCCTGACAAAATTCGAGTCGAGACACGGCTCTTCCAATAGAGAAATATATATTTTTCGAGTCGAGACATCACTTTTACAGCACATTTTCAAGACGAGACAGCCACAAATCTTGTCTCGTGCACGTCCCTACACATCACTCTTATTGTTAAGAGTGCTATCAGAATACTGGGTATTTTTTTATAGATGTACTGAAATTTGCGATCTCACATCACTTAGTATTTTCTTTAAAGGTTTTGTATCTCCTAAAATTGAATATTACTCACCGATACCAATTGAATATTACCAATGAATATGACCTGTCAGTGCGTATTTGCGATTTTGTTTCGGGAGGGGCTTTGCTAACTTTCGGGGGGGCTTTGCCTGGAAATGTGAAAATTTGCAAGATATTTCATTTACTTTACTATACTAAGTAAGATTTCGGAGGGGCTCAAGCCCGGAAGCCACCCCCCTAAATACGCCACTGTGACCTGTACTTCAAACTTATCCCGTTTTGATTCTTACTTTTTTCTTGCCATTGTCAAACAAATAGTTCCTTCAGTGTGTAGTCTTAAAACACAGCTCCTAAACAAATGAGATATTCAGACTCCACTTACTCGACGGTGGTGGAAGACTCGCTGCTTCTCCATAAAATTATTAATGGGAAAATTAACTCCGAACTATTGGTCTCCGTACTCAACTTTCGCGTATCTTCTCACCCCACAGGCGAGTTTTAAGGCACAGGGTGCTCTTATGAGAATATTTAGGGTGATATAATTTTTCATTGAGAATGACACACTCAACTGGAAAGGTAAATTTTGGGGGAAGGAAAGTACATTTGAGGGTTTGTGCCCAAGTCCTTTGAAGGAATGAGCACCCGTGCTTTCAATACATAGAGGGTGATTAGTAGTACTGTCAAAACACTGGTAATCTACATAGCCATATACGTCAGAACGCACATGTGACGGTCATAAGAGTATCGATATCTTTTGAGAGAACACTGTACCATTATACTGTGATGATAATGCAATTCATCTTCGAAAACAATACACAGATACTATCTAATAAAATAAGTCTTTTCATGGACTCTGTATATTTTAATTTATAATACAAAGGTTCGTACGATGGCTTAGTGATCGAGTGCTTACCTATGATGCGGGGTATCCTGATTCGATCCCCAACCAGTGTTGCCAGATCTACTGATTTTGCAGGAGATCTGCCTTTTCTACGTTCTACTGAGAAAGAACATAAAAAGTGAACAATCTCCTGCTTTTTCCTTACTTCGAGAAGTTGAAGAAATACTATTAATATTGAATTTTCAATGTTTCCTCACATAAAAAGATGAAATTTTGTCTGTTATAATACACAAAGCTCTGTAGAGCATATAGGTATAGAGCTTTACTGTATATAATATGAATCCAAAGAATACAACTGTACGTCATCTTCTATAAGATTCGTCTATATTCTGACTTTCTGTAAGATTTACAAGTAAGGGTTGTTTAGATTGGGACTTGGGTTGGAAGAGTGGCTTAGATCATTTCTCCACGATCGTCAGCAAGAAATCGTCTTACGCCACGATCACGTGTGACTGTACCATATAGCTACGTTATCGCTACGTGCATAAAAATACATTTTCCCACTCCACTTCCCACTCCTCTTTCACTACGTTTTACTTCACACACGTGCGTATCAAATGATATTAATATAAATCGGGACTTTCTCTTTTATTTGGTCAACGTAGTTCATCGGAAATGAATTCTGGACTGCTTGTTTTGACTACTGCCCCCTTAATAATGGCAAATTTTATTGCCTCCCTCCCGGATTTACATTCAAACGCCACCACTGTTTGTGTTTACTGCTTTCTCCTGTTTTTTATCTTCGAATCTCCTGCTTTTCCAACTGACTGATCTGGCAACACTGTTCCCAACCAAACTAGTGGCGAACAACATCATGTCCGTGCGTTTTCTCGGGGTACTCCTGATCCCTCCGATAATATCAATCCACAAATTTTTCTGTAATCATTCACTTGCCTTAATCAATGTTTCCCTTAGCCTAACGGGCATAATTTTGGGACGTTAAACTGAAAGATTTCACTTCAGTATATAGTATTATTTTTAAATATTTTTATTTTCTATCAATTGTCCACTTACCAAGAAACCAATAATAGCCAATATAGACAGGTTTCACTAAATCTAACAATTCAGCAAAAATACCGGATTGAAGACGTGAGAACTTCAATTCATTACATAGAAGAGAGAATTTGATTGTTTGATTTCTTGGTTTTCATTTTAAAAAAATGGAGAATATGGTCCATTGTGGCTCTCAACTCGTCATGTATAAAAGGCTAAAAATATGTGGGACAGTTTTATAGTCACTGCGTGCAGAGAGCGGACATGAAACAATAACCATACGTAATTGTCAGATGGATTGAAGAAACTTCGCTGAATATAGTATTTAGCTTCTATTGTATATTTATATTCCTAACAAGAAAGAAAGAAAAAGAAACAGCAACCCACGTTTCTTACGTCACCGAAAAAAAAAAAGAAAGATAATATTCTTTAGAATCCGTTGCATGAAGTCTGGTTGTTAGTAATTACGTGTTCTCATGGGAGAAAGAAATTTATAAAAGGATTTTTTTGTCACGTGCAGAATAATTCTCGCTTTTTCATTGGTGTTTAGAATTTTTCTTTTTATTTAAAAAAGTTCTTGGTGGAGCAACTAGCAATCAAAACTCTAGGTGCGCGGGGTGGGGGGTACAAAGGCTAATAACATCAGAATAATAACACAGAACGAACACAAAAAAGGGGGGAGAAATATTTCGTGTTGTGGTGGTACTCACTTAGTATGAAGGGACGTGATTGGCTGGTTACAATTACAACACCAATGAAATTATGAACACAATAGTAATCACACGCATATCTATATAAACCCACTACACATTTTGTGTTTAGTAACCAATAAAAGAACGAAATTATATCTTTATTATTTAAATATAAAATTAATAAATTTTATGTAAAAAAACTAGATTGCGTGACAAAGTAATGTACGGTATTAATTAGGCGCCGATGACAAAACCTATTTGTTGCAGGCTCGAGGCATAAGAATGGTTTTTTCTCAGCCTTTATTTTATTTTTAAAATCTCTCTTTAACACTTAGCAAAAATGAGATCAAGATGAATCGACATATTACATAGAGCTGCGCAAAATGTATACTCTTCAGGATAAATTGTCGTTTGTAGAAAAAACAGATTTTTGTAACGCTAAAATGTCTAAAGTTTCTTGCTAACTGGAGCAAAACTCCTCTTTACTCGAATTAGGCGTTAGTTATCCGGATACTCCTGCGGGATGCTTCAACCGTTCTTAAGAGCCTTCATCCCGGCGAAATTAAAATACCGCTAATTTTACAGTAATTATGTGATATCTTCAAATAGATAAAAGATAATCGAAATGTGGAACAAGAGCGCCCTAGACAATATTATTTTACATGAGAAACCGTTATCACGACTCACTTATCTGCTTTCGATTTCGAGCCATTTTGAAAATCGGCATTTATTTTCGCGTTTCTAAACGGCTGAAAACGGAAAGCCACTAGGTGACTTGTGATAACGGTACCTCAGGCAAAATAATATTGTCTAGGGCGCTCTTGTTCCATATTTCAATTATCTTTTATCTATTTGAAGATATCACATAATTACTGTAAAATTAGCGGTATTTTAATTTCGCCGGGATGAAGACTCTTAACAAATTTGAGATGGTGATTTAAGAGCAAACGCTAAGCGTCGTAAGGAATAGCATGTCCCGATCGGACATATCATTGAGGAATATATAGTCACGGAAAAGCTGGATGCCCATAAACAACCTTGGAAAAGCATTTGAGGCGCGAATTCTTATTGTAAACAATGGAAAATTGAATTTTCAGCATTTGAAATAGGGCAAAGCCCTTTTGGTTTTGTTCTGCGAACACAATTTTTCAAAGCCATTATGATTTTCGCTGATATATCAAATTCAAGTATTTGCATGTCGTGTTCGTTCACGAAAACGATTGATACACTAAAAAAATTCTATGAATATAATCTATAAAGGTTCGCTCCAAATTGCAATTATTGCATACCTAGTAATATCTATTTGATGTTTTATTTTTCAGTATAACGTCCTAATCTTATGCACCAAGAATATGGGAGACGGTGATAACAAGATGCTGGAATGGAGAAAGCAGGAGGAAACAGGAAAACCTCGAGAAAACTCACGCACACAGTATCTGTCAACAACAACTGGAATCGAATCAAGAACCTCACACACAAGAGATTAGAGACTAACCTAAGTTATTATTCCTTTGAAACATATTGAATATTTATTTATCTATTGTACAGTGTTGGCCAAATAATTATAGTAAATGCAAATTTTCGAAGAAAAATGACAAGCGACTCAAATGCCATATTGTAATGGGAAATTATATGATAATGTATTTTTAGCACTTCTATAGAACAATGGTAAAGTAAAATACACACATACACTTGGTTCAGCAAGTATTTAATTTACCCTCTTGGCCTTAATAAATGTCAGAATCCTCTGCTGCATGCTCAACATTCTTGTTTCAATGGTCTACTTAACTTCATTATTGTGTGTTTAAACTTGAAAAAGGCTGTCGAATATCGTGCAGGGAAAATCTTTTTACTTGTGTAGATTCCAACATTTTACACACGTCTTCGATTGAATTTATATTTGGGCTATTGCTGAGTAAGGAAACAGGGGCGAATCCAGGACGGACTTCCGGAGGGGGCGATGGGTTGTAATACTGCTGTTTAGAGCTACTTTTAAGAGCTCCAAACTCTTGGATGGAATTTATTTAGATATAAATTGAGAAAGTTTCCTCTACTCTGTGTGTGTGTGTGGGGGGGGGATCGCCCCGATCGTCCCCTCCCGGATCCACCCCTTTAAGAAAAGCACTTCTAGATTCATGCCATTTAAAAAAAAAAAAACTATTATCTTCCTGGCAGTGTGGGAGGAGGCGCCATCTTGCCTAAAGACACAGTTATCAGCATAAAGACAGTTTTCTTCCGAACTCAGTTCTTCTAATTGTGGGAGAACAACAATGTGGACAGCAGCGAAGTGTTGTTTACTATCCATGGTACGCTGAACCTCAAAAGTTTGCTCTAACCTTTACTGGAAATAACTCCCCACAACATCACTTTGCTGGGATGCTTCATTCTCTGAACTGTGCAGGCTTCGATAAGTTCCTCTCCACGTTTTCTTCGAACAAACTTGTTCTAACGTTCATTAGTTCCGGTATATTTTTGTCAGAGAAGCACACCTGAAAAAAAAAAAAAAGACATTTTATCTATCAACTACCAGTACAATGTTTCGAATCAAAAATAACCCACAATAAATTTCGAATATTACCCTACCCCACAAGAAGTTTGTGTCAGTTACTTTGTATCCTGATCGCCAACATTGCACCAATCTTAGGACTTGCTGTAGACGATAATATTGATGTTCACAGATTATCACAGAAACTTGATAAGACTCCCTGGGTTCTTTTACTATTTCGTCCATAAATCTTCTATTTAGATATGGATAGGCTGATGTTCTTCCGGCTAATTGCCGTTTTATTCTCTAGATTTTAGTCTTACAGGAGGAAAACTTTATTTCTCCAATTTAGCAAAGTTTATGTATTGCGACTTGGTTTCTAGTTAAGAAATGTGTTATGTATGAGCGACTTATGTGGTGCGTGTTTTGCCTTGGATGGAAAACCGCGTGTAATTAATTTCCAGTACCAAATGATTTATTATACATTTCAAAATAAGAACATTTCACAAACCACCCTAAGTTTATCAAATCAATAAATATTGCAATTGATCGGATTTTCATCATGTTACAATATAGTCATGAGAAAGTTCTAATGTTTTTAGAAATGAAATGAAATGAAATCTTTAAGTTTTATGTCCCACGATTATGCCAGCTAGGAGACGGTGATTGTGAGAAATGAATGAAATGGTGGAATGAAGAAAGTGGGAGGAAACGTGAGAACTCCAAGAAAACCCACACATACGTTTCTCTACCACAAAGCTCACTTGGGGAGAGCTGGGATCGAACCCCATGCACCAGAGGTGAACGCTCTACCACTGAGCCACCGCGGCCCCTAATGTTTTTAGAGTTGTTGGTATTTCTTGTAGTAAATTGATCAACAAACAACGTATTTATGATCGCTTTATTTATGAGTTCATAAAGTAAATCTGGAAGAGGGAATGACACGGAGATTGACTGGTAAAGGCTCACCTCTGATGAAAGCAGTTCATAGTTCGATCTCAGGCCCTGTAAGTTTGTGGGTGACAACATCCTGTCCGTGGGTTCTCTAATTTCCTCCTATATTCTCATTCCACCAATTCATCCCTGTATCCTTTAGCCTAGAGAGCATAAAGAGGACTAAAACCGTTGAACTAAAAATATGATTTCAATCATAAGGAAAGTCTGTATTAATATAAGCTTATATTCCGTTTTATTTGCAGTTTACAAATTTTAAATTACTAAGTTTAAACTGTAAAAAAATGCATAGGTAAATTTATAAAAGACGGTGGCAATCTGTTTGTTACTCCTCTATGTAATTCAATTTACACCTATAAAGTAAAATTACTAATACGAAATGGTGTAAAATTATATTTTAATCAATAAAAATATCATATTTTCTTATAAATTTACTGTAAATTTGTAAGAAAACACGGCAAATTTTGTAATTTAATATAAGGAAATGTATATCAACTTAACAAAATGAAGGGTAAATGGTTTTACATTGATCTTTGGCAATTTAATTACAAAACTTTTTTCAGTGTACTAATCTTAAAGTTACTAATTTTTGACACGTCTAAAACAGACTAGTACTCTTGAAGTAACGTTGAGTTCAGAGGATTTTTTTTGTCCATTGACAATGCTACTAAAAATTTCTGCTTGTGGGGTGTTTGTTCTGTCATAATAATAACAATACTAACAAAAAAAGCGTTAATTCATGGTTTGGAATATAAAATTGACGGAGACACTGCTATACCATTAGTCTCATGTACTATAATCATCCATTCCTTTTGTGAAACACAAAAGAACCTATCCACCAGAAACAAAACAAAAGATTTTTTTTCTTAAAATGATTTTTTGTTGTTGTTCTTGAAGAACAAGTCACGTGCATGTAAACTTAGGTTTCTTTTGTTTCTTGTCTGTGATTGGTGTTGGAATAAAAGAATGTATATTTGAAGCGGCAACCTGCAATCAGGAGGGCGGCAGCTACACTCCAATATTAAAAGAAGTTTTCTGACTGCTTGCTTGATGATTGGTCACGATTTGATGAAAAGGAAAAGGATAAATAAAAGAAACATGCAGTAGCTTCTCCAATGTATTTACAACAGCTTTTGTTTGAGCTGCTGAGGGAGGGCTTCATAAGAATCTACGATGCTATTGGGTTGAAAAAAAATGACTATTGTCAAAACAGTTAATCAAACGGATTTAATAACTCAAAATTTCAAAGAGAAAGCATTAACACTGCAAATTGGAAGATGTTCAGGATTTTCAAAACACCTGGAAATTACCGTGTAACACGTACCTCCTTCTTAAAGGACAATTTCAAGAAAAGATATTTTACGTTCAAATTATTTTTTTGAACCAAAAAATCCAATATTTTTCAATCAAAAATTTTCTTGTACGCCTTTATCTGGAGAACTACATATAGTGTAGCCAAACTCAAAATATCACTTAACTCAGTATGATGTGCTTATTCCGTAGAAAATACGCAAACTCGATTAGGGGCCGTTCAAAACTTTTTGGCCCCTGATCCAATTGGCCCAAAAGTTCCAACATATTTCAATCAAAAATTTTCTTGTAGGCCTTATATCTGGAGAATTACATATAGTGTAGAAAAAACCCAAATTATCACTTAACTCAGCATGATGTGCTTATTCCGTAGAAGATAAGAAAACTCAATCAGGGGCCATTCAAGAATTTGATGGTCCCTGATCCAAAAACGAATCATTGGCCAAGATCGCAATCTTTTGATGCATTTTTTTAGTTTTCCTAAAATTCTTGTTTACTTAGGTATTCGTTGTATTTTGTTTTACTTTAATGGAACAAAAACCGTGCAGATTATCACAAATGAAGAAAGAATTTAAAAAGAAGAAAATATGTTCCTTCTACACTCCATTTATAGAACTTCTACTAAGGTAGAAAGAAACACAAAAATGTTTCGTCGCAATGGCAAATTTCAGTCATCACCGTCACTGTGATTACCAGAACTTGAAACTTCATCACTTGTTATATATGAGAAACAGAGCAACCACTGTCTTTAAACAGTATGTCCCTTAGAACCAACTGGAGCGATACTGATTCCACATTTGTTAATTGATTTTATGACACTTTCCTTTTCCACCTCATCTCATCACGCTTTAATCCATTCGCATACTTGTGAAATTACTATGTCTGTTTCTTCTTTCTGTAGAAGTAACATGAAAATCAGGGGACCTCACCCATATATTTCATTTTTTGTTTATGAATCTCTTGGAAAGTTCGTTGATACAAACATCTAAAAGTTGATGCTGGCTTGTCAACCTTCCTGGGATTACAGTAATTTGTATTTTCGTCTCTTCTGTGGGCCCGAAATTTATCCAAAACAGTAAGGAAGGTTTCTTCAGTAATCCACCAGCCCTCTACCCCTTTCGGTATTCTGTTCTATTGGTAATATCTTTCTTTTTTTAAAAATATCACGAACTATCTCAATTTCTTTCTATCTACACAACATGATAAGACATCAGTGTAAAGTTTTTTTTTTCATGATTGGTATTTTTTACACGTACAGTTTTTCTGCCTTTAAGTCAACTGGTTTATTTGAATGTACTGTACAAGTGAGAGGAACCTCACTCATATTTTCTATTTGCGAAAGTTCAAATTGTTTAAACCTTTTGGCTTTCAAGACATATCTGTGAAACTGAATAATTTTGCCCTCATATTTATCCGACATTCTTCGTGCACTTTTGTTTTAACACGTATACAAAGGTGATTTCTTGATTTCTTCTTATGAATTCAGATCACTACAAAGTTGAATGTGTGAAATTAGTGCTACCTCTTTCTTTTGCATTACATTTTAAATTGTAGATTATATTCTTCGTAGACACTGCAATCCCATCCTTCTTTTGGTCAATAATTCATTTTCTTACGTTTTCTTCGAGTTGTGGCCACTTATGTTTAGAAGAATTTATTTCGCTTAAAGCCAGAAATATGAATTTTTGTGTCACCAGCAGAACTTCTTAAAATACTTGGAGAAATTCTCAATTTGTGTCTAGCTGAATTTCGAAAAAAATATTTGGAGGAATACTCAATTTGTGTAACCAGCTGAATTTCTCAAAATACTTGGGGAAATACTCGATTTGTGTTACCAGTAGAACTTCTCAAAATACTTGGGAAAGTACTCAATTTGTGTCACCAGCAGAACTTCTCAAAATACTTGGGGAAATACTCAATTTTTATCACCAGTAGAACTTTTCAAAATAGATTAGGGATATACTCAATTTGTCTCACCACCTGAATTTCACAAAAAAATCTGAGGAAAGAAATAAACTTTGTTTTTTGGTTGGTTGGATTGAAGCTTTGTGTTCCTTACAGAGATGAGGCTATATAAAACATGGGTTTACAGCTTAATGAACAGTTCCAACCACATAAGCTCCAACCTGAAATCAAACCCAGGCTGCTCTCACCGAAGGCACGTACTCTAACCATTTAGTACGAGGGAGCTCTGACAGTTAATTTGTGTCACCACCAGGATTTCACAAAATACTTGTGATAGTTAATATGTCACCAACAGAATTCCATAATGAGAGTATTTAATAATTTGTGTCACCAGTGTGATATCACAGCTTACTTAGGGATAGTTAATAATTTTATCACCGGCTGAATTTCACAACATACTTGTGGAAATACTCAATTTGTGTCATCAGCTGAAGTTCACAACATACTTGGGGAAATACTCAATTTGTGTCACCAGCTAAATTTCACAACATATTTGGGGAAAAACTCAATTTGTGTCACCAGTTGAATTTCACAACATACTAGAGGAAATACTCAATTTGTGTCACCAGCTGAATTTCACAAATACTTAGTGATGATTAATATGTATCAGCAACGGATTTTCACTAAACACTTGATGATTTTTAATAATTAGCTCACCGACAGAATTTCACAATTTATTTCAAATTTATTTATTTTATTAACACGTATTTCTGGGTATTAATGGCATATAAAGCCTTAACTCCATCACTCGGCAAGCACATTATTCGGGGAAGGGGGAAGAAAGAAAGTGGTTTGGCACCTGTGTGTTAGGTATCATCTCGGTATTTGCCTGGTGTGGATGAGGGAGAACATGACTTAGGATAGCTGGTATGAAAAATCTGTTAAACCTTTTCGACCGAATGTCCCCACCGGAATCGTACCCGGGACCACTCACACCATACTTAGGAAAAGACAGTTAATTTGTTGAGTTGAGTTGAATTTCAGTTTAGCGTCCCTTTCAGCAGCGAGGCTATGTGAGAAGTGGACCTACTGATTAACGTAGAATCCGAACCACATGAGCTCCCGCCGGGAGTCGAACCCGGGTCTCCCACGCCAAAGACGCGTACGCTAACCGCTTAGCCACGGATGAGCTCTGACAGTTAATTTGTGTCACTAATTTCCCTCGGAGATAGTAATTTGTTTCATTACCAGAATTTCACAATCAGTACACAGTTAATATATCTACTTTGAGATAATATGAAAAGAAAAGGGTTTAATAATTTATTCTAGTATTTTTGAATAACCTTAGCTTCTATTCATTGGAAGCAGGGGCAGCAATTAGGGGGCAAGAGGGGGCAGTTGCTCCCCCCATTTTGTGAGTGACCCCTTAATGTATATAGTTTCATTTGTAAATGTAAAGTTTTTGTATGCATTACTGGTTCATAGAAAACAATGGTACCATATAATATTTGCCATTGCATGAGTACGTATTGGCTATTTGTCTTCCCGTGGAGTTAAAAAAAAAGCTACAGGAATTCCGTTTTAATTGCAATTCAAAGCAATTATTATTACAATTGCGTATTTCTTTAAATTTCGTAGCATACGCTTGTAGTATTTACTGTCTTCCATTTTTTAAGAGTAATAACATACATTTAATGGCATGTGTGGAATTAAAAATATAAGTTGTTCATTAATCCTCAGTTTCAATATAACTTCTACAAAAGAAGCCTCATTATTCATTACTATGATTAATATTATCTTTTCTACTTATTTGTTTCGCAAATTTGTTATTAAATAATCTGATCACAATTTTCCAGACAGAATTTTAAGATATTCATGATCAAGAAATCAAATCTCTTCTTACACTTTCGTTGTTTAAGAGTACAAAGTGTTAGTACCTACTTACGTTGCTCTTGTCAATTTACTTAATAAAATATGAAACACGATATACGGTATTTTAACTAAAAAAACAAGCTATTCTGTTAGTTATACAACCTTTCGTCAAACAAAGTGTTAGAAACAACCAGGAAAACTAACATTGATATACAAATATTCAGATCATATTTTATCCCCCACTTTTAACGTCGAATCGCCTCCACTGATCGCAGGCCATCAAATTGCAGGCCTCAATTCAGCAGCCAGATGAGAGAGTTTGATCGCAATTTGGGAAGGGGGGGGTAGGGAAACAACATAATGGTTAAATGTCAATTTCCAAATCAAAAATTTCATTAACCAGAAATTTCTCGCCCTAATATATCAGAGTATATTTATAGCCAATTTTTGCATCCATACAATACTGTTGGTAATATTATGTTAATTTTCATAGGGGCCGCGGTGGCTCAGTGGTAGATCGTTCACCTCTGGTGCTTGGGGTTCCGGGTTCGATTCCAGTCCCTGCCAAGTGAACTTTGTGGTGGACAAACGCCGTATGCGTGGGTTTCCTTGGGGTTCGCCCGTTTCCTCCCACTTTTTTCATTCCACCATTTCACTCATCATCACCGTCTCCTTTAGCCTAACCGGCATAACTGTGAGACGTAAAACTCAAAAATTTCATTTCATTTTTTAAAATTTTCACAGGTAATATTAAGACAATACTTCGATGCTGAAGGATGATGATTAGATCTACTCCTTTTTCGCCCAAATGAGTCACTCAGAAATGCAACTTTTAGATGTCTGTTTGCTCGTTGCACTTCATTGAAAAAAATCGGTGTATTATTCAAGAAAGGAAGAGAGAAATTGCTGCTAAAAACTGTAAGAAAAGAGGAGCCCCTCCGTAGCTAAGCAGTTAGCATACGCGCCTTTGGCGTGGGAGACCCAGGTTATATTCCTGGCAGAAGCTCGTGTGGCTCGGATTCCACGTTAATCAGTAGGTCCACGTCTCATATAGCCTCGCTGCTCAAAAGAGACTTTAAATTCAAAATCAATTCATCAACTTAACTGTAAGAAAAGAAGCTTAATTCGAAGATAGCAAAGGAAAGGGCAAGCATTTTGTCCTTGAACACATTCCTAAGTAAATATACTTTTTATTTTTTTAAAACGTGGAGAACACAGTTATTAAAACTTCTCTTTACTTATGTAATTTCTTCACTCATTTTTCTTTCTTTTCTTTCTTTTCTTTTTTTTTATTTTGTCAACGATACTTGGATGAGAAATGATTTCGACTAAATGAGAAATGAAGGTCTTACCAAGAAAAATTAAAAGAAAAGAAGAAAAAAAGAGCCAATCAGGTTTTATTCTGAAAAGATAACCAGAAGAAAGGAGTCGGCGATGCAACCAATTGAAGATAGGCTTTTACACAATTTTTAAAGTTAATTCCATCAAAGGAGCTGCAATCTAATAGTAGGTCCTTTGTAATAATAGTTTTAGTTTTACTTTATTTTTCGTTGTCGATGGTAATAGTAAATGCTATGGCAACGATATTCTCTCTCTCTGGAAGCAGACAAAACAAGATATCAAAGGCACCGAAAACCCACTATCACTAACCGCCCCTGTTTCTTTTCTCATTGGCTTCTTTTGTTAAGCCTGGTGGACTTTGAAAAAAAAAAAAAAAATAACAACAATCATTGCCTCCAATCAATTCAGTTCTTCTTGTATTGTAATAAAGAACCAGAGTTCAATTAAAGGGTACATTTTCTTTCCTGCTTGGTCCACGTAGCACCACTTGCTTATTTTTCAAAAAAAAATAATACAAAACAAAATTACCAAAAAGAAAAACAAGAAGTCTAGAAATGTTTCTTGTACCAAGGTTGCCACTGTTACTGATTTGGTACTGGATTCAGTGATTTTTATTACAAGATTGATTGTTTCGAAAGTTCATTGAATAAACGCGTTGTTTAATCTTCACATTTTTTTCTCACAAATTACATTTATTTAATTATTAGCAGAATGCCCGTTCTTCGCACGGAGAAGATACGTTTTATTTTGAACATAAAGCGTACCTAAACTGTCCCCAATCAACTTAGGGACCCCAAAACCTATGAATTCGACACTAATATCGATCATTTTCAATTATTTTTACATGTCACCCCCCTTTGAAGTACTAATGGGAATTTGGATTTAAAAGGCATCGGAATTGACACTGTTCATCTCAGCGTCCCCGAAAACTATATATATACACCTCCCCAAAGTTCTATTTTAAAATGAAATGATAAAAAAACATCCCAGGCTTGAACCTTATCTATGTAGGAAATTTGATCGAGATCGGTCTTGTGGTTCCAGAGCTATTAAGTTTTATATATGTATCTCTCTCTCTCTCTCTCTCTCTCTCTATATATATATATATATATATATATATATATATATATATATATATATATATATCACATTGACCTTAAAACCTGCGAAAATATAACCTATTACTTAAAAAAATATCATAACATAATATGATTATTTCTTGCAATTACTGGTCAAACAAGTGATAAAAATTAAATTTTAACAATTACAAGAATAAATAACATGTACATAAAAAGAACAATCCTAAAGCAAATCACATAGTAGAGATAACTTTATATACAAATCAAATTTCTTATTCTTCTAGCATATATATATCGTCCTCTCCCTCCCCTACGTTGTACCGTCAAAGTGAAAGGATAGAAACCATCCCAGTCTCGAACATCATCTATGTTGAAAATATGATTGACATTGGTTGGGTGTTGAGAAGTCACAAATACAGTCAATCATTTGTATTTATATTTATAGCATATTTCACGAATTATATATATTTCTTTCATCGTTTGTAACTCTGTAACGAAACAACTGAACTGTAACGAACTGAAAATGTTGGATAGATGTAGTAGACATTGGTAACAAAACAAATAAGTAGGAAAATTTTCTATTTATATTACTCTTGAAGAATAGTGACTCAAAGTTTCTTAACTTGCTTAAAAGCTCTTTAGTCTTCACAATGGCTGCTTATACTTTTCTGTATTTTTTGGTAAAGAATTTAAAAATAATGAATACCACGTAACTGATAAATTTTACCAAGCTTAGGGCTTAAAAATAACATTTTACCTCAAATTAAAGTAGTCATACTTTAAGATGAATAAATATTTCAATATAGAAAATGTTTAAGTCTTAAGATTTGCCGAGTTCAATAACAGTTTAGTTTAGTTTTTAATGTTGTATTCCACGGTAGATAAGGTTTTTACTGCTCAGTGGTAGAGCGTTCACCTCTGGTGCTTGGGGTCCCGGGTTCGATCCCAGCCCTCGCCAAGTGAACTTTGTGGTGGACAAACACCGTGTGCGTGGGTTTTCTCGGGGTTCTCTCGTTTCCTCCCACTTTCTTCATTCCACCATTTCATTCATTACTCATCATCACCGTCTCCTTTAGCCTAACCGGCATAACTGTGGGACGTAAAACTCAGAGATTTCATTTCATTTTCATTTCAAGGTTTTTACTTCCTGAACATTATACTAACCCGCTAATCTCAACAGCACTGCGGATAATCTATCAAAAGTGCCATAGGAATACATGGGAAACTGATTTTTGATTATCCTATCGTAGGATCAACTGGATGAATTACCTCCGAACTTGTTTCTATTCTTTTGTTCTCCACATCCTGGCAACTATACCTTGGCCACTAATTCTTCAAGTATTTCTTGAGCTCTAGTGTCTCCGGGACGGAGTTAATATATAAAGTTCTTCGTTATCGAAATTTCTTAAGAGGTCTAATCACTGTGAAATTAAAATTCCTCTAATTTAAGCACTTATGTGATATCTTCAAATAGATAAAAGATAATCGAAATGTGGAACAAGAGTGCACTAGACAATTATGCATGAGGTACCGTTATCACGAGTCACCTAGTAGCTTCCCGTTTGCAGTCATTTATAAACGCGAAAATAAATGCCGATTTCTTAAATGGCTGGAAAGCAGATAAGTGAGTCGTGATAACGGTATCTCATGTAAAATAATATTGTCTAGCCTGCTCTTGTTACACTTTTCGATTATCTTTTATCTATTTGAAGATATCATATAATTACTGTAAAATTAGCGGTATTTTAATTTCGCAGTGATGGGACCTCTTAAAAGTAGAAAGTAAATCACTCAAACTGCTGGAAACGCGTTTATACATTTATCTATTGATTTACTTATACGTATTTCTGGACATTATGGACGTCTATGGCTTTAAGCCCATCGCGTATGAAGGATGATGTCCTTCGACGAACACATTATCCTGCGAAGAGGGGACAGGAAGAAAGAAATGGGAAGGAAGGAACCCTGGGACCTGTATATTAGATACAATCCCGGCATTTGCCTAGTATGAAAGAGAAAAACAAAAAAGAAGTTCACTTAGAATAACTGGCATGAAAAAGCTAATACGCTTTTTCGACCAAGTGTACCCACCGGGAATCCAACTCGAGACTCCTTGCAATTACGAGCAACCAGTAGGAATCACGAGAAATAAAATGAAAGAATCTGGACTTCACTAGAGTTTTTATATTTATAAATAATGGTTTAAGGCCTGCTATAAAATAAAATAAGCAATCCCCGTATCACTACCCACTACGCACGTATTCTTACATTTCTAGAACCGTACCACAAATGCTAGAACGTTTCCCTCCCGTGGCCCCTTGTAGCGTAGTCGCTAACGCTCTCGTCTTTGGTGCGATCGGTTTCACCTTCGATTCCCGGTGAGGATAGTCGGTCGAAAAAGTGTAACAGTTTTTTTTCAGGACAGCCATTCTGAGTGAAGTGTCGCTGAGCTTTTCATATTCATACCAGGCAAATGCCGGGGTGGTGCCTAAAATAGAAATCCCAAGCCGCTTCCTTCCTTCCCTTTCCGAATAGTGTGATCTCCGAGGGAAGTTATCCCTCATGCGTGATGGCTTAACATGGCCATAGATGTCAAAAGCACAGAAATCTAATCTCTAATTTAATCTAAGCTAGCACATTTCCATCACCTACATGTCTATATAATAACTTCTTGCAAACTCTTATTTGCCAATAATACATAAATATTGAAGCCCACCGAACTTAATTTATTGTTGGATCGAGCAGAAGCAATATGATAAGCGCATTGTTGAATCCAATGATCCGCTCTCTCACTAATTTCGCAATAATAAGTAGAACATGCAACATGCAGAACTTATTTAATGCTAAAGTAAAAACAGAAGTAACAAGTGATGCTGTGTTCATGTTGATCAAAAGATCCTGTTTCTCACTAATATCAAACCATAGATTAGAAATGTCTCTAATCCAATCATTCTCAATCTAATTCCCATCACGACCCCCATTTTATCACACCCTCTTGCCAGCGACCCCCTTATAATTCCTGGTTTGTAATAAGCTTATGTGATATCTTTAATATACCTATTGCGGAGATCTCATGATATCCATCTATTTCTATAATAGTAGAATCCATTTCTTACATATAGTAGACGGAGTAACTTCCCTAAAAGCGAATGGATTAAAACCAAATTCGGTCAGTTCATTCATCTTCTGTTTATCTTTCCAACCCCCATGAAACCCTCTCGCACCCCCCCCGGTTGAGAAAGTCTACTCTAATCTATGTCACAACACAAAAGAATGTTCTATAAAAATCTGAATATGTATAATAAATATAAAATGAATGTATTACAATGTTAGGAATGAACTAAAAATGAATCAAAAGATTGGGATCTTGGCCAAGAACCTTAGGAATGATAAAAAAAAAAGCATCAAAAGATTGCGATCATGGCCAATAATTAGTATTTGTATCAGGGGCCACAAAATTTTTAAACGACTCGTAAATCGAGTTTTCATATTTTTTACTGAATAAGCACATGATACAGAGTAAATTGTTAATTGTGGTTTGGCTGCACCATATGTAGCTCTCAAAATATGGGGCGTACAAGAAAATGTTTGATTGAATGAAATATATTGAATTTTGTGGATCAGGGACCAAAAACATTTTAAACGGTCCCTAAATCGAGTTTTTGTATTTTTTAAGGAATAAGCAGATCATACTGAGTAAATTGTTAGTTGCAGTTTGACTACACTACATATAATTTTCGAGATATAAGGCCTACAAGAAAATTTTTGCCCGAAATATATTAGATCTTTTGATCCAAAAATGGGAAAGAACATGTTTTTCTTAATTATTGAACCATTTTAATTTAATATAATTCAGACGATTTGAAATCCTTAAAAAAAGATGTTAGACCCTATTCAACAAAATTGTACTTTTCACGAAATACAGGTACTTTGGAATGTTTATTTAAATATTCATAGTCAGGGATTAAGTGAGTTCTGATATTTAATTGACTATAAGAGAGAGTACGGATTATGAGAAAACCTCAGTAAAGACATGCATCATGTTGTATTAAAATTAAATAATATTTACGAAATTTATCCGTTTTTTTTTTTTTAATCCTTAGGAGAAATTCACTCTCTAGTTTTCATTTGATTTTGAATCCAAGAGGTGGGTATGATTGTACATCCTCAAAGTATACGCCACATTTTATAAAAGTCTAATATTTTTACTTAAGATATGTTGGGTATTCTTTTTTTTATCTTAATATTCCATATCACATTAAGGGGCTATATTTACTGCTCTTGACTTTAATTCGAAACACAGAGAATTACGGAATAGAGTTAATGAAAATATATACCTAATATTGTATTCAAACAGAATAAGTTTTATAAAAGTTAGCTTGGAACTCTAAAAGAAATTGGCAGAGATAATATTCTAAAAGGATAAATTCTTTACTTTCTTCTTCTCTGACTTTAATTTCGTGCAGGTGGGATGATTGGGAAGCTCTACGCCTAAACTGAACATTTTTTAGTGAAAATTATCGTGGAAGATATTTTTGAAAGTGATGTGGGTGCGGGCCCGTATCCAGAGGGTATAGGGGGGCCGGGCCGCCCCTAAATGTTTGCTGCCCCCCTAAAATTTTCACCGTAGGCTTGCAAATGAACTATAATATGGTGATGAACTATAATATGGTTGGATCGGGCCGGCCGGTCCCTAACTTCAGCCGCCCCCCCTACATTTTTGGGCTGGCTACGGGACTGGGTGGGGGGAAAGGTGAATTCTTGCTTTTATTGTTGGAAGAATTGAACCCTAAACTATGGAGTTATTCCTAATGTCATAAAAATATACATTGAGTTTTGTCATAATTAAAAAAAAAAAAAAGTGGTTTATATTGGAAAATTGTCTACATGTACATGTGTAAACTTGCAACATGGGATAAATTTTACCTCCTTTTACCTCCATATACTTGATGGACGCGACCTCAAACAATATAGTTATATCAGCGAGGAAGGTACATACCAAGTTTCATTATAATCGGATCGGTTTTCGTATGGTTATCGTGGAACAGATGGAGAGACACGCAAATGCCAGTCGAGTCTAAATAATAGAAACTTCGCTAACACTCACTTCAATTAACGTAGTATTCATAATTATTTTTATTATATCGGTACTTATAAATTGTGATGTATGTTTGCAGTAATATTTACTTCATTGAATACATAAATAAGCTCACAAAATCAATTACTCATAGAATTGCCTAACATGTTCAATACCTCCACTTTTTAATTGTACAAACTTTTGCCAGGCTGTCGATCTAATAGTGCGTATTCGCGCCAACTTGAAACTTGGGAGGATTTTTATCCCTATTTCCTTGCAACCCCAAACAATAGAGCTGTTTTTACAAGTGGAAAGAAAGCTGACACCAAGATTCATCAAATTCGGGTAAGTTTTACGAGAGTTACTTTTGAAGGAACACACAAATGCTAATCTAGTCGAATGATAGAAGCTTGTCTAACGCTCGCGTCAATTAGTCTAGAATTAAGTGCATATTTGAACTGCAATTTGTAGTAGTTTTCCATTCCTTGAAGAATTGGATTTAAATAAAGATGGGGAAAAAATCCGTGGTTACTAAGTAGATCCACAGAAGGGGATACAACTTCTGAGTACAGTGGCTAAGGAGCTAGAAGCTCATCTTGTGTGTTAAGAATTGGAATAAGTGTTCGACAGAGATGTTGCATTTCCCAAACATAACTAGATATCAATTTAGAAGAAATAATGAGCAATAGCCTGTATAGAGAAGATGCCACTTCAGTAAGAGACAGAAAAATTATATGAGTACAGTTTGAAGATAATGTGCATCTTCTAGCGAAATCTGAACCAAAAATTAACGTGGAGTGATAAGTAGTAAATGTCTGTGACGAACCTTAGATCAAACTCAAAGACAATGGTAGGAAGCTGACTGTACTAACTGTAAAATTTAAGAGGGAGGGAATCAGAAAAAATAACTAACTTCCAGTATACTACCCGTAAAGAAATGAAGTGGGAACGGAAAATAAAAGCAAAAGTTGAATTGGTGAGTCCTAAGATGGAAGAAAATGTTCCTTTCTGAATTCTTTAGATGTAAGGAAATATTGCTTTCTGAAGTATTTCGATGGAAGAAAATATTCCATTCTGAAGTCATTAGATGGAAGAAAATATGATTTTCTGAAATCTCTAAACGAAAGGAAATATTATTTTCTGAAATTCTCATGTGGGGTATAAAATTAGTTTCTGAATGTTTTTTAGAAAACTTGTTTTGCGACGTTTTTAGATGAAAGGAAACATATTTCCTGAAAACTTTAGATGGAAGATAAGAATATTTTCTGAAATCTTTAGACAGAAGATAAGTATATTTTCTGAAATCTTTAGACAGAAGATAAGAATATTTTCTGAAATCTTTAGACAGAAGATAAGAATATTTTCTGAAATCTTCAGATGGAAGATAAGAACATTTTCTGAAATCTTTAGATGGAAGATAAGAGAATCTCCTGAAATCTATAAATGAAAGGATATATTATTTTCTGAATCTCTGAATAAAGAGTTTTACCAAAGGTTTCTTGCAGAATATTGTACTGTATGGAACAGAAAGCTAGACACTAAGGAAATGTACCGAACATCGACTAGAGACTTTCGAAATGAGAATAATGAAGTAAGCTAGCTAGATCGAACCGGAAACCAATGATTAAATGACAAAAATAGCAGGGAATAAAAGGACAATTTCAGAACTAATAAAAATGAGAAAGAGGAAATGCTTAGAACATTTATCAGACTAGATTATCGTCTATAACATGGTATAAAGGTAACCAAGAAAGTTCTGTCACTTTTCATCCACCACCTTCGAACATCGATATTTCACCTAAGACGTACAAGGAAGATCCCCATCAGTAGTCCCCACCAGCATCTACGACCTTCTGCCAAACGTTCTGGAAGGTCATGGATTCCATCGTGGTAGAACTTGATGGACCTTGAAGCGAAGAAGTTATCAAGTGTATTTTGCACCTTTACTAGGGATTTGAACTGGCGTCCTCTAAGGTGATCGTCCAAGGAATGAAACAGGGGATAATCGGAGGGTGCAATATCCGGGGAATATGACAGATGCAATAGCGTTTCTCATCCAAGGCATAGAATGGTATCCCGGGTCACCCTAACCACGTGGAGCTTAGCGTTGTCCTCTAACAGAAGGACCCCTTTGCGATTCAGAAGTGCTATCTCCAGAGTTTCGAATTTTTCTTGAACACGGCTTGTACAAGTTGCATTGATGCTTTGATCAGTTGGTAGCAGTTCCCAATGCACGATGCCGCGAGCAGTCCACCAAACACACAGGAGGATGTTCTTCTGGTGCAATGCTGGTTTCGGCTGTTTCGAAACCGGTTTATGGGATGCTAACCAATGATGACTGCGCCGTGGATCTTCGCACACTTCTCATCATATGTCAACACCCTGTCCAGATATGGCTCCTTCCTTAGAGAAGACAGCAAAGAAATAAAAAGACAGGTGTCTGCTTGCGTTGCCTTCTGGAAGGGAGTCAAATAATGTGGCACTCGCCGACTCAACTTGTAGTGCTTCCCAAGTGTAGTGCTCCCCACCCAAGTTTATGGAGGTGTTGTCGAATAGTTTCTCCATTTACACTGAATTATAGTCACAGTTCCTCACATGCCTGGCCACTGTTCGCCTCAATTGCTACCTGAAGATCTTCATTTTGACCATGTGTTGGTCTTCCGTCACGTTGTGCATCTTCGCGTGTTTCGTCATCGTTCTTAAACTGTAAATCACCGTTACACTGTCCGCGTAGTCACGACACCCTCACCAAAGGCCTGACATCTCTTCCGTCCCGCTGTAGTGGCGTTTAACCCCAGTTTGAACTCGTACAGCATACACGCCCTTATGACGCTCTGTTGATGTCCCCCTGAGTTTACGGTGTGAGGGCCAATTGAACATAGACCTCCACAAAAAGCGACAGAACTTTCTTGGTTATCTTTATAGAAGGTATGGTGTGAGAAGAAAAATATTAGGAAATATAATGCTATGAATAACTGTGCAAGTGTAGGCTAGTGGTTAGCGTTTTTGTCGGCAAGCAGGAGGTGCCACATTGGAATTCGGTGACCAGCCATTTTCACTAAGATTTTGCAAGGGTTTTCTTTAGCTGCATTAGACGAATGTCGAGACGATGACTTTAAATATAAGCCATAATCGACCTCCGCTCCCATTGCTGTTATTATTGTTATAGATTTTTAATAATTGTAGGGCAAATTAGTATCGAAGCCGGCATCCTCAAGTTAGTTAAATAAAATCAATAAATTATGAAATCGTGGTATAGAGCAGTGGCAGCCCCTAGCCAGCCTAAACATGTAGAGGGCGGTAGAAGTTAGGGAGGTCCGACTCAACCATATTATAGTTCTTAACCATATTTTAGTTCATTTGCGAGGCTACTGTGAAAAATTTAGGGGACAATAAAAATTTAGTGGCAGCCCCACCTGAGCAGTGGTCGAAAAACTTTATGGGCTACCGTACTGTTTTTAAACCCTACTGTGAGCTACCAATTAAAAGAACTACCAATATGTTTTTAAATAATCTTATATTTATTTATTGCTTATTGTTCATTGCCAACTGGGGCGTTAACGCGATCTACCGAAAGTGCCCCCGCGAGCCACTAGTAGCTCGCAATCGACGGTTTGGCGATCACTGTATAGGATACTTCTTTTGTGAAGACAAACATATTAGCTTCGGTCAGCTGTGGCCAACGCTTTTTAAATTGGGGCTAGTGACCTACTTATAAGATTGTGATGATGATGAACCTAGTACCAAATGCCAACTTTTCGTTGGCAACCCTGGGAGTGCCTGATTTCAACTGAAAAGCTTAACCAAAAAAAGACAAAAGGAAGTCCACCTTCTGTGCTCATGATAAAAGAAATAAAAACAAAACTCTGACTGCTTCTTACGTATTGGAGACGAATGTTTTCTTGTTTCGTTTTATCCAATCATCATTAATAGTTCTTCTCCGCATCCCACCCTTTTCCAACATCCACACACACACAAACATATACATGCAGACAACAGAAGAAGAACAAGAAGGAAAGGGGGCGGAAAGTATGACTTAACACTCTTGAGTTTTCTATCTTTTCATTGCAGGTTTGTGTTCTAGAGTTCTTGTTATTTTCTTTTTTTCAAAAAATTAAGCATTGCGTGTTGTTATTCCGACACCAATCAGACGAAAGAATATTCAGCACGTGACTTGTTCTTAAGAAATCTTATTTCTCTTCTTCCTAACCATTCTTATTTCTCGTCTTCTTCTTCTTCTTCTTTTGCAGTCTGTGAGTTCAAAACATATGATTAACTCAAATTCAAGCTCTGGTGCCGACCAACCACTTTACAATCATTTCTACAAGACTTTTGTTTTGTTTTGTTTCTTTCTTTTTGTATTGTTCTATGAACAAACAATTTTACCTTGGTTCAACTGAAGATAAACTAACGTTTCTCAATCTATAGGGCGCCAGACGTGATATGATATGTACTTCGTTTCTTTTTTTTTTTTTTTTTTAAAAAAAAAGTCTTAAGTGTCTTAAAGTTCTTATAAGAGAATTTTCTAATTGCGGTAATACCTAAACATATTAAGGCCACTAGACCACAAGTATTCTCCTTATTAAACAGTTCAGTTCTCTTTAGTTATTTCTTGTAACATATACTATACACCTCTAAAAGAAAGAACTTACTTTGCCAATTTTCTTACAACTTAATGTTTTATTTTGCTACTAGCGTAACATAAATTAAACTTTGAGGAAACACGTATTTGCAAACGTTAATTTTCGCACAGCGTTCCTTGTATTTTTCCGCTAGTGTAGAGTACGTTATGCTTTGAAAATAAGGTTAAAATGTACATTTTTATACAATTTATTTGTTGGATCAAAAAAATTCAATATATTTCAATCAAAATTTTCTTGTAGGCCTTAATATTTGGAGAACTACTTATATAGAATAGCCGAACCCAAATTATCGGTTAACTCAGTATGATGTGCATATTCCATAGAAAATGCGAAAACCCGATTTAGAGACCGTTCAAATATTTTGTGACCCCTGATCCAAGATCCAACGTATTTTAATCAAAAATTTTCTTGTAAGCCTTATATCTGGAGAATTACATATAGCGTAGCCAAACTCAACTATCACTTAACTCAGTATGATGTGCTTATTTCATAATAAATAGGAAAACCCGATTTTGGGGTCGTTCAAAAATTTTGTGGACCCTGATCCAAAAACTAATTTTTGGCCAAGCTCGCAATTTTTTGTTGGTTCAAAAGATCCAATATATTTCAATCAAAAAGTTTCTTGATGCTTTACATTTAGAGAACCACATATAGTGTAGTCAAACCCTAACTATCACTTAATTCATTATAATGTGCTTATTATGTAAAAAAAAAAAAAAAAAAAAAAAAAAAAAAAAAGAAAGAAAAGAAAAGAAAAAGAAAACTCGATTCAGGAACCGTTCAAAAATTTTGTGGCCCTTGATCCAAAAACTATTATTCGTCAAGATCAGAATCTTTTGATCCATTTTTTGGGTCATTACTAAGATTCTTGTTTTATTTTACCATTAACTTATCCACATGAAACTCTGAAGAAATATGTTAATTTTAATAATTTAATTGCTTTATTTTTACCCTGATATAGCGTTCATAAAACTGTGAAGAAAGACTTAATCAGTCAATTTTCGAAAATTTGTTTGCTTTATTTTTCCAACAATTTGCTGTATATGTGAGTATAAAACAGCTTTTGTAATTTTTGTGTAATTTACTTGCTTTATTTTCTCAGCACCTTAACATAAAATAAGCTCTCAGAAAACACTCTCTTTGCTAATTTTCATACAGTTTGTTTCGCTCATTTTCCCTCTAGTATAGCAAACATGAAGTTTTGAAACTAAGGCACACCATAGACATTTTCAAACAATTTATTTGTTTTAATATACCGCTAACCTATCTAGCATAAACTTCTAATGAAATGTCCAGTATGCCAACATTAGTAAATTTATTTCTTCGCCTTTTTACAAACGTCATGAACATGAAGCTCTGATGAAAGACTTACTGAATAAATTGTCGTAAATTTATTTTACTTTATTTTCTCAAATAGCCTACTGCACTGTACATGAAGCTATGAAGGTAGATTTTCCGTCTTAACTTCTGAACAATTCATTTTGTTTGTTTTCCCAGTAGGTTAGCATAGAGAGGACTATCTCGAGAGAGTAATATTTCCGGAAGTAGGAACTAAATACACGGTTTTGATTTTTTTGGCGTTATCCCTGTCTTGCCACGTAGCTTACATGTAGCACAAATCAAACACTTGCTGCTGTCGGCTGTCGTACCCCAGTGTGCTAGCGCAACATGCTAGTAATGCTTTTGGCGTGGGTTCAAACCCGACCCAAGGATTTTTTTTATTTTTTAAATTCTCGTAACATTTTTTCATTAAAATAAGGTAAAAATAATACTTAAAAAGTTATTTATTTACTTTTGTGCAAATAAGTAGTAGTAGTAGAAGAAGGAAGAGGAACTTGTTAGAAGCCCCGCGGGGCTCGTTTGTGATTCCAAACTATAATTTTCTCCACCAAAGCTCTACGTACTCCTGCACAAGCAAAACTTTAAAATATAGACTTAAATTTTCACATAGAACTTAAACGAGTTATTACAGTTTGACTAGAATCGTGTCAATTGATTTACTGTACTCTCGATAGTGCACTGGTAATATAATTTAAATTCAGTGGTAAAGTGTTAGAAGTAGTAGGATTAAACAGAACAATATTTAGAAGAAGAAAAGGAACTAGTTAGAAGATTATCTGAGAAGAATTTGTTTACTGAAGATATGGTGGAAGGAAAAGAGGAAGAAGGAAAGAAACTTCAATTTTTACACGATATTAAAATGGAAAATTGGTACTCTAAGATGAAGAGGTTAACTAAGGACCGTGATGTGTGCAAGCTGCTTCTTTGAAGCAAGTGACTTGAAAATAATAGCAGAGTAATTGTGGTGATGACGAAGATTTAAGTACTCGTATAAAGTTTATTTAATTAATTGTATATTTACACTTTGATATATTATGATATTATAAGGTAGCCTCCACACTAGGATTCTGTTAAGCCGCTGGCGTGGGCTGCAGCTGCTATTGTGCTGCCAAAATGTCTTGAGCCGTGGCAAAAATGCGAACTAAAGCTCACACCCTGACATACCCACGCGTTGAGCCAATAAGGGTTCAGCAGGTGCTAAGCGAGAGAGCCTTAGCGAAAGAGAGTGGAATTCCTTCAGCCGATAGCAGCGCCTGAAACGGAAGACTAGGTGTCAAGTCAATGTGGTATATTTATAGCTTTACATTGTCTTAAATGTACGCCTTTACAGATGCTGTTCGATGCAAATGAGTCTCGGCTCTGAGCTGCTATGAATATCACCCCGCCAGTAGCTGACTCAAGCGGGCTACTAGCGGGGAAGAAAACAACACGTAGTCTTATGGGAGCTCTTCACACGTGAACGGGTACTCAGTTGGAATGGAGAAAAGTGTTCAGATATTTGATATTGAAAATTTTGTCATTTTGGTGTTACTCTGATGAAATGCACACTTTATACTATTATACTGTTTGTCAAACGAAGATATAGACATTCTGAAGTAATTGAAAAAAATCTTTCATCTTCTTTCAGTTTACTAAACAGATTGTAAAAAGAACATTTTTCTAGTCTTGATCGATTTATAGGATGAATCCACATTGTTCTATATCATCTTTTCGTTTTATTTCTCTTGCAATTTATCGCCAAGATTAAAGCTGCAACTTCTTCTGGCTCTAGCAGGGCTGCCATTTTAGTATCATGATCTTTTGAGCTGCTCAGAAATATTCAATACCTTCACACTACAGGTTCACATGAGCTGCTCATGGGAGCAACTCACAAAATCTTAGTGTGAAGGCTGCCTAAAGCACAATCTGAAATATCCAGTATATCGTTCTAATTACGAGAGTCACTACAAAAGTTTTGAAATACACATTGTTGTGGCACAGTATTTGAATTCCAACAATTGCGTTCGGTAGTGGTATCCAGAGCGAAGAAGCGAAGCAAGTTCCAACTCGCCTCGCTTATCGGCGTGGCCGTATCGCCTTCACTTGTTTGTTGATGTGAGCAGTATTCGACTGTCTAGAATGGAGCTCGAAAGGGAACATTTTCGGGCAATGATTCTTTACGATTTCAAAAGTGATTTGAACGAGACACAAAGCCTTGACTGTTCACAGCGGGCATTTGCGGACCTTGCTCCTTCCCGTGCTACAATTTTTCGGTGGTTTGGTGAATTCAGAAGAGGCCGGACATCGTTTAACGATGAAGAGAGAGCTGGACGTCCGGCAACAGCTGTGACAGATGAAAACATTGCCGCTGTGGAACAAATGATTCGAGAAAATCCTCGAACAACTTTCAAGGACATTGAATCTACAGTGAACATTGGATCGCCAGCAGTAACAAAAATTCTTCATGATCATCTTCGGCTCAGGAAGGTTTCATCTCGTTAGGTGCCTCACATTTTGACTGAACAGCAGAAGCGCATGCGTGTGGAATGGTGTGAAGAAATGCTTGCAAGATTTGATGGAGGCAATTCTCGACGCGTCTCTGACATTGTTACTGGTGATGAGTCTTAAATCTATCAATTTGACCCTGAAAATAAACGCCAGTCTACAGTTTGGATCTTTCCAGACGAAAATCCACCCACGAAAGTGAAGTGACCGCGAAGTGTGGTTAAGAAGATGGTCGCAACTTTCTTCTCCAAATCTGGCCATGTTGCAACTTTTCCACTTGAAGAACAAAGGCCTGTTACTGCTCAGTGGTACACTACTGTTTGCCTAACAAAAGTGTTCCAGAAGCTTCGGGAACGGCGTCCACGAACTGGATTTCGTGGGATCCTGCTTCATCATGACAACGCGTCCGCACACCGGCCATCACAATTCAGTTTTTAGAATCTACGGAGGTAAAACTTATAACTCATCCGCCGTATAGCCCTGACCTGGTCCCGTCTGATTTTTTTCTGTTCCTAGGATCAAAGATCGCATGCATGGGAAGAGATTTTGCAGCCCTGAAGAAGCTGTAGTGGCTTACGAGAATGAACTTTCAACACTTGAAGAAAAAGACTGGCAACACTGCTTCCAAAAGTGGTTTTTAAGGATGCAAAAGTGTGTACAATGTAATGGTGAATACTTTGAGAAAATGTAAGTGTTAAATTGATTTTAAGTATGTAAGTTATTTCACATTTCAAAACTTTCGTAGTGACCCTAGTAAAAATGAAAGCTTCTGTCCTTCGTTCTGTTACGTTAATTCTAATAATAAAAAGACACATACTAATGTGTTACGATCGCTAATAGATGGCGTCAGGCAATTTGCTGATTTATAAGTATTGTTGCTGTTTAATTGCACCTTTGAAACCGTATTGTTTCCATTTATTTATTTAAAAATAGAAAAAGAGATCTATAACCATATTTAGAGCTGACATTAATATTTGTGTGTTTCTAGAATAAAATATTCTGATGAATAAATTGCAGCTAAAAAGTGTATGTTCAATTTCATTACTTTCAAATAGATTATAATGATAAGTAGGCTATCATACCACACCATACACACAGAGTGATGGCCAAATTAGATTCAAGAAAATAGCTCTTGCTTTCAGTTTATTGTTTTATGTTTTTTTTTCGAGGTGGTTATGTAGAATAAAGAATAGAATAGAGAATATATATGGAGTATTGGACTTTATGATTCAGAGACTTGGACATCACGGAAGTTAGAGAAGAAATATTTAGCGAGCTTCGAAATGTGGTGTTGGAGAAAGGTGGAGAAGATACAATGAACAGAAAGAGCAACGAAGGTGTTTTGAAACGGATAAGAGAGAAGAGGACTCTTCTAGCCATCATCCTTCGTAGGAAGGCCAATTGTATTAGACTTCTCCATACCGCCACAGAATGAAAAATGGAAGGAAAAAGAGAAATAGGAAGAAGAAGAACACAAGTAATCGATGATTTGTAAAATAGAGGAAAATATTGGAGTTAAAAGAGGAAGCTGAAGATCGAGAAACGTGGAAAAAACACATCCAGGCCCACATCTAAAATTAAAAAAAAAAAAAAAAACTAGTCTCAGGGCCTTTCGAAAGGCAGAATATTTAATTATAATGATGTTTTGTAAGGATTTGGTCCATACAACTGTTTTGAGGCCGGAATCCAGCTTAATTGGATGTAATTTGGTTGGTGTACGATTGTTTCCATAAGTCAGGTATAAAGCCAGTACTGAGACTGGAGTGTATACAGGGTGAAGCAAAAAAGATTTTAACATTAGAAAGGGTGTTCTTTTCGTTTTTGTTAAAAGACGGTCATCTGCCCATTACAGTCAGATGGTTTGAGATTACCTGAACAACACGTTCTGTAAATGTTGGATTGGTAGAGGTGATCCTCCCTCATGGCCAGCAACTTCCCCCGATCTGACTCCATGTGCTTTTTGGTTATGGGGCATGGTCAAGTATCGTATGTCAGCAAACCTAACAACTTGGACGACCTGAGGCACCGAATCACTCAGGTCATCGCTCCTATCCTTGCCCAAAGGCCCAGAAGGCCATACAAATAACAATGGACAGACTAAACAAGCGCATTGAATGGGATGGGTGCCAAATTGAAACTCTGTAACCAAATACTTGCCTGATAATTTCACGTGAGTAAACCCTTATTTAATGTTAACATCTTTTTTTTTTTTCTCATCTTGTATGTTTGCTAGGGCTTGTAGGAGTGAATCTGGTGCGTTTTTATGCAAATATTAAGCAATTTCTCTGGGTCTGGAGTGGTGTTTCATTTGTTTTGTGTTGATTCCTTAATTTCTATTGGATGGTGTTGAACATTAATAATAAGCTTGGTATTTATTATTAAACTTGAGGATTAATATTTGCGCAACCGCATCTTTGTTCATGGACAAACTGAATAAATAAATAAATAAATAAATAAATTTGCTAATTAAATACGGTTTTAGTGGGCAAGGCTGGAGAACAACAACTGATATATACAAATAATACAAGGTGACCACAAAAACAGACCCTGATTTCAAGATGTTATATAATTAATACTTACAGGAATATTAAAAAAAAATGTTGGAAGCTCAGTTAACTCAAAATATTTTCATACCATTCTTTTCAGAGCCAATTAAGCAGCTAGAGGGCAGTGATGTTGAGAATCGAGCTTATCCCACAACAAAGAAACTTGTGCATGCTGGAATTTGCCAAAACAAGCATGGTGTGACAGTGGGCGTACGTACATTTAAACGGAAGGTTGATATTGAGCCATCTACATCCAAATGCATTGGGAAGTAGCATAAAATGTTTATTTAGACGATGTATTTGTGTTTTTTCTTTTTAATTCGGTGTCAGAGAGTCGAATACAGTCTGTTCTGTGAGAAACAAATAGCCATAGAAACTTTCTTAAGAAGGTTATGTGACTGGTATATTCCTCAACTTGCTGCAGAGAGAAGTGACTACATTCTACAACAAGATGGAGCATTTCCACACTCATATCAATCTGTACGCAACTTTCTGATCGACAACTTGCCAAACCAATGAATAAGACGAGACTCAATGATCAGCATATGTGCAAGTGGCCCCCACGATCACCGGACTTAACCGTGTATGGTTTCTATTTTGGGGAATTTGTCAAGAGCAAAGGCTATGTACATCCACTACATAAAAACCTGAATAATCTTCAAACATGCATCCGGGCAGCCGTCAGATGTATCATTCCGGATATGTTTCCAGATGTGTGCTTGGAACTCAATTACCTTCTCAATGTTTGTCCCGTAATAGGTGGAGCGAACATCAAGTGTTCGTGATTCTAATAAAAATTACCAGAAACTTTTTGAGTTTGTATAAGTATTGTAAAAAACTGAGCAGGATAGTCGTTTCGGTATTAAAGATATACCCTTTCGAAATCAGGGACTGTTTCTGTACTCACCCTGTATTTATCTTTTATTGCTCAAAAGCGAATTAAATGCGTATCATTATATGCTAATTAACACGTAGAGTACGAGAACAAATCAATGAAGACAAACTTCATTTTAAGTTTCCTTCGTGGTTAAATGAACTTACAATTTCGTCTTCTGACTCGAGTTCTATTCCCGGTGATACCTCACGTGGTTTGGATTTCATGCACAGCAGTAGGGTAAAGCTTCACTCAGTCTCGGTCAGTAAAAATGGCTTTAAATAAAATAGTTTCGTTTTCACAACTGGGAAGTTTGTTTTATACAATAATTCCTCTACATACATGGGTTAAAATATTAAAACGAGAAATGTGAAATAGATTCACAGTGTGATAAATGTGGAAGAGATGTAAAAAGAAATAAATAAAAGTAAAACAAGATCATAAATGTGATAATCAAGTGTTGAAATCTTAAAAGAGAAAAGGTTTGACAAAAAATGTTCAGAACTACCGCTAGAAAGAGATAAGGTTTATGAAAAACAGTTCAGAATTCTGATTAATGTTAAAATATGAAAAGAGATAAGATTTATCAAAAAGGTAAACAAACCACATATACGAGGGCCATCCAGAAAGTAAACAACCATTGCGCATTGTGCGCGGCGCTAACCTTCCACCACTGCGATCTTGTGCGCGGCAGTTAGCTTCTTCCTTCACCTCAGTGTGAACCGAGTTTGAGTATGTGCCGTGCGGTCATGCTACTTGTTTTCCAGCGATTCAAAATGGCTGCGCCGAAAGTGAAGTATGGAGTGTCATTCGTTTATGGTGATAGTGCAATGAACGAGTTATCAGTGAGGAAATGATGCATTATGTTTAATCAAAGAAGAACCATCGTGTATGATGAAGATCCGAGTGGGAGGCTATCACTTGTTACGGAAGAAGTCGAAGAACAAATTCAGTGATTTCCGAAACTTAAAGAATTTTTGGGTGAAAACCAGTTCGCAAACGATAAGGAACTCAAGCAAGCAGTGATGTCTGGCTCAAAATCTTTGGCGGCATTTTGAAGAGTATAACATCGGCATTGAAAAACTGGTCCCACGTTATAACAAGTATCTTGACAACTATGGCGATTACATAGAGAAGTAGAGTAAGGTTCTGTGGCTTTATAAATAAAATTTTGTGCTGATATCTTTTGTTTTTATTTAACTATTTGAGAACGTTTTTTTTACTTTCTGGACGACCCTGTTATGTTATCAAAATGCTTCCAAGATCTGACAAATTATTTACGTATATCAAAAATACCAGCTTCGTTAAACAGGATTCAGAAATATGAAAAATGTTCAAATATAAGAATACGGAAAGCTTTGTCAAGCACGTTCAGGAATCTGACAAATATTTTAATACATTTAGTAAAATGATTCATGACGTATACTATTATAGAAAACAAATAAAAAACAAAGAAAAGAGACCACAGAGTAAAAAGTAAAGAACATGACAAATTTTAAAAGATCAGAGTTATCTCTGCCATCTTGTGATATCATAGCTATCGACTATACTGGAAAAATATAAGTCAAGAACTATCGTAGTGAAATTAGTTTATACAAATTTTGTCATACTGTGTTATGCAGTTATAACAAATCGGAAAGAAATTAATAAGAAAACAAAACGTATATTAAATGTATGAAATATTTCAAAATTACTTTTTCGTTTACAGTGTATCAAAGAAATTGCAAGTTAGTTAAAGAAAAAGAAATAAAAGTTTAAAAGCTAGACTGTGTGAATTTGAATGTTGAGCGCTAACTCTACTAATAGTTTTCGAAAGTGAAGTCTTCAACGAATTTATGTGGTGCATCAAAAGGTGAGCAAGTAACGAATGGATAAATTACGAGGGGAAATAAGAAGTAAAGGGACTTTTGCAATTTCTCGCACTAGGGTTTGGCAACACTGCTAGTATCCAGCGCTGAATTAGCGCAGTCTGCAATGCTTCTATGCAAGTGTCACTCTTAATTTGGCGTTAGTCGTTGGAGTGTAGCACACTGTTAAACATGGCAGTTTCGTTGCCGATCTGCACTAAGGAGAAAATGAGGGTAGTGATTCGTATTTTTTTTTTTTTTTTTTTTGTTTGTTTTCGGACGCTGTTAAACCTGCGGAAATTATTCGTCGAATGCAAGCGTAGTATGGTGACAGTTGTTTATTGCGAAGCATGAGGCACGAAAGTTCTCTCGTAAACATTTGACCCGTTATCGTCGAGAAGGAGATGGATTTTTAGAGGAAATTGTTATTGTAGATGAAACTTGGGAATTTCATCACAAACCTGAAAGTAAGACTGCGAGCATGGTTTGGAAACATTCATCATCAGCTAAAGTTAAGAATTTTAAACGTCAACCATCAGCTAGTTATTGATGTGGTGCAAAATTGGTTACAGGTGCAACCGAAAAACTTTTTTCGATGGAATCAAAAAACTTGTGAAACGTTGGGAAAATTGCTTTGAAGTGCAGGAAGATTATGTAGAAAAATAATGGATGCTTCAGTTTTCTATCATTAGAATAAATGTATCTTTTCTCAGGTCCCATTACTATTTGACTTCTCCTCGTACATAATGTATTATTATTATTATTATTATTATTATTATTATTATTATTATTATTATTATTATTATTATTATTATTATTATTATTATTATTATTATTATTATTATTTTGCAGAGGCAAGAGTCTTTCGTCAAAATACTTCCCAAATATTTGAAATGATAGTCGTTTGGGGCAATAGCATATTTTTATTATTATTAAATTATAATAATAAAAAAGAATATCAAGAATTTTAAAAAAATGTTACAGCAACTGTACTTCCTTGAGTTTACATCAATTCCAGTTTTGTCAATGTGAAAGGAGGTCAAGCTATAAAATATTTCATTTTAACGTCCCACGAGTATGTCCTTTAGGCTAACGGAGACGATGACTAAGGGACGTGAATGATAATAGAAGAATTGGTGGAATGAGAATGTGGAAAGAAATGGAAGTACAACGAGAAAACCCACGGACACGATTATTGTCCACCACAAACTTACTTGGCCAGGATTAAACCGTGGGTCCCACATACCAGAGGTAAGAGCCCAGCCACTGAGCCACCGTGTGTCCCCCAGGTCAAGCTGAAAGTTACGATAGATTGCAGTAAGTATACGAACTTTTTTCCTAGTATTTCTTTTTTAATGATTACATTTCTGAAAGTAAAAATATAAGACTTTGACAAAGTGCTGTACATTGGCTAATTATTGTACCTAGCACTGTAAGTAAAGATGATGATGACGATTATTATTATTATTATTATTATTATTATTATTATTATTATTATTATTATTATTATTATTATTATTATTATTATTATTATTATTATTATTATTATTAGCCTTTCCAACAACTGTAATAGATTGGCAACACTGTTGTATAGTGCCGGAAAGGTGGAGCCCCACCTCGACGCCCATGTAGCTTGAACGCGTGACGTTACTCATTTGTCACGCCGTGAGCAGCGCCACCCTGGAGCAGTTATTAAACTATAAGACACGGTTCTTCTAAAGTTCTAATTAATACATATTTTTACCTGACCTCGTAATATGTATTGATACATCGCTGGCCGAAAGAAATGAGTTTGGTTGTTTCTAAAATGCCATTAAAAGAAGAAAGATTGTATACCGTATATGTATATAAAACTGTTATAGCTTTGCACCTTATCTGGTTTTAAATATACACTTTGTTTCTTCATCATTCCAAAATCAAGAATATACTCTTTTTGTTATTATGTTAGCTTAAGCATTTTCTCCGGATTATAAATGGTTTAACAGGTATGAAATTTTGCCTCATTCTCAACGTACAAACTAGTTATTTTTATTATATCAAAATAATAACAAATAATATGCTTTATGGATTTTGTTTCTAAATTTCGAGTAGCATTAACCCGATCGACAACTTCCAGGGCCACCACAAGCTTTCCAAATGCATTTTCTGGATGTTAGAACATAATATTGTAATATTAGATAAAATGCTTTTTCTAAACTCTTACAAATAAAACTAGTGATCATATTTTAAACATAGACAGGCTTTGGTTTCTAATTCAGAGATCTCATGATCATGTGACCAATTTCGTTCTCGATTTTGGCCCTAAATTATTTTCCGCAAGTTTTCAATTTGTTAATCAAACTCACCCAATACTGCAGTTCTGAAGTTTTCATTATGGTATACACTAATTTGTGAACATCTACATAGAGAAACATGTATGTGGCACACGTAAAATGTAGATTATATGCGTAAATCCTGTACTTTTAGGCTTAAGGTGGGACTATATGTAACACCCTGAAGCAAACTTATAAACGAGGTTGTTGCAGAGTTCTCGAACGTTAGCAGTGTACTGTAAAATTATAGTTTTATCACTTCAAAGTAAAGGGAAGAAAAGTTACCTGGTGTACTGTAAAATTAAGTTTTATCCCTTCAAAGGTAAGAAAAGTTACTTGGTGTGTTGTAATATTAAGTTATATCACTTCAAAGTAAAAATAAGAAAAGTTACCTCATGTATTGTAAAAATTAACTCATATCGCTTCAAAGTAAGGGAAAGAAAAATTACCCGATGCACCCTAAAGATCTAGTTTTATCGCTTCAAATTAAAGGAGAGAAAAGTTACCTGGTGTACTGTAAAATTAAGTTATATTACTTTAAAGCAAAGGAAAAAAACATTTTCCTTGTGTACTGTAAAATAAGGTTATATCACTTTAAAGTAAGGGAAATAAAAGTTACTTGTATACTATAAAACTAAGTTATTTCACTTCAAAATAAAGGGAAGAAAAGTTATCTGATGTACTGTAAAAATGAAGTTATTTCGCTTCAAAGTAAAGGAAGAAAACTTACCTGGTGTACTGTAAAATCAAATTATATCGTTTCAAAATAAGGGGAAGAAAAGTAATCTGATGTACTGTAAACACCTAGTTTTATCACTTCAAAGTAAGGAAAAGAAAAGTTACCTGGTGTACTGTAAAATCATATTTTATTACTTCAAAGTAAGAAAGAGATAAGTTATCTGGTGTGCTGTTAAACCAAGTTTTATCTCTTCAAAGTAAAGGGAAGAAAAATTACCTGGTGTACTGTAAAAATCAAGTTATATCGCTTCAAAGTAAGAGGAAGAAAAGTTACCTGATACACTGTAAAATCAAATTATATTGCTTCGAAGTGAGCAAAAGGAAAGTTACCTGATGCACTAACTGTTCCATAGAAGAATTAATAGATTAGGTAAGTTTTTATCCCTAAGTTTGAAGTGATAAAACTTGAATTTTTAACGATATGATTTCCCTTACGAACAGCCTCTGAATAAATGTGTCAGTTGAGGGAAATAAGATGTTGAAGAAGTAGCTTGTGTGTAAAAGATTTGAAAACAGTAAAGAAAATACTGTTTCTAACGAAAGGTTAAAAGAAACAAAAATCGGGAAAGAGAAGTTCAATCCTCAACGGAATTCATTTCTCGTTAGCCTCAGACAAAAGCGGTTCAAATTAAAAGAGACGCCATTGATGGGGGTTCTCTTCCTTCCTTATCTACAACGATGTTTTCCTCTAAACCCATTGTTTCACTTTACATATATATTCTTTGCCAAGTGAAACTTACCTGCTTTTATCTTTTAAAAAGGTTAATTTTTTCCCACATTCATCCTCCTGATCCTTAAGGTTACATTTTTGTTCTTAAAATAAGAGAAAAAACTAATCTTAGTTTTTCTTAAATTCGTCCAACACCAACCAATACTTGCCGTCATGTTCAGAACACCTTAGCTTCTTTTTATTTTTAGTTTAATTGTTATTATTATTATTATTATATTATCCTCTGTTCTCGTAGCAGAAGAAGAAGGGATTTTTTTGACTCCCTCGTAAAACACAATGCATATTAATTAACGTATTGATTGATTAATTAAGCAGTTATAGCTTTTTTGCCGGCCTGTTCTTCTTCATCTTCTTCTTCTCTCTCTTTCTCTTTCTCCATTCAAATTCTCTCACTCTCTCTCTCTCTCTCTCTCTCTTACTAAGACACACGGGTTACTCTGAGTTTGTTCCTTAATTTTCGATTTTTTTCATTATTATTATCACAGCCTGTGGACAAAAAATTAAAAGGTGTAAGGAGATGAGATGGAAGAAAGCTAAGACTTAAAAAAAACGAAAATTAAAAGTATGAAAAAAAAAACGCTTAGGTGCTAACATGAAAAGAATGTGTTAATATCGAAGTTAAAAAAGAATTTTTAGTTGTTTTTCTTTTCTTAAAATAGCAAAGAAGCAAGGTGGAGAGGGGAAAACGGCAAGTAAGTAAGTAGGAAAGCAAGTAAGTGTTCGGGAATGAAGAATTTGAGGGTTGGTGAAGTAAGAAGAGGCGATAGAATTATAATTTTCACCTTTTACTATCACCACCATCACTACTACTACTACTACTACTGCATTGCACTAGCTAAGGAAATAAAAATCTCTGAAGAATTTCAATCCCCCTTTCCAGCTTCATAAAAATTAATAAAAACCAAGAACCTATCTTTCTGTTGTATTTTTTACAAGATAAAAAAATGGATCTACTGCTTTCTTAAATAGAAGATTATCTGACACTTTTCTCTTTCGCTGCTGTCCATAACAATGAATTGAACAATTAACGGATCAAATGGATTATCCATCCTTTTTATTAAACAACCTTTTTTTTAAAAAAATGAAAAAAGAATTATGCAAATGCACAGACTTGATACATTAATGTGCATCATTAGATGTGCCTGTCTGTATTAAAACAAGTTAATAATCTTTTTTGTTGTAAGAAGATAAACATCACGAACTAAACATGTTATCATATCGTATTTAGTGATAACATGGTAAAGAAATTACGAAAAATTTGAGTTACTTGTATTAATGATAATGCCATTACGAGATGATAAAAAATTAGAGCGTTTCTTGAATTAGTGATAACGCCATTACAAGATGACAAAAAAAATTAGAGCATATCTTGAATTACTGATAATGCCTTACCAAAATGACCAACAATTAGAGAGTTTTTTGAATTAGTGATAATACTATAACGAAATAACGGAAAATTAGAGAGTTTCTTGAATTAACATTAACTCCATTACAAGATGACAAAAAATTAGAGGATATCTTGAATTAGTGATAATGCCTTAACGAAATGATGAAAAATTAGAGAATATTTTGAATTAGTGATAATGCCCTAACGAAATGAAGAAAAATTAGAAAGTCCCTTGAATTAATATTAACTCCATTGCAACATGACTAAAAATTAGATCTTGAATGATATCTTGAATTAATGATAATGCCTTAACGATATGACGATAAATTGGAGAGTATTTTGAATTAGTGATAATGCCTTAACGAAATGAAGAAAAATTAGAGAGTTTCTTGAATTCGTATTAACTCCATTACAAGATGACCAAATTTAGAGGATTTCTTGAACTAGTGATAACGCCATTACGAGATGACGAAATGTTGGAGCTTTTTGAATTACTGATAATGTCATAACGAAATGATGAAACATTAGAGAATTTCTTGAGTCAGTGATGACGCCATTACAAGGTAACGAAAAATTAAAGAATTACTTGAATTAAGATGAAGCAAATTCGGGTCTAAAAAAGCAGAAATAACACGTCTAAGGAGTCTTTCTTGTTATAAGTCTTAGGGTGCTGTATCGTTATCAAGTTATTATTAAATTGAAGTGAAGACCTCACGCATAGGAAATTTAATTGAGAATTTGTCTTATAACCAGGGTTGTCCTGGGAGAGGATTCATTACTCTTCTCTCTCACAAAGGGCTGGACAGAAACTAATTTGAAGAATGGTACTTTGAAACTAAGCCTTACAGTTTGCCAGGTGGCATGATAGAACATTCTGGTGCATTAAGTTTAAGACCGGTGTGTGTCGAGTTCGCATCGCTCTCACTGCTGCATGGTTATTAAGTGTTGTTATTTTAAACTCTGGTAGAGTTGTAAAACGTGTTTACTTAGCAGTGTGCAACTACTGTAGAAGAATCAGATCCCCTCAAAATTTCTCGAATCTCAGAAAATAAAACGAATTTTTATTGCAAATGATCACATTTTATTAAAAATATTTTTTCTATTTAAAGTTGAGAGAAAAAAAAATATGGACACATAGCTATGCTTAATATAGCATATGAGATAATTGAAAAGAAATGATCAGAAATAATATCCAGTACCACGAACATTACATAATTTACAACTCACTATTATAATACAACGTAAATTTTACTCAGAATAACACTGATCAACTCCTTCGTGGTTATGCGGTTAGCGTACACACCTTTAGCGTGGGAGACCCGAGTTCGATTCGCTTCTGGAGCTCATGTGGTTCGGATTCCATGTTAATCAGTAGGTCCGGTCTCATATAGCCTCGCTGCTAAAAGGGACGTTACACTCAAAATTACCTCATCTCAGAATAGCTGATAGGCATATTATGACTTACTAAATTTTTACGATTTACCATTGAATATTTTTCAGAAGTCGCTAAATTATTTGAAATGAAATGAAATTTCAAGTTTTATGCACCTTAGATATGAAAGTGAATGATAATGAAATAATTAGCGGAATGAGAATGTGGGAGGAAATGAGGAACCCCGAGAAAATCCACGAATATCATATTGTCCACAACAAACTCGTGTGGCCTGAAATGGAAAAAGGGACTCCTCGCACCAGAGGTAAGCGCTCTAACATTGAGCCATCATTCACTCTATAAATGTTTTGATTTCAATTTTGACGGGGACAAATAGCGTCATTGCTCACGTCACCATTAAAAATCAATCAAATTAATTAATCAATCAATCTAAATGTTTTGAATGCAGTATTCTGGAACTGACTCTATCTCAACTTAAGAAGCCTTTTCCAAAAAGTCAATAGACAAGAACTTTGTTACATTTAAAGATACTTTGCTTGCATTCAGTTTAGAATTTTGCACCTACAAAGATTTTGAAACACTTGTGATAAAAGAATCGAAAAATGCAAAGTTTGGGTGTCTACGTCGCTTCAGAGAGTATAATACACACGTGAGCGTTTCCTTGAACACAATACATATAAATTTAATAAGTAGTATTCAAAAGGTAAAGTGAACGTTTAACAGAAATAAATGTTAAAATTCTCTTCGAGAAAATATCAATTTTTGCCCAGAAAACTACCATTATCTCAGAGAGTGCAAAGAAGTAAAGGAACAAATCTTAAAGAGGTCCCATCACGGCGAAATTAAAATACCGCTAATTTTACAGTAATTATGTGATCTCTCCAAATAGATAAAAGATAATCGAAAAGTGGAACAATAGCTCGTTAGACAATATTATTTTACATGAGATATCGTTATCACGACTCACTTATCTGCTTTCCATTTCCAGTCATTTAGAAAATCGGCACTTAATTTCGCGTTTATAAATGGCTACAAACAGAAAGCTACTAGGTGACTCGTGATAACGGTACCTCATGCAAAATAATATTGTCTAGGGCGGCGCTCTTGTTCCACATTTCAATTATCTTTTATCTATTTGAAGATATCACATAATTACTATAAAATTAGCGGTATTTTAATTTCGCAGTGATTAGGCCTCTTAATTTTAGAATTACTCTGTACGATCTATGTCCTAGAAAAATAATATTGAGATTTACAATATTTGCAGTTACGTATAGAATTGGCGCGCAACAGTATTTAGACTTGTGATTTGAGTAGAAATTACCCATAGTAATCTATCTATATAAATAAAATTGAAACTGACTATGTTTGTGTCTTAATAACTCTTGAATCAAGAGACCAATCTCGACCAAATATTCAACATAGATGAGATTCAGATCTGAAATTGCTTTTATCATTTCGCTTTAACGTGAAACTTAGGGGAGGGGAGGAGGACATATTTTAAAATGATCGAAAATGACCAATATTAGTGTCGATTTCATAGTTTTCGGGGTCGCTAAGATGAACAGTGACAGTTCCGATACTATTCAAATGAAAATTCAGCTCCGCAACTTGGGAGAAGGGAGGGGAACATATATAAAAATGATTTAAAATGACCGATATCAGACAGCGCTTCAGTAATAGTGGAAACTTACTGACAAATGGAACATATCACTAATTTTCCTTTTTTTAATCCACAGAAGCTGATAATTGACGATAGTAGAAGTTAAAATCGAAACAAGTCTTTAATATATTCGCAGATTAGAATATTTTTTAAAAAAATATTTCTGTTTCTGAATGAGAATCTAAGGTTCTTTACGCGACAGGTAGTTTCTAAGTTTTTTTTTTTAATGAAATTATTTCATTCTTAGTGTTTATAACTTAATTAGATGCCTCCTCACAGCTTTATTTTTCTCAATGAACAGCAAAGGTAAGTATCTCGTGAAAAACTAACTAACTAACTAACTGACTAACTCTATGGTCTATGGAACCCGGAGGTTCAATACCGCGTTCATAAAAGTTCTCCACTGACTTCTATCCTTAGCCAATTGGATCCAGTTTCTACTTTGTATTCCTATCTCTGCGAGATCCATCTTAATATTGTCCTCCCATCTGCGCCTAGGTCTTCCTAATGGTCGTTTTTCGATTGGTCTTCCAGTCAAGACTTTGAAAGCGTTTCTACTTTCTTCCATTCTAGCTACATGACCCGCCCATCTAAGCCTCCTAGACTTGACGACCCTAACAATGTTGGGTAAACCATATAAATTATACATAAAAGAGTATATTAACTAACTAACTAACTAACTAACTGTATGGCCTATGGAACCCGGAGGTTCAATGCCGCGTTCACAAAAGCTCTCCACTGACTTCTATCCTTAGTTAATTGGATCCAGTTTCTACTTTGTATTACAATCTCTGCGAGATACATCTTAATATTGTCTCCCCATCTGCGCCTAGGTCTTCCTAATGGTCGCTTTCCGATTGGTCTTCCAGTCAAGACTTTGAATGCGTCTCTACTTTCTTCCATTCTAGCTACATGACCCGCCCATCTAAGCCTCCTAGACTTGACGACCCTAACAATGTTGGGTAAACCATATAAATTATACATAAAAGAGTATATTAACTAACTAACTAACTAACTAACTAACTGTATGGCCTATGGAACCCGGAGGTTCAATGCCGCGTTCACAAAAGCTCTCCACTGACTTCTATCCTTAGTTAATTGGATCCAGTTTCTACTTTGTATTACAATCTCTGCGAGATACATCTTAATATTGTCTCCCCATCTGCGCCTAGGTCTTCCTAATGGTCGCTTTCCGATTGGTCTTCCAGTCAAGACTTTGAATGCGTCTCTACTTTCTTCCATTCTAGCTACATGACCCGCCCATCTAAGCCTCCTAGACTTGACGACCCTAACAATGTTGGGTAAACCATATAAATTATACATAAAAGAGTATATTAACTAACTAACTAACTAACTAACTGTATGGCCTATGGAACCCGGAGGTTCAATGCCGCGTTCACAAAAGCTCTCCACTGACTTCTATCCTTAGTTAATTGGATCCAGTTTCTACTTTGTATTACAATCTCTGCGAGATACATCTTAATATTGTCTCCCCATCTGCGCCTAGGTCTTCCTAATGGTCGCTTTCCGATTGGTCTTCCAGTCAAGACTTTGAATGCGTCTCTACTTTCTTCCATTCTAGCTACATGACCCGCCCATCTAAGCCTCCTAGACTTGACGACCCTAACAATGTTGGGTAAACCATATAAATTATGTAGTTCCTGGTTATGAAGTTCCCGCTATTCCCCATTCCCGTTCCTCTTGGGTCCGAATATTCGTCTCAGGATCTTATTCTCAAATACTTTCAGTCTTTGTTCTTCCCTCACAGTAAGCGACCATCTTTCGCAACCGTTCAAGACAACACACACGATTATCGTGAAAAACAAATAATCAAAATAATGTGTGAAAGACATAACAAAACATAAACTATTCAACTACACATGTATAATTCAACAAGCACTCTCAAGGTACAATTGGAACAATAGAAACGTCTATTGGGAATCGGGTGTTGCGCTGGCTCAGTGATAGAGCGTTCATCTCTTATGCATGGGGTTCTTGGTTCGATCCCAGCTTGCACCAAGTGAACTTTGTGGTGAGCAAACACCATGTGCGTGGGTTTTCTCGGAATTCTTCAGTTTCCTCCCACTTTCTTCATTCCACGATTTCCTTCATTTCTAATCATCACCGCCTCCTTTAGCCTAGCAGGCATAATCGTGGGACGTAAAACTTAAATATTTAATTTGATTTCATTTCTATTGAGATTCGAACCATTCCCGCCATTATCAAAGGCGAGAATGTTAACCCTTCATTCAACCCAAAGGGAAATCAGAATTTTCTTTTTTGTTAAAAAAAGGAAGAAAATAAAAGGAAAACAAATATTGTATGTTTAATATTGTTTATCCTAATACATCTAATATTTTATAACACCAGTGCATTGTTGGTTGCAGACCAACTAGGGGCAAACATTTTCAATTTATTTTGAAACGATATTTCTTCCTCTTTCTCGGACACTTTTCTCTTTTTTTCCCTCTCATTTTAGTGGAGAGTGTCGAATGATATATTTCAACACGCACAATGAAGTTTTGTCATGCAGTCATGTCGGGGAATAAGCATTCATCACTTTGGTGCACTCTTTTATGAATGTGTTTTTATACATGTGAAGACGCGTACACATGTGTGGGTGTTTGTGTATTTACGTTTATATACGTTCCTCTCCCCATGTTATGTTATGTTTGTGAAGTTCACTCGAGGAGATATGACGGGGAAAGGGGGCAAACAGACAGGGCAATCAACAATATTTGTCAATGTCAATCACAAACGAGTCACACAGTGTTTCATCACACAATTCAGTCTATTCAAAAACACGTACCACATACGCGTACATATGTGAGCATACACAGTACATTCACATACACCTACACATATACACACAATGAATATTTGAACAATCGTCTCCAAAATTCGATAAAAAATAATATTTAAAAAAAGTTTTCCACCCTTTTAATTCATTATATTCAATAGGCCTCAAATGTTTACAAACACACGACACAGAACTCACAATCTTTGATACTAAAGACGCAGGATTGCCAAATACGTTATCTACCAAATCTGCAGAATCAATAATTCGGACATCAAGTGTACCGCTCCCGATTTCTCTATAATTTAGGTGGTGTGGCATTTAGGTGTACGTGTTTCGTTGTCAGATATTCAGATGCTAGCGGGGCGCAAGCAAACTTTAGAAGAGGTAAGGGCCCCTTCAGTATCCGTGAGTACAGCTCACAGATGACGAGAAGAACCCTAAAACAGGGGAAGCGGGGAAAGGTCAACGACACGGTCAAGTCCATTTTCGGTTTTTGAGGTGTGGTCTATACTTAGATGTCGTCTGCCACTCCGGGTTAAATTATCTGTGTGCTATTCCGTGATGTCATTTGAAACTCCCCTGTGAAAAGTGGGCGAGCCCATACCTACGTCACACTACTTCTGCTAGGGTTTTTCTCGTCATCTGTGAGCTGTAGATAGGGCTGGAGTTTATTATTATGGTATATGGTATATGTACAGCTCACAGATGACGAGAAGAACCCTAAAACAGGGGGAAGCGGGGAAAGGTCAACGACATGGTCAAGTCCATTTTCGGTTTTTGAGGTGTGGTCTATACTTAGATGTCGTCTGCCACTCCGGGTTAAATTATCTGTGTGCTATTCCGTGATGTCATTTGAAACTCCCCTGTGAAAAGTGGGCGAGCCCATACCTACGTCACACTACTTCTGCTAGGGTTCTTCTCGTCATCTGTGAGCTATAGATGACCCATTAACATATTACTGTCCTGTTGATGTCACTTGGATAATAGCTTTAACAAAACGAATCAATCTACCTAAAAGGACCACGGTGGCTAAGTGGTAGAGCGTTCACCTCTGCTGCTTGGGATTCCGCGTTCGATCCCAGCCCCCACCACGTGAACTTTGTGGTGGACAAACACCGTGTGCGTAGGTTTCCTCAGGGTTCTCCCGTTTCGTCCCACTTGCTTCGTTCCACCATTTCATTCATTTCTCATCATCAACGTCTCCTTTAGGCTTGCCGGCGTAAGCGTGGGACGTAAAACTCAAAGATTTCATTTCATTTTTCAATCTACTTATCTTTCAGTAAGCATTGACAGCCATGGTATGTATTTAGGACTCAAAGATCTCCGATAGAAATTTTTAGACTTTCCAATTCCTTATAGAACTCGAACATATTTAAATACTTCCATAAACTATGTCTCCAATAGACCTTTTCTGACATAGAACTCGAACATATTTAAGTGCTTCCATATACTATTTATGTCTCCAATAGACCTTTTCAGATTTTATAGATCTCGAACATATTTAAGTGCTTCCATAAACTACCTGGTATTTATGTCTCCAATAGATCTTTTCAGACTTTGCAGTCCCTTACAGAACTCAAACATATATAAGAACTTCCAAAAACTATTTGTGTCCCCAATAGACCTATTTAGAGTTTTCAGTTCCTTATAGAACTCGAATATATTTAAGTAAGTATAAGTACGATTTTGTAAAAGTATATTTATTCATGACTAAGAAAGAAAAGCATGGGGAGCACTCACATATACAGTCATTTGATTTTCATGAGAATTGAAGAATTTATAAATTGATTAAATTTGAGAGTGCTCCCCATGCTTTTTTTTTAGTCGCGCATAAATGAAAAAAGTAAGTAATTTTCTTGAAAATAGATTTAATTTTTACTTACTATAAGATTTGTTTCATTTTGTTTGTTAACTTTCTTTTAAAAGAATGCATGTTTAATAAACATTTTATTATTTTTTTTATTATATCCCATTACACTTCAGCAACATTGCAGAATTTATATAAATAAATATAGCTAAACATTTCCTTATATGTTGTTCCTTGTGAGCACACGTTGTAGAAAGCTTCCACCACTGGATGTGTCATTACTATTATACTTTCAGGTTCTTTACTTTGGCAGCTATTTTTTCTAACAAGATCGTACTTGTTGAGAATTTCAAGTTTCAAAAGGTTAAGTAGCATATATACAGTATAACTGGTATAGGATAAATCGGGGTTCTAAGGCAGGAAAAGCGGGGAATATGAAGCTGGAAGATAAGATGAAAGGGAAGGAGAGAGAGAGAGAGTGTGTGTGTGTGTGTGTTTGTTGTGACATGTAACGATCACACGCCTCGGTATGAGTGAATGAGTGTAGAAGCAAACTGCTAGGGAGTGTTGAAAGGATTGGGCGATTCCCTTTGATGAAATATGTAAACATAGGAAGAGGAAGAAACGGCCGGCGTCGGCGTCGCTTGCTGAGGACACGCATTGTTGAATCTCAATGCGCCTTGTCTATGTCTCTCGCGTTTATGATATTGCTCGAGCCGAAAAGATGGTGGCGGTTAGAAGTGACGGGCTAAATGTTTCTCATCTGAAAACTAACGCCTCCGGGGGGAGACAAGGGACTCTTATGACACGCATCGTACACATACATACTTATATATATATATATATATATATATATATATATATATATATATATATATATATATATATATATATATATATATATATATATATATATATATATATATATATATATATATATATATATATATATAATGCGTGTGTGTAGAAGCAAAATGAAACAAATTGAATGAAAATCTTTTTCTAACATCACATCACGTGTTACCGCAATATTTTGAAGCTTTGAAATGTTCAGCCAATCAACAAATTTCCGGGGGCTTATTTCATATCTTTCATACGTTACGTTCTGCTTAAAAGAAGGCAGGTCCAGACAGACAGATAGAGACGTTTCAATAGCGTTAAACACTTGCTGAATATTGAATGCATACATTAAATTCTTTTATGTCTTAGATTTATAAAGACAGTGATATGGTTGTGTAGGTGGTAAAATAATGAATTGAAAAATGTCAAAGGTTGTAAAATATAGATAGAATAGCTGAATGACCTATATTCGGACGAAGGAAATAGGTTTATATATAATGTATTTGAAATGTTTTGTGAATTCTCTCTAACCCTACCTTAGAATGCGTATTTCAACTGGAATGGTGAGAACCCAGCTGGCTGGACCAAGTGCTTTCTGTGATTTTCTTTTCCTGTGCTATTCTAAGTCTTTAGTTGAACATAGTGTAGTGTCCCGCAAATCTCTGACACTACGGACATTATAGTTATTTGTTATAATGTTAGTTTTTATCTTCATTGTGTTTAAACTGATAAATATTATCGTATAAATCTAAGTTCACGATTGGTTATTGTTTGCTTTACAACTGAGTTTGGTTCACTTCCTCTATCACCGTTTCTTGCCTAATGAACTGATAATTATTAAAGTATACATATGTTTGCGGCATGTATTAGTGGAAATCATACCTTACATAGGACCTACAGTGTTAATATGTACTTACACGCATCTTGTGATGTATGGTCAGTGGCGTATTTAGGGGGGTGGCTTCCGGGCTTAAGCCCCCCCCCCGAAATCTTACGTAGTATAGTAAAGTAAATGAAATATCTTGCAGAATTTTCACATTTCCAGGTAAAGCCCCCCCCGAAAGTTAGCAAAGCCCCTCCCGAAACAAAATCGTAAATACGTCACTGTGTATGGTTAATGTCAGGACTTCTACGCTTAAATAGTCAGCATATAGTTGTAAGCCATGGTAACCTGAGAAAGGAGATAGTAAGTCTTTTTCATCTGTGGATGAGAAAACGCGTTATCAAACAACAAGCTATGCTACTGAACATGTTTGCCATTTACCTTGTTATGCTATATGTAAGTTTATACATAGTTTGCACCATAACAAGTACAGGGTGTCTCAAAAGTCCCCTGATATAGGATAAATCTGTTGTTATCAGAGTTACAACGACCCAAATGAATAAAATTACTGTCGTTTACACTAAAATGACAATGCAGCCACCATTTCAAACAGTAGCTTCATTCACTTATGTTGTGGGTCGAGTGAATGGCAACGTTGCATTTTCATTGAACATTCATTGCATAAAGAGCCCAAACGGTTAGTCCGATTTAAAAATATTCTTCACTTTAGATTGAAAATATCATATTTTGAGGCGGTTTTTCCTCTTATATTTTGTTGTAACTCCTCTAATAACAACAGAGTTATCCTATGTCAGGAGACTTTTAAGACACCCTGTATACTCGAAGATTTGGTATTATATGTTATTAGCATTATTAACTTTAAGTAATATTTCCTAAGATCGCTTACAATTAAATGTTCATACCATGCATTGTAAACCGAAACCTATTCTTTCGCATTTTGCATTTAGTTTCGCAACAAAGTTTCTGGATTCCATTGTAATATAGGGTCTTCCAAAAGTCCTGTGAAAAAGTAAAAAGCTGTAACTTTGTAACTATTTATTGTGTTTGTACAAAACTTTTAGTGTACTTGTAAGAAAGTCTGAAATGCTGTTTCCAAGCATTTTTTCAACGCCAAACCTCCAGCTGAGCACCATTTACGTCCAAATATTGCTGAAGTCTTTTCGGGAATCCAAGAATGGCATTTCGACGTGCTTCATCCGTAATACTCCCAATCACATCACGTATCTTCTTCCGGAGGTCCTGAACATCTTTCGGTTTTTGCTTGTAAAGTTCTGTCTTCACATGTCCCCAAAGCCAGTAGTCACAAGGCGTGAGGTCTGGCGATTTCGATGGCGATCAGCGATTACTTTGGATTTCGCAACACGCTTTCCTGACGGACTGAATCACATCAACACTGGTTATTGGCCTTCCGCTACGAGACAAGTCCAAGACACTTCCGGTACCTAGGAACTTATCGTACCATCTCTTGATACTTGAACCGGCAGGTGGTTGTTTCTGATATTTTTGTCGGAATTTTCTTCTCACCAAAACACTAGATTTTAACTCACAAAACCACGCCACATACTGCGCTTTCTCTTGAGTAGACGCCATCTTTGTCACGTGATTTGCGGTTATGACTTCAACGTTTACATCCGCTCAATGTGCCAACAAAAATTTTAACATTTCCACTAAACATTACAACAAATACAAAATTGTAAATAGTACTTTCAAAGTTACAGCTTTTTACTTTTTTGCAGAACTTTTGGAAGACTCTGTAGTTTTTTCGCGGCTGTTGTTGCGGTGACAACATCAACACTGGACTAATTATTTCAGTTTCCCCAGAAGTCAATGTAAGGGAGAGACAAAACTGATACGAAATTCAACGTTGTTCAAAGAAATAGAGAATTCTACAAAAATCTGTCGTTGGACATAGTGAGCGGTATTCAGAGAGAATTCGTTAATCAAGCATTAGTAACGCGATTAATTAGTGTCGTATTAGCTGTGTACTAAGGAGGGTGTACTTTTTGGTATTGAAAGGCTGCTTGGAGTTTAGGTAATAAGTTGATTTGGGTATGGTTAAAAAATATAAACCCAATACATTGGATTATAAAAATAAATGTGGTAACTACGGAGAATTAGATTCGCGAATGCGTAATCTGTAAAAATGAAAATATATGAAATACGAAATTCGAAATGTTATCTTTGTCGTTTGACATCAAAACACCTTATAAATAGTTACGAAATCGGATTATTCATTTCTGAGCAGGCCCGTATCCAGGGGGGCCTAGGGGGCCGCCCCCCTAAATTTTTACTGGCCCTCCCTAAAATTTTCACGGTAGGTTTGTAAATAAACTATAATATGGTGATGAACTATAATATGGTTGTATCGGGCCCCCCTAACTTCAGCCGGCCCCCTACATTTTTGGGCTGGCTACAGACCTGTTTCTGAGCGATGTATTTACGGGGGTATAAATAGAAGTGAATCGATATTAGAGCAATAGAAGGATTATGTTGTAATTACGTATCAGAAAAGATAATTTATCTATCACGTGTACTTCTCAGAAAACTGGAAATTTTCTATCATCTTTTACTGTTCACTTTAAGAAACAGTTCTGCTATTGTAGAGGACTGAGCTTAATAGCTGGTTCATAGTTAATTCACCTGATAAGGTGAAAGGTTAGAAAGACAGGTAGTTAAATGCTTTAATACTTTTCTAATGTTAGTTTATTGTGGCTAAACCGTGGCTAAAGCAGTTGCTCTCAGACCTAAACTAATTAGTCACATGTGATTAACTTAGTCAACTACTATGTGTTAATCAGAGGTTTTGAATACACTTCTGATAAGCATACGTTAGTCAAACCTATGGCGCTAATCATACGTCAAAACGACACTATATATAAGGTCTAGTAAGTCTGATTTTCCTTTTTAAGTTTCCTCACTGGCATTGTATGGTCAATGTTGAAAATCTACGTTAGGAAGAATGTGAAATATTTTATCATGTGCATTAATGAAACGCATTTTATGATGTGGGTTCAAAGTTTTACACGCATTTAGTGATTTTGTAATGATTTTAAGTGCTAAATACATCCAATATTCAAATAAAACCTTAAGTTACCGTCCTTCTTTTGTCTATGTTCATATCTCTGTGCATATGATACTTTTTCAAAAGTAGCCAGGTAGCTGGAATTTTACTTTAAATTCTGTAGAATTTTGTGGAAAACATGGAACGAGAAGTGTTATGATTAACAGTGAAATATAATTTTCAGTCTTGCCAACTTAAGGAAGAGGGAGTTTGACTTCCAAAATTCATTGTTAGATACAAAATTATGTATTCTCTTGTCTTGTACAACCTCGGCGTTCCCAGAAAATAAGTATAACATTTAAAATAATGAAATGTTATTTCTATTTTTAACTTCTTTCTACGAACAGACTTGATCCGAATGACCTTCCGTTGTGTACATTGTGTAGGTAAAGGCAATAATTTACATGAAAGTTCTAGCCCTTCACCTTTTTATTATAAAAATATCGTACCTATATAATAATCATACAAAGTCTCAATAAAATCTTTCTGTAACATAACTCTCTAATTACTCTACATCAGTGGTTCTCAACCTAATTCCTAATACGACCCAATTTTATCACACTCTCTTGCCAGCGAACCCCTTACAATTTCTGGTTTATAATAAGCTTGTGTGGAATTTTTAATATACCTATTATGGAGATCTCATGTTATCCATCTGTTTCTATAATAGTAAAATCCATTTCTTGTATATAGTGGATACAGTAACTTCTCTAAAAGCGAATGGATTAAAACCAAATTTGGTCAGTTCATTCATATTCCGATTACCTTAGCGATCTCCATAAAATCCTCTCGCGATCCCCTTAGGGGTCGTGACCCGCAGGTTGAGAAACCCTGCTCTAAATTAGTGTTTTCAGTGTTGGATAAAAAGCCCCCCTCCTCGGCATATAATGTTGCCTCGGGTTGATAGGAAGGTGTTCTAGCCCAAAGCAACTTCAGATGGGACTGGTTACGCCGTAGTCTATAGCAATCCGAGAGTAAGTACTGTAGGTTGTCTTCATAGCCCATAGTGGCCTCAAAACTAGGCATTGTAGAAGGGCGACCAGTACAAGGCACTGACGATTTCTTGGTCTTGACGTCCTCTTTTATAGCCGTCCTTTGGTGGTAGAACGTGTGAAGGGGCTGTCAGATTTCTTCGTGGTTTTTCGTGTACACTACGTCTTTTCTGAAGTGTAGTTTCTTTTTGTCGTCTGCCACTATATGTTTGAAAATCATGAAAACAAGTGGTCATAGTAAATCATGTGGCTTATAGTACGTGTGGGTGTACGGATCCTTGCAAAACATACGCACATAGATGGATATCAAGCTAATGAAAATACCTAAAGAAAATGTAGCTTACTTGACTAATAAGGCGTGGAAGGACCGTAACTTTGGAGGACAGCTCTGATTCGTTGCGGAATGGAGTTATGTAAGTCATGAAGCTAGAAGACTATCGTACTATCAGTCATGCAGCGCACCACTTAGTTCTCTCACCTATAATAGGAGGACTCGAACTCGTGAACTGACCACGGTGTTCGATAACGTTGAGGTCTGGGGATTGGGTAGGCCCGAGTAAGTGTTGCAGCTCATTTCGGTGTTTAAGAAAACTCGCCTCGCTTAAACAGTTCCAGTGGCGCGTATTGACGAATTGCCATCTGGAGAATTGGATTATTAGCCGGAAACAATACCTGAACCATAGGATACATGTGGTCATCTGAACTTCTACATAATCACTATAATCACAGGACCTACGGAATACCGAAATTGTGGCCCACTGCATTAAAGAGCTGCGGCCACATTTTATGGTACGGAAAAGGCAGTTCGAAGCATAAACTTTGTTGTGCGTTCACCATATGCAAATACGGACTGTTGATAAAAATAAGATGAAAAACAACTCACCGAACCATATTAAACATTTGCAATAATCGCGGCTTACTTTACGTGTTCTCGGCACCATTTTCGTCGTGCTAAAGTATTATTAATGGAGATAGGCTGTTTAAAAATTACAATCCGACCAGCGATGTTTAGACTATGCAGATTTCGTTGAACTGTAATCCTAAGAATAGGTTATTTGATATGCAGATTGAGTTTCCTAGGTACTTCTGCCACAATGCCACAATCAACGTTGAAGGTTGAGGCCTTCGACTTCTTACACCTTGCGGTTATCCAGCATAACATTGCACGCCACCGTCTGTACACTAGTACATCTTATTGCTGATGTTCCAATGACGTCAATTGCAGGTCATTGTTACGGATGTTGACATACACCTTTGTGCGTCCTGCTGTCCGGAGACATTCTCCCTACAATGGGCATCATATTGCAGTTTTCCTGGTTGTAACAGCTTCCATTGTGTCAAACCTGATGGATTTTCCGATGACCACTCTGCGTCTACGCGGTTGTCTCCTTTTACCATTTCATTTGTGTGGACAGTTGCTCCTGTTTCCACATTGCTTTTGTTTCCCGTTACGTGTTTCCATATTTGCAAAACATCCTGTTTCATGTGTTGTCCTGTAGTCTACATATAGTGCAGGTGCCTCCCTACAACCATTCAGCTGCATATCACTGCATTTTACATTCAGAACTTTTCAGTGTTGGCCACCATCAGTACTTGGTAGTTATGCAACCACACAAATCGGATACAAAAGTGTCCATTATTTTGGATCTGTCGGAGATATCGACTTGGTACAAATAAATTATTGTTACTAGATGGAAAATCTCTCCATACGTATCCACTTCGACCTACCTTTACGTGGAAGATTATCTGGTAATCCCTACGTTCTTTTGATGAATACGGGACTGCGGTGGCTCAGTGGTCGTTACCTGGCTTCTCGGCACTACTCTCTATTACTTGCTTCACACTAGACCTCACTGTACAGCAATTGAATATTTTGATTATTTGCAACGTTCCCGGTGGAAACTACGACGTCGGGTGGACGAAAACAAATATTTCGCGAATTTTTTACATGTCATCTTTGATTAGTAGACTTTTTTTTCTTCTAGTAGTGTGAACTTACAAGTACAATGTCTTCACTCTTTGTATTTATATATATTTCTCATGTATAGATTCCAGTTTCATAATTACGCAATGTTTTAACACCCATGGTTCTTATGTAGTGTTGTAACCTGGACTTTGTATTTCAGAACATCATGAAATAAAAGATTTTAAAAAAAGTGGTAGAGCGTTCACCTCTGATGCTTGGGGTCCCGGGTTCGATCCCAGCACCCGCCAAGTGAACTTTGTGGTGGACAAACACTGTGTGCGTGGATGGGTTTCCTCGTAGATCTCCCGTTTCCTCCCACTTTCTTCATTCCACCAATATCATTAATTACTCATCATCACCGTCTCCTTTAGCCTAACCGGCATAACTGAGGGACGTAAAACTCAAAGATTTCATTTCATTTCATTTTCCTTTGATGAATGCCTCGCGCATGTATTGAACAGTTTTTAAATATGCCTTGCGATTTTTAAGTAGTTTTTGTGCTACACTCTATGTTACGTGGTTTTTGAAATATACTCCTTTAAATTTCGTTTTCTCACACTTTTGAAAGCTTATATCTACGAAACATCGTGTTACAGGACACACTATACTGTCTTCACCATACTATTTTGCTCGTTTTCATGAGAGGACTCACCTCCCGAAGTTAGTTAGAATTTTTTGCCACCTGATATATATATCCGATATACTTGATATCGGGTATGTAAGGTATGTAATCAAAGATATGTATGTATATAAATATATGCCCATATGTATGTATATAATCAAATGTTTTCCTCAATTCCCTAAGGTTGAATGACCTCTCTGAATTATCTCCCGCTTGCGAGCTTCCCTGAAACAAGCGAAATCTGTAGTTATGAACTATAGGTATAAATTTGTTGTTATTGACAAAGTAGTATTGACGTTGGATGCGGAAGTTGAGTAAAATTGTCACCCGGAAACCCTTATTAATTAGGAAGTAGCCAAAGTAATCGCTACCCTCTCTCCGTGATGAATAAATTGTCTTGTGTAAGGAACATGCAGAGATGACCTTTGGCTCTTAACCAATAAAACGGCTTTACAACATTAGCGCAGGATGCTTGGTTTCCTCGACGGAGGGAAAACCAAAAATCCAAGAAGCAGGTACTTAGTTTAGTACCAGAAGGGGAGGGATAAACGAAAACCTTAAAGAAAAATACAGAGGAAGAGGGGGAGGGGAATGAAAAGGCCATAGAGATTAATGAAATTTTAATTGAGTCCCGGGAGTGGCGCTGTAGTAGCCACCGCAAGGATGACGTCATGTTAAAATGGTGGCGAGAAGCATCCGTCGAATGGGGCAGACCGCTTGAACCGCAAGACGGCTTCGTGGCGATTATTGAATCATGCGAGGCAGTCAGCTTTCGAATGATGTTCCCTCATGATGGACTACAAAGTGAGCAGACCATGTTCATGACGTCATTAGACATACATGAGTGCTAGACAAAGTGAGTGGTTCGTGGAAACGAGAAGTGTTCATTTGGCTGTACAATAATCGTTAGAATATATACATATACACTTCTTGGGTCAGGAATTTCTCGACTGCTATGACGCACATTTCTATTCTTCCCTATTCTGAGCTACTTTTTTCATTTCCTTGTTTTCCTTCCTTTCTTATATTATTTTGTCTTATATTTTCGTCTTAGCCTTTATCTGGGTATTTCTTCTGTCATTGCCTTCATAGCCAATAGAATGATTTTCCGTCTCATAAAGTGTCCAATCAACTCTTTTTTTTTTCTTTCTTTCGAACTCATAATTTCAACCTTCTTTCATTCAACACTTGATCTATCCGTGTAATTTTCAGCATTTTTCTATCTCAGAAGCACGTTTGGAAGGCTTACCTTTTTTTCGCTTTAATTCTTCTCCTGAGGTTCATGATTCAGAACCATACCAGGCCACACTCCACCAAAGTGCTTTAATTAGTCTTTCATTGAGTTGTCTGTCGATATTTCAAGTCATTTTTGGATCTTCCATGTATGTGACACATTCAGTGCATAAGGGAATCAAATCCAATTTTTGGTCGGTTTAGAAATAATTCATCTTTAAAATCTCTCTCTGAAGTTACTTCAGAGCTTAAAAAATTGTCGAAGAAAATAAATGTTGAATATAAATACCCACCCCACCAATGTTATCCTTGAAGTATCCTGTGAACTTCTCTTGGTTGAAGACTATTTTTGTCACTCAAAAAGCTGTCCTCGAGCTGGATCCTCCACTGCTCAAAAGCAATAAATGCTACTAATTAATGCTCAACTAAAGAATTTAATTCATTTTCGAATTTTAAGTGTTTCAATATTTTAGCAAAGGAGTTTGATTTATCAGAAACTTCTTTATATAGCTTGCTTACCCTGTCCATTCGAACAACCGTTTCCGGTTTTAACATTTCTCACTTTAGAGGAAAAACGGTAATATATAGCGAGAAATGGTTTCTTATAATCGATTTAGCGTCTAAAGAATATCTTACCTCCTCACTCTTATCTCACAAATATATTATCAAAAATATACTATCACTTCTGGTTTCAATATTGAGAAGAAAATGTCACGTTATATAAACCAAACTCTTTCACATGGTGGACAAATCACATTGCTACTTGTTTAAAAGTATGTTTACTAAATCTAAAACTAAAACAGTTTTTTTTTTTCGGACAACAATAATTTGGTAAGTAATATCATATTGATTTTACTGCCATCTACACGAGAATTCTGTAAAACTCTGGAAAACTGCGCATCACTGTCCTAATAGGTGCTGTGCATCTGAGTCTTCAAGTACACAGTTGGTTGGCCCAACATGGGCAGATGGCCGACATGATTGGGCATTTGGTAATTCTTAAAATACAATTTTTACAAAATACGTCGACTCATTGTAGTTTAAGTATGTGTCAGCCAACGAACGATTTTCCGTCATTTATCCACCAATTTTGACCTCGCTCTTCTAGTTGTAATTTTTACTTTTTTTTTGGGGGGGGGGGTTCGTTGGGAAATGCTCGGTAAAACTACCAATTACATAGTTTGGACAACGTTGGCAGCTGACTAACCTACCATTCTCCGCTGTTAAACCTACTATGTGTGTTTGTAGGATACAAATAATGGAAGTAACAAAAAATAATCCACGGACATTTACAACATCTGGAATCGAACCGGAACTCTTTCTATGGTAGAATCATCATACCCTGACAACGCTACAAAACCAGTGGCGGATCTAGCCGGTCCGTTGTTTGGATGACGAAAATAAGTTCTTATTTATATACTAAATTTGGAATTTTATAGTAAACTCATGATGTATCTATCATAGTCTGAGTTCTGGCTGGTCCCCCTAGTTTTTCCTTTCTAGATCCGCCACTGTACAAAACCAAAACTTACAAGTAGATTTGAAGTTACCATACATAGGAGTAAACGCTCCATAGACAGGTTACCCTTTCCGTTGACATTTTCTTTAATCTTATATTTGCATTAGACCAAGAAAGCAAAGGGGAAAAAACACTCTACATTTAGAGGAACCTATAGAGGCACGAAGCATAATTTGCTCTCGTCGCCATTTCTACTCCAACTGCAAAAGCGCCCCCCAGCGTCTAGAATCATGAATTATTAAGAAGTTAATATTGCTCGCGAGTGGAATAGAAGAAGTTGCAGCTGATGGGAGATTGTGCACCAGTAAAATGATTACCCTCAGCCGCACCTATCTACAACAACTACCTCTAAGACTTGGAACTCATAAAGAGGCTGGAGGCTCCTTCCGTTCTCCATGTCTATATTCTGCATCTTTTGGAGGAAGACTTCATAACTACAGATGGGGAATCTCTAGAGTGGAAGGGGAGACGAAGAGGAAGTGGAAAGTGTGATCATGTATACATATCGTTTTAGAACTTCAAGGATGGAGAATTGAAAACAGTATTAACGAACATAGTGACGGCTTAGCTTGAGATGCACGTAACTAGAAATTCTGAACGGGGACAGTAATTGCGCTGTGTTGCAAGCTACAGATACTCATCAATTTAATGGTAACACCTTTAACAGATGAAACTTACCAGATAAATGTGGTAAAAGATTGCCTTTTGCCATCAGAACAGCTGTGATACGACATGGAATGGAGTCATAGAGATTGTGAATAGTACCAAGTGAAGTATTACACAATTCTGTGAGCAGTACCTTACTTAGTTCCGTGAGAGATGATGGAGGCTGATCGTGTCTCCAAAGAAGACCAATGATGTTCTGTTATGTTTTGGTCTGGGGATTGATCCGGCCATTAAAGGTGTTCAACTTCATCCTGATGTCCCGCAAATAACGACGCAACATTTCCAGATGTGTGGGGCGCTTGATCATCTTGTAATATGGAGTCATTGTCCGAAAACAATATCTGTGTCATAGGATGCACATGGTCTTCTAAAATGATGACGTAATCACGAGTAGTGAAGGATTCTCTGAGGGGGGGTGCACCAATAACTACCAGTACATTTGAATTAAATTTGAGTTTTTTAAAAATGTCTTTAGGCATGTGTGATGTGAATGAGGAATTTCTTTGGAAATGCTAAGTGTCTGCTCTCGATGAATTCTTTTCCTTCAACCTTAAGAAAATTAACTTAAACTATTGATTTTGCAAAACTCACTGCTAGCTTCTCACTTTAGGTAGTGTATATTTACAACGAAGGGGGGTGCACGTGCACCTTTGCTCCCCCCTAAATCCGGCCCTGACTATAAGTCCGGTCCAGAAAACAGATGACGGTGATGCGCTATTCGGTGCTCCGTGACTTCTAACTGTAGGTGGTAGAAATAAACAATAAGTGGGTCGAAAATGTACAATGGCAAGAAAGACTTTGTTTTGAGTGCCACTGAATTTATTTATTAAAAAGACAAAATCAATAATTATTGATTTTAAATTAAGAATGTTTGTTGTTTAATGGTTAAGAAGTTGTGATATAAGATGATATATTGGGGGATAACTGGAACTGGAACTGATATATTAAGTTGAATGTTTTTGTGGAAGAATTGAATATCTAAAGTGTCTAAAGGAACATTAGGGTTTCAGTCGTAAGTTGATGTGAGGAATTGTATCAAGAGAATACTGAATAAATGAGTAGGATTTATAAATAGTGTTATTCTCTGAATGGTAACGGTGATATATACAGTATAGAAGACGTATACAACTTCTTGGAGAGTTAAGGATAACAGATTAATTTCAGAAGTATAATCTGAACTAGAGTCTTTTCGGAAACGTAACGTAACCTATTTAAGTAGTATCACTAGGTACAAAGAGAACAGATGAAAATCGTGTAACGTTCAGTGTTGCCAAATTAATAGAACAGAAGGGGCGAGTATTTCAAAAGTTGCGTTCTTTTTTGGGACACGCTTTTTTCTTACTTTCTATTATTTTTTAATTTTTTGTTTATAAGGATTCAGGGTTAAAGGATTAGATTCCATTTCAGTTCTTATTTCGCTATGGAAACTGAAATTGACTCAAGTTTTGTACAATTTCTTTTACAGTATTGATTCTCATAGAGGAAAAGCTGTAATTGATAACAAGAAACTATTTTTTAAAATGTAGATTCATTGCCCAAGAGATGTAGATTCAGTGCCAGTTCGATAGAGCTACGACTTCCAGTTCTAATATTAAATCCTCGTAGTTTTGGAATGTACTGTAGTTTCACAAAGTGAAACGAAACTCATCTATGTAAGTTCACAATTATTTTTCATTTATTCGTTTGCATATTTCATTCATTTCCTCTAGCCTTTCGTGTAAATTCACAATTCTTTTTCACTATTCACTTGCATGTTTCATTAATTTCCTCTAACCTTGCGTGTAAATTCACAATTCTTTTCCACTATTCACCTGTATGTTTGATTCATTTCCTTTAGTCTTTCGTGTAAATTCATAATTCTTTCTCACTATTCACCTGTATATTTCATTCATTTTCTCTAGCATTTGATGTAAATTCACAATTCTTTTCCAGTATTCACTTGCATGTTTCATTCATTTTCTCTAGCCTTTCATCAAAGTATGTTTCATTTCACATCGCAAAATTACAATATATTTACTCTATATTGAAACCACAAACGGTACATCTACCTGTTGCTGGTTCAAGATAGGGATAAGGGCAGAAGTTGGACATATTCGTTAGACGTTGAAACTATACATTTAAAAAAAAAATCTTACTTTCATTCACTACTTGCGATTTTAATTTACGGATATGGACGGAGTTAAAACCTACTATTGGAAAATTGAACCTACAGTAAAAACTATTTACTTCACGTTTAATCTTACCGTGTCTTGCTCTGGTATCTTTCGGGAGAGGAACAAAGGGACCGTATAACCTAAATATTTAGAAGTCAAATCATATACTCTATTTCCGTATATTTTCTTGGGATTCTCCCGTTTTCTTACACTTTCGTTATCCCATCACCAACAATTCTCATCGTCACCGTCTTCCTCAGACTCGATACATAATCATAGGACGTTAAATTTAAAAAAAAAATGCTTTAAGAAATTACGAATAACTTTTTTCTGCAATTGGAACTTTGCATTCGTTAGATTGTTCATCTATTGACAGGTACCAAAGCTGAAACGGGTAAAAATAGCGAAAAATTGTGTCTAATGTGGATTCTGTGTCTCAAACATAAGTTTCATCTTCGACCTTATCTACGAATTGAAACAAATTTTTAAATAATCATCTGCTTTAACCCATAATTATGGAACACTAGCAGAATACCCGTTCTACGCACAGGGAGAATACATAAGTTTTATTTTGGACATTAGGAGCTTAATTTGAATTTAAACTGCAATGGAATTGTCACTGCTCATCTCAGCCATCCTGAAAACTATAGATTCGACACTAATATCGGTCATTTTCGATCACTTTTTATATATATGTATCTTCCCCTCCTCAAGTTGCGGGCTGAATTTGGATTTAAATGACATCGTAAGTGTCACTGTTCATCTCAGTGACCCTAAAAACTACGGATTCGACACTATTATCGGTCATTTTCGATCATTTTAAATATCTCCCCCTTCCTCTTCCCAAGTTGCGTGGTTTCATTTGAATTTAAACGGTATCGGAAGTGTCACTGTTCATTTCAGCGATCCTGGAAACTGTAGATTCGACACTAATATCGCTCATTTTTGATCATTTTAAAATATCCCCTCAACTAAGTTGCACAGTCAAAATGAAATGACAAAAACCATTCCAGGCTCAAACTTCATCTATGTTGAAAATTTTTATCGAGATCGGTCGGGTGGTTCAAGAGCTATTAAGCCACTTTCATTTTTATATAGCGGTACACATATACATATATAAATTAACTTCATTGCAAAGCAGAAAACGCACAAGATTGAATGAGAAATACACTAAATTACAAATTCTATTGGGGAATTATCTAATAGTAAAGTTAGTGAACTCTGGTCTAAAAAGCTGGAAAGTGACAGTGACAGTTATCGATATGTGCTAGTCACACATCACCCATAACTAAAACCCTGCGGGAATTATTCAAAATGGGAAACCTTTTTTTTTTCTGATTCGTCGTTCGCTTAAAATACGTGAATACGTATAAGCGAAAAAATCATTTTGTAAAATAGAATGCGTGCAGGCTCCCAAGAGAAAAAAGCCTTTTCCGTTTTATTGCGGTCCATTTCAGTTCGCCAAAATTTTATTAGCGTGGAAAAAAAAGTATCTAAAACAAAAGAAAAAAGTAGTGTTTTTGGTTCAGAATTACTCGCTTGTTTTTCTTTCTTTCTTTTAGTCTGTTTTTATTTCCAGAAAATAACAACAATTCAGAGGGGAATAGTTAGGAAGCATATAGGAGAAAAGTGGAAAAGAACTAGGGACAATGAAAGTGTGAAAGAAGATAAAAACTCTGAGAAGAAAGCGCAAAAGAGGGGAAAACTTAAAGGAAAAAAATGGCAGCTGAGTTTCACACATCTGCAACACTGTTACTAATGCATGAGTTTTCGCTACTTTTCAGCCCTGACGACGAGTGGATACGCAACTCGAAAGCTCAGGAAAGAGACGTTAAACATAGAATAAGAGGAGAAGAGATGTTTCAGACGAAGCTCTCTTCTTCTTCTTCTTCTTTGCTTCTTGTTCTGCGAAGAGGACGACTCCAGAAGATTGGCCACATATATTCTCATTTTGTTTGGAAACTTCCCTTTTCCTTCCGCAAAATAAATGCACCGTTAGAGTTTTGTGGAGGATTAAATCAAAAAATGTTTCTTCCAACCAAAGCCTTCTCCTTTCTCTTCGTTCACAGTGGGGGAACATATTTCAAGAAAGCATACACACACACACACAAAAAAAAAAATGACACGTATTATTCTTTGTTTTTATTCTTTATAGAAAAGTTTTATTGTATTTCTCCCACGAAGTTAATTTTTATTGTAATCGGTACCATCGGTATCTGATCTCAGGGACATTTTCTGAGTGTTTCTCATTCTAGCTTTGGAACTAGGCCTACGTATAATGTAAATAGAAGTAAAATCTAAGCAAACACATTATTATTATTATTATTATTATTATTATTATTATTATTATTATTATTATTATTATTATTATTATTATGTATATTTATACAAGATGCTAGCGAGATCAAAATTAGAGTTTGGTGTAGTTATTTGGAATAGAATAGGTATAACATTGGCAAACAAAATTGAATCAGTACAAAAATGTTTTATTAGGTTATTCTGCCATAAAATGAATAGAGATTACTACTCGCGTAGTTATGAATACTGGTGTCAATTTTGGGGATTGCAGGCATTGAGCGACAGGTGAATAGTTATTGAAAGAGATTTTATTAAGAAACTACTAGACAATAGCTATAATAATGAATGTTGCTTGCATAATATAGGTATAAGGGTACCAATGTATAATACAAGAAATATATCAACATTAGTTCCTTTGAATCCGAAATCTGTAATTTTAAGAAGATTGACCAATTGTTTTAATTTAGTTTAATTTATTTTTAACAGTATAAAAGCATGAATTTTAGAGCTTGACAAATATTATTTTTACTATTTATGACGACTATTTTGATACTTAAAAAAAGTGTTAATTTGACAAGGAATTATTAATCCGATGTTATTTTACTTTCTTTATCATTATGTTTTATTATCTTAGTATGTAGCTTACATTGTATGTAATATCTGTTAATCCTCTCTGATAAAGTGCTGTATTTTTGCCGTTAGGCTGTTCATGGCACAGAAATAAACATTATTATTATTATTATTATTATTATTATTATTATTATTATTATTATTATTATTATTATTATTATTATTATTATTATTATTATGTGTTATAGGTGATGCAACTGTATATCATATAAATGGCATGTAAAGTGTTTGCAATGCAAAACTTTTTTTTTTAAAGATTGTGATAGTGAATCTCTGAAAACAAAAAAGGTTGCGAAAGATAGATGATCACACAAATTAAAATTTGCATTACTAATGTCATATCCAAATTGACAAAATCAATATGTAATTCCGATTATCGTAAATTAAAACGTCAATTTTGCATTGCATGGACGCAAATCGTTATGTAATGGGACCCCTGAACTAGAGGGAGTGATCCTTCATTGCGGACGTTGGGAATTTCTTTTCTAGTCTCAAGATGTCTTCTCTCTTTATCAACACTTTCTTTTGTAGTGATTTTTACACAGGCCTTTTTTCAGTGGCTTTATGATATCTTATCGCTCTCTTCGAAATATAATCTTATGCTGTCTTTACATGATGCAAGTAAAGTTGAACAAGATTCTTGCACGGTGTTTGGTGTTGCAAGATAATGTACACGCTCAATGATTATTGAAGGAGGTTCCATGTTAATCTCGCAAGATACTATTGCCAGCAACTAACGTAGACCAACTTATACTTTGGGTAAAACAGAAATAAAATTCTTCTAGTAGTACATAAAATTCATAGCTGTTTCTAGCCTTTTGGAGTTTAATTATTGACAAAACTTAATTCACTTAATGTTTATTATCAATTCAGTGTCTGATCTAATCCGGGACCAGAGGAGCCTAAGCCCCCAGTTTTCCGAGTGACAAAAAATAATTAAATCTATTACTTACATATTTTTGAAAGTTTATATAAATAGTAAAGTCATGATATACCTATCAAATAAAAAAAAAATCAGCTCTGAGCAAGCCAAGAGCTAAAAACATTATCTGTTTAGTATTTTAGTGTTAGTGTAATGCTGTAGTGCAGAATGTGTAATGTTTGTGTTCTGTCAAGAGGCAAAATTCAAGTCTAGATTAAAAGCAAATAAACAATAAAGATAACTTGATATGAGAAAATTTTTGGGAAATCTGGAGTACCGATTTCCTAATAAACGAGAAGGAAATTTTTGTGTTTTAACTATCATGACAATCATTTTTAATATCACTTTTATATATTATATTAATCATTTTTATTTTTAGTCTCTTTTCAGCTCTGTCTCTTTTCGGGTTTTAATTCTGTGATCGTCTGTATATGTACTTTTGTAAAATAATAATAATAATAATAAATATAAATAATAAATTTTTTTAAAAAAAGAAGAAAATAAGGCATAGCTTATATAATTAGGCAATATGCCATAAGTTATTTGTTCGTGACAACATCTTTTCCAATTTATAAAGATATTGTGATAATTCACTTGAGGATTTATTCGGATTTTCAGTACCAACATGGCCATCATCTAATACAAGAATCTTAGAACTCTTTATTTTCTCAACTTATAACATTTATCTTTTCTATTTTGAAAACTGTTATTTTGAGAGTTTCTTCATGATGTGTAGTTTACTATAATTTTATTTAGTGCTGCAGTTATTGTGTGATATGAGTAATTAAAACTTTTACAACGTTCATATTTGCATCAACCAAGTCAGTTTCTATCTAATTCAATCTGTTACTTGTTTGCCGTATTTGTTACAGTGTCGCTGTAATGAAGTTTCTAATTCAATCTGTTACTTGATTGCCGTATTTGTTACAGTGTCGCTGTAATGAAGTTTCTATCTAATTCAATCTGTTACTTGATTGCCGTATTTGTTACAGTGTCGCTGTAATGAAGTTTCTATCTAATTCAATCTGTTACTTGATTGCCGTATTTGTTACAGTGTCGCTGTAATGAAGTTTCTATCTAATTCAATCTGTTACTTGATTGCCGTATTTGTTACAGTGTCGCTGTAATGAAGTTTCTATCTAATTCAATCTGTTACTTGATTGCCGTATTTGTTACAGTGTCGCTGCAATGAAGTTTCTATGTAATTCAATCTGTTACTTGATAACAAACTTATTTTTGTAGAGAATATGGTCTAAGTGTTGCCTCATAAATCCTATAACCTTAATGCTTAAGAAGAAAGAAAGAAGTAAGCACACGTTACATATATGTCATAACTTTAAGTTGATTTATTTGTATATACTTGCTAATGGTTTTTATTTGGTACATACAAGAATTAGTATGTAATGTTTTATATATTAGTTTATATTTTAGATAAATATACATAATTAATTACCTTAGTAGTTGTTATGTTTGACACAACATAGATAAAGCAGCTTCTTATATATATATATATATATATATATATATATATATATATATATATATATATATATATATATATATATATATATATATATACTACATGAACTAACATAAAATAACGGGTACTTTCGGTTGACTCGGAAAGTTGAAATTTGTCATGATTTAACTTTCGGAGACTAACCTATGTCAAAATTGCCAAAAGTGAATATTTTTAGTTTTTAGGGGATCTAAAGGGAGTTGAGTTGATTTTAGTTTAGCGTCCATTTCAGCAGCGAGGCTATATGAGACGTGGACCTACTGATTAACGTGGAATCCGAACCACATGAGCTCCCGCCGGGAATCGAACCCGGGTCTCCCATGCCAAAGGCGCGTACGCTAACCGCTTAGCCACGTAGGAGCTCAGGGATCTAAAGGGAAATGAAGAAATTCCCATGTTATTTAAATGGGTGCTTTCTTGGGATACAAAATCTTATATTTTTAGATACTTCAAACAGAAAAATAAACTTGAAATTTGGTAGAATTGTGACCTTAAGAGATGTGAGGACGTGGACCTAAACGCAAGAAGAAATGCACGAAATTCACTTTTGATGCAAAGGCAGATATATATATATATAATCGGAATTAACGGATAAATTTATTCCCTCATTATTGACTGATTTCAACCTCAAACTAAAATTTGTGGGAATTCCTCATTAAACATTTACACTATCTTTTACCAAAATCAAATAATTTTCACGAAAGTTATGGTGAAATATATTTCCTAACTTGAGAAGAATGGGAGTTAAATAAATTTCCTCATTCTCGAGTAATTCTAAACCCAGTACTTGGATTAACTTTAGTGATGTACCTCCGTTTTTACTAAAAAAAATTAGGAAAATTTACTGGAAAAAGGCGGTAAGAAATGGTGATTTGGAGGTTTTTTTTTTCTTATGATCTTCAGGTATGTAAGCTTGGGAGTAAAGTTATGTTTAATACGACAAATTATATATAGAATTTCGTACTATTTCCAAGAAACGGAAGCTTCTGTGGTGGGTTTCGATACTTCAGGAGCATGGTAGTCATGTTTTAAAAAGTAATATAATCTAAGCTAACAATTTTTAATGTTTTGAGTGCTTTATTGCAGGTTTGAAACTGAAGATGCATCTCCAAATTAAGCCCAAGTACTGTTTATAATTGAGGAGCCTCAGAAAATATAATATATCAAAATTTAACTTCCACCAAAATAAAATATAGAGCAAGTTCGAAATTGTTTTACGAATATTATCAGGAAACATGTTGTTTCAAAAATGGTTGTTTTACGTACTACCCTTATGCCGGCTAGGCTAATGGAGATGGTGATAATAAAAAATGAAGGAAATGGTGCAATGAGGAAAGTGGGAGAAAACGGGAGAACCCGAGAAAACCCACGCACACGATGTTTGTTCACCACAAAGTTCACTCAAAGCGAGCTGGGATCGAACCAAGAACCCCTTACACTAGAGGTGAAGGCTGTACCACTGAGCCACCGTGGCCCCCATATATTGTTTCAATTGAGGGTTAAATCCTCCCCTAAAATTTTTTACTGATTTCAACTCCATGTAGTAAGAATCACTAGGAAGACACAAAGCAATTATATGTCATATTGCTTTAAAATTAAACAGATACTTTTTTCTTTTTCAAAAAATTACGTGATACCTACTCCTTAAATGGAAGGAATTCATAGTTCGCAAAGCCTCCCATTTGTTCTTGACAGATTTTAAATCCAAAGCGTTAGGGTGATTGGAAAGCCTAACATAAACAAGATACCTTATATCATCAGAATCGAATAATTTTGTTGAAAGTTATGGAGGATTTTTTTAAAAATCATGCTATTTATCTATATAAATAAAACTGAAAGTTACTATGTTTGTGACTTAATAACTCTTGAATCACTCCATAGATCTCGATCAAAATTTCAACATGATATGATCGATCGAAAATGACCGATATTAGTGCTGAATCCATAATTTTCGGGGTCGGTGAGATGAACAGTGACACTTCCGATGACGTTTAAATCCAAATTCAGCCCCCGCAACTTAGGGGAGAGAAAGGGATATAAAAATGATTGAAAATAGCCAATATCAAAGAGCGCTTTAGTAATAGTAAAAAGTGACTGACTAACGAAACATATTACTGTTTTTTCTTAATTTAACTCAGCGAAGCGGGTAACTAACGCTAGTTATAAATACGGCTTTATTCGATTTCAACCTCAACCAATGGTGACGATGAGCTAAAGCAGTGGCATACGCAGAATTTCGTCGAGAGTAAGATAATCCAAGCTTTTAAGTGTGTTTGTACAGGCTACATATCTTAATATGGTGAATCTTTAATTTTACGTAATAACTTTCTTAAAGGAGGGGGCTGCTTAAAACCCAAAAATACTTCACTTAGAGAACGTCACTACTAAAAACTAAAAATACAGAGCGTTTTACTAAGATCAAACCATTTTCACGAAAGTTTGTACTTAAAAAATGCTTTAATATATGTAGTGATTTATTTCTAACTGTACCCAACGGTACGGTACACCTGAAACTCTTTAATGAGAACGGAATATTTCCTCTATCCTCTTCTGTTTTTAAAAAGGGGTTGACGAGAAACTTCGAAAATACCAAATAGCAAATATATAGTTTTATTGAAAATCAGAGTATTCATTGTTTTTCTTTTTTTCTTTCTAGAGAAAGTTTCGAATCTTTGTTCCTTCTTGAAGTCAGTTAATTGTATTCAAGGAGTAGAAATATTTGGTCCCTTCTGTCTCTCGCTCTTTGGCACGTCCTCTCGTCTACCTCTTTTTCATTCCTTTTTCGCAATTTAATATAAACCATAACGACTCTGAATCAACCGGATTCTTTTTTTTTCTGAAAAGACTGACTTGTCACAACGAAATAATCACGACAAATTTGTCTGTCGCTGAAGTTCGGCTAAACTGAAAGTCAGTACAAAAATTCTGTTTGGACTCCACCTTTGTACTTCTCCGCAGAGGTTCCTTTGCTCAGTTCCTATTTTAATGTATCCAATTAATTGTTTTTGTTCATTATTAGGAAGAGAATTAAATGAAAACATCTCCTAGATTTTTTTCACACTTTATTCATTAATTTAGTAAAGGTTTGCAGAACATTTTTGTAGCATTCTGAAAAACATTATGTGAACAATACACTCTGCATGTGTTGTTATTGAATTTCATTATCTGTGGAACTCTTGACGCCTTTTGAAAACAAACATTAGCGGCTTACTTTTGCCCGTTCACAGAAAGAGAAAAAAGCAAGAAACTAATTACTAAGAAATATTGATTATCATTACATTTATTTAATATAAAATTAAGATGTAAGAATCAGACATTTTAAAACATCTTTATATATATATATATATATATATATATATACTTAAGAGTTTTAGTTACAAGAGTGTACAACAGTGCAGTGATATGCTACTGGACATTAGTATTATTATTGTTAATAATAATAATGTCCTGGTCTAGAGTACCGGCACCTTTATTTTTAGAAATAAAACGCTGTGTATGCATAGCGTGATATTATATATATATATATATATATATATATATATATATATATACAGGGGCGGATCCAGGATATGATATATATATATATATATATATATATATATATATATATATATATATATATATATATATATATATATATATGTGTGTGTGTGTGTGTGTGTGTGTGTGTGTCTGTTCAAACTTGCAATTTGGGTTAATTTTTACCCTTTTATCCCCTTTTTATCCTTTTACTCTTGTCGGATTTTAACTAAAACTATATAGACTTACTTCAAAAGAATCAAGAACCAAGTTTCATCAAAATCGGATAATTTTTAATACGATTATTCTGGAACAGATAGATGGACAGATTTACAAACACATAAAGGCCGATGAGTTTTAATGGTAAAAGCCCGCTATGCTCACTTCAATTAGATTTGCAGAACACTTCATTCTTTTGTCTAAGATGTGAGCTGAATAATTTAAGTAGTTTTTTTTAGTAATCATAGATACATATAATGTTAGCTTTCAACAGAAAGGATATCAAAGGATACTACTTGTAAATAACCTGTCAATCATTTGATACAAGAGAGTTCTGTTTGTGTGAACACAATGATACATTTTCTTCCCTTATGAAATTCACGCCTTTACTAGACAGAAATTCGAAGCTAATTTCATATTCAAAAAGATATTTTTCTCGCTTTTGCATGTCGTATTGAGAAAGATATAAATAATGCAAGGCCTGATCAATTTGTTTATCATTTGATCCTTCTCGTATGGACTAACCACATGATAGAGCAAGTGAGAAAACAAAAAAACCACAAACTGTGTACCTAATATTCTTATTTCTTGATATAAGCACCATTCCCTTAAAAAAAACGACCGGAATTTGTTTTTCTAGACACTGCTGAAATGTTACTTTAAACTACACGTAGTCCAGGCGGAGGGCTTGGAATATGATTCATTCAATTTTGGGATTGTTTATTTACTGAAGTTTTGCGTACGTCTTCAACAACGAAGCTATATGAGACATGTACTTAGAGTATAATGTGCTCCATTGACTTTGGATTTGCATTCTTAGGTAACACAAATATTATGAAACCCGGAACCTACTATCAACGTGGACTTAGAACGATTATCCGGCTTCAGTCTAGAGTAATTGAGTGGAAAACAGTTTGTAGAATTTGTTGATGATAAGGTTATGTCGTTAAGACTTAAAGGAAGGATGAAGAATTTAGTGGTGTTATAGACATAAGCATCCACGACTTTGCGAAGAAGTAGAGGAAAATTATGAGAAAATAGAAAAAGTATGTACAGAGAGAAGAGGGATATATGCGTAATTGTAATGGGATATGTCAATGCAGTGGTGGAGAAAAAAACAAAAAGGTAGTGTCGTAGGCAAATATGGTTTAGGCGAAAGAAATGAAAGGGGAGAGGAACTGGTCAATTTTTGTAGGCAGAATTCACTCGTAAATGGGAAGACGTGGTTAAATCAGCACCCTCAATAAACGGTGGAAGATATCAGTTTAGACTAAGTTACAATTCAAGACGGGTATCGGAATAGCTTGAAGAAAGCGTAAACTTTTCCGGAGGCTGACATTTTCTCTGCTCATACCCTTGTGCTGGCCGAAGTGGATATTCAATTGAAAAATGTAGGCAGAAGAAAAATAGATAACATGTTGAATAGTGAAAAGTTGAAAAACGAGGAAGTATGAAATCTTTTCGCTGAAACGTTCGAAGAAAAATACTCAAACGAGGAAAAGATAGACACAGGTAATAATAGACGGTGGAACATATTAAACTTCGCATGTAGCAGGCTCCAGAAGAAATAGTAAGTTACCGCGAACACAAAACGACGACCAAGAAACCATGAGTTACAGAACAGATGTTGAAGAAAATGAGGGAAAGCAAAACGTTCAAAGAGGTTGACACAGAAGAGGGCAAAAAGATGTACAGGAAATTAAAGAACGAGTTATGAAGGGAAACAGACAGAACAAGGAAAGAATTTTACAAAAGAAAATGGCAGGACATAGAAGAATTAGAAAAAGTAGGAAAACAGGAGGAAAAGTACAAAGAGGTGAAATCAATGCAACTTCGGATGAAACAAGGAGCTATTACGATTGCAGTAGAAAATAAGAATGGAAAGATGGCGAGGGAGGTAAAGGCTTAGGAAGATGGAAAGAATATGTTGATGATTTATGAGAGAGGAAGGATAAGTCGTATAGCACAGATGTTAAAGTAGAAAATAAAGTACGCGTGGATAATAAAGGGTTTAGTATTCTTCGGGATGTACTTAAGAAAGTTATTATCCGAAATTGGGAATTGAAAGGAAAGAAGAATAAATGATATATCAATCGAATTCATTAAGAATATGGGAGACGAGGGCAGGAAATAATTGTTCCGACTTTATAATAAAATATATGTAACACGAGAGTGGCCAAATGTCTTCCTCAAGACGATCATGACACCAATGGCTAAGAAATCGAACCCAAAGAGATGTGAGAACTATAGAACTATTAGTCTCATATCTCATGCAGCGAAACTTTTGCTTCGAATTCTGAACAGAAGGTTGTATAGAAGAATAAATGAAAAAGTTGAGGTGGAACAGTTCGGGTTCAGGAGAAGAAAGGGGACAAGAGATTCAATTGGATTATTAAGGGTGATCCATGAAAGGTTTATAGAAAAAAATGTATTGGTATTTATTGATCTAGAGAAGGCTTTTGACCGCGTGAATTGAGAATTATTGTTTGAAGTTCTAAAGAAAGCTGTGTCGGAATGGATAGATTGAAGACTAATAAGAAACTGACCAACAAGTAAGTGTTAGAATAGGGACTTCCAGTGAACTTGGAAGATGATTTTGACAGGGATGCTGTATCTCGCAAAGATTATTTAGTATTTGTCTAGAAGAGATATTGAGAAAAGAGCCTATTTAATGAAAACGGCATTTTGGAAGGAGGAAGAATGATTAGGTGTATAAGGTTTGTAGATGATATGGTACTTGTTGCGAAATCTGAAAAGAAAATCCATAGAATGTTAGAAAACTTGATGACGAGTTATGAAGAGTATGGGATGAAAATAAATGTTAAAAATACAAAGGCCATGGTGGTTGGAACGAAGAAGCCGATATTAAATGTAGAAAAAGGAGTGAAGAAACTAGAACAGGCTACTAGTTTTCGATATCTGAGTAGTATTATTAGAGATGATATGAAGTGTGAATTGAAATAAAAGAAAGGATAGGAATGGCGAAAGAAGCCTTTAGGAGGAAGAAAAATCAATTTTGTGGGACCTTGAATAAAGAGTTGTGAGACTCATAAAATGTTTTTTTATGGAGCATTGTACTGTAAACATGAATATTACGCAAAAATGAAAAAAATGAAAGCTTTTGAAATGTGGGTGTGGAGAAAAATGGAGAGAATTAGCTGGGTCGAGCGGAAAACAAATGGGAGTTTTTTTTTTTAGAAATTTCGAAGGGAAAAAGAGCAATTTTAGATATTATTAAGTAGAGGAAGGGAAACTGGTTGGGGCATTGGGTAAGAAGCAACTGTATCATGAGGGACGTTTTAGAGGGTATGTTGGGAGGAAAGAGAGGGAGGGGGCGAAGGAGACTACAATTAATGGATGATATCAAAGTAGTGAAATCGTACGTGAAGACAAAGAGGTTAGCGGAAGACCGTGGAGTATTAAGATTCTCTGTTCCGATAAATGGTCTACCAATGATGACAGAATACCTATGATGATTATGAATACGAACGAGCAGTAACAGGATTATAGAGAAACTGATAGAAAAAAAATCTACACAAATTTATTCAAGCAAAAGTTTTAAATTTAGAATGGTTCAAAAGACTTTGTCCTGTTGTAATAGCTTTTTAAACTTGGAATTTCTTTAACATTTCTCTATTATCTTCAAACAAAATATTTAATTATATTAATAAACACCATTTTGACAACCACCAAAGGGAGAAAATCACGTAGAATATCGTTAAATATCTACATTTAACTTTAATCAAAACATTTTAATTTAAAGTATCTCAAAATATTTCTATTTTCGTTTAACAAAACATTTCAACGTTTCTTAAATATAATAAACACCTCCTTGATTATCGCTAAACATTGTATTTTGATTCAGAAGTCTGTAAACATTACTTCGATTATTGTCAAAGTATTTTAACTTTAAGTATCTATACACATATCGGTTATCAGAAAGAAACTGATCTAGAATATCGTCAAACAGAAAACGTTTTAAGTTACACTGTTTCTAAATATCTCATTGATTATTAAGCAGATGTTTTAACTCTAAATACGTAACACTTAACTCAAAATATCTCTAAATAAGTTCTTGATTTTCGTCAATCAAAGTTTTTTTTTTTAACTTTAAGCGTCTCTCTCTCTCTCTCTCTCTCTCTATTAACAGCAGAATGTTTTCCTTAAAATATCTCTAACATATATTGAAATATCCACAGACGAAACTTTTTAACTCAAAATAGCTCTAAACTACGTGTTCATATATCTCTGAACAAAACTTTCTAGCTTAAAATATTTCTCAATAACTTTTCAATTATCGTCATACAATTTTTGAACATGAAAATTTTCTCAATATCTGTATTATTATCATCATAAAAAATATTCTCAATATCTGTACTATTATCATTAAACAAAAATATTCTCAATATCTATACTATTATCATCAAACAAAACTTTTCTCAATATCTGTACTATTATCATCAAACAAAACTTTTCTCAATATCTGTCCTATTATCATCAAACAAAAATATTCTCAATATCTGTACTATTATCATCAAACAAAAATATTCTCAATATCTGTACTATTATCATCAAACAAAAATTTTTCTCAATATCTGTACTATTATCATCAAACAAAAATATTCTCAATATCTGTACTATTATCATCAAACAAAAAATTTCTCAATATCTGTACTATTATCACCAAACAAAAATTTTCTCAATATCTGTACTATTATCATCAAACAAAAATATTCTCTATATCTGTACTATTATCATCAAACAAAAATATTCGCAACATCTTTACTATTATCATCAAACAAAAATATTCTGAATATCTGTGTTATTATCATCAAACAAAACTTTTTTTCAATATCTGTACTATTATCATAAAACAAAATTTTTTCTCAATATCTGTACTATTATCATCAAACAAAAATTTTATACTTCAAATATCTCTAAGCGTCTGTTCAATTAGCGACAAATGATATTTTTAACGTTGAATTTCCAAAATACTTTCTCAATTATCTTGAAACTTTTTTTAAATAAAAATTAAAAATATTTTTATCACGCAAAATTATGAACTCAAAATCTCAAAACATTTTATAGGTTTGCTTCAAACAATGTTGACACTATACATTGTCAGTTTTACGTAATTGGCCATTCATGATTAGATTAATGGGATACGTAGAACAACAAATTCTCAAGAAAAAAAGAATACGTGTCCATGACGTTTCAAACCTTTTTTTTTTATGTATCCAATACGGAAATTGAATCTGTTATTGTGTTGTAACGTTTGTTATTATATTGTAGCGTTGTCTTCCAACTTGGCAATTCACGGGAGTGTGCAAGATTTATTTAGTTCTTCAACAAGAAGATAAAAAAAAAAAAAAAAAAACACCCATCGGTCTCAGGTTGCTTTATTATTTTTTGTTTCATTTTTTGTCGGTTTAAGTATACTTCACGTTATGATTGCATTATCCACGGTTGATTCGCAGCAGGGGGGTATCTGTCGCCAGTCCTTTCAATCACGTGAGGCTGGAAACAAAGACGAATCGAGGCGATCAGCACCACATGCAGCGAACAATAGGCAGCAACACAAGGTGGGAGGCGCCAAATAAATAGGATTGCAAGAGTTGCCTTTTAAAAAAATGGCATGTTAAGTTTAAGCGAAATGACTAATGTTCCAAAGTAGATTTGACTTTTTTTTTTTAATTGTGTGGATTTTAATATAGAATATAACACTATACAGAGAGTAAAGTATTGTCTTCCTGTCGAAATTACCCCCGTCCTTCCCTAAAAGGCAGATTATACCATAATACCGAAACCAAAAACAGGGACTGTTCTGCTATACAGTTAGTATTCGAAAAAAAAAAAAAGGTTTATTGTTAGAATAATGCTGGAGTCACAATACCAATTGTGACTCGTCGCTATCATGAAGCACAGTCTCTAGTTTTGTAGTACAAAACTGTCGGAATAGAAGGAGTGTTAAATGATTAAAACAAGTGAATGGTAGTGGAAGAAATTGGTGGAATGAGAAAGTGGGAGGAAACAAAAGTACCAGTGGAAACCCACGGACACGATGTTGTTCACCAGAAATTTACTGGGCCGGATATCGAACCAGGGACCTAGTGCACCAGAGGTAAGAACTCCACTATTGAGTCAAATATAATGCACCTATCGAAACGGTGATAAAGAGCGAGAAACTGTTTTCTGTAATCTATTCAGCTTTCAAATAATTTATTCCATCTCCACTCTAATATCTGTATTAAAACTGAAAGTGATAGATAACTACTAAAACATCCGATTTCAATATAAATTAAGAAAATATCACGTCATAGAAACCAAACTCATTCACGTGATGTACATACGGGACATTTCTACTAATTTTCCTGTTCAGTAATTTACACGTGTGTGTGTACTGCGAATATGTATCTCTAGCACATATTTACATGCTGACTGTGAGGTATTTCCCTTCAATTTTGCGTATTATTAGCATGCTCATTTATCAACGTATACCTGATTCTCGTATGCGTTTAACACAAACAGCTCTTAACATACATCGCAGGGGCAAAATGGATAGATCGGCAGTAATTTCACCAATGCTTACTTGCTTGATGGTTGCATATGTATGAATGTACACTCATGTTTATGTTATGTACATACAGACTCGTATGTGGTTTTTTTGGGGGGAGTCCCTAAATAATATCCCCCTCCTCCGCCATACTTCTCCCAATCATACTGCGAAGTCGTGTTCTGTTGTTGTTGTATATATGTTTCAGTTATCCTGTGTTTGCAAGCGGGGGAGGAGGGAGGGGAAGGGGATAAGAGAGGTGATTATACGATTGGCATATCAGTCACGTTAACAAATCCCAGACCGTAATTGACCAATTAAACTCTTGTTATTTTCCTATTTTGGGCTGAGGAGGAAATGAGATGAAACAGTTATGATTGAGTCCGGATAAACACACCAAAATGCTTTTGGAATTGGTCGTGTGTGCAAAATTTGTTAGTTAGTTAGTGAATTAGGCTGGCCTGTTAATATAAGAGAGAATAGGGGTGGGGCAGAAGTTTTGACATATTATGGTAAATATTTTTTTTTAAAAAAAGTAACTTGATAACAATCCGTAGTTATGAACACAGTTAGAAGATTATCTTGTTTTGCGAGTTTAACTTTTTTAAAGTACTTTTTAGTTTGTTAATCAAGAAAAATTAGCTATTTATTTGTTACCTTTTTAAAGTACCATATATGCTCATGTCGTGTTTTTCTGTATTACATAATCCACATTTACAATGTTTACAAGTAATTTTTATTTTTATTTTTAAAAGGAAGGCCAAACATAAAAAGTTCTATCCCTTTTTATTTATCATACTAGCTAAACCTGCGCTCTCTACACAGGACAATCATACAGATATGAGCACGAACTTCCTTGTCATTCCTCACAACATCTGTAGATGTCCCGTTACAGACACAAGTGAAAGACGTCTTAATAAAAATCTCGCACCGTTCTCAAGATTTAAGCCTACTTCCAGTAGGAATTTCTAATTCATGTATGATCAGCTTTTTCTTCCTTCTTGCATGCAGTAGTAATAAGCAAGTTCATTACATTCACAATTAATTATAATGTCAGTGATATATGGCATTCATTGGGCAAAATACTACAAATAATAAGGATTCATCTTAGGCTAGACAAATGGATATCCTTCGTACTTCATGATCATATTGGAGGCGCCGCGGTGGCTCAGTGGTAGAGCGTTCACCTCTGATGCTTGGGCTCCCAGGTTCGATCCCAGCCCCCGCCAAGTGAACTTTGTGGTGGACAAACGCCGTGTGCATGTATTTCCTCGGGGTTCTCCCGTTTCCTCCCACTTTCTTCATTCCACCATTTCATTCATTTCTTATCATCACCGTCTCCTTTAGCCTAACCGGCATAATTGTGGGACGTAAAACTCAAAGATTTCATTTCATTTTTTTCATTTTCATTATAATTTGGCCATGAAACGAACACCTGAGAGATATACTACCCCCATATATAATTGTGTAGTGTTGGAATGTATAACTCGTAGGATACAATGCTTCACGTTTTAAGAATTTCATCACTTCCAGTGTGCCCCTTAAAAATGTAATAAAGAAATAACGGTCATTTTTTCAAAATATTCAATTAGAATTGAACAATCTACACAAAATTTGCAATCGATCAATGAAAACGACATCTGTCTAGAGCTTATGGTTTCCGAGATATTGTCAATAGAATTGGCCACAAACATATAAACGTCCAGAAACATATAAACTTTTGTAACTACAAACTTATAAACCTAGCATTTTAATATATAGATTTACCGGCCAATAACATATAATTTCCCGCTCCATCCACAAGTTTCATTAAGACGTTGATTCACCTATATTTACGTGTTTTGGCACAGGAGGACTATAAAGGATGAGAACTAGAATTCATACTTGGTTGTGAGCCACTATAGTTATGTGCTCTTACAGCAGAAATCAATCGCTGAACTCCAACACAAAGGCAGGCTCTCTAACCACTAAGATAATGAGTAGGAACCCTAACGAAACCTTATATCAAAGTGAAATATGGTTAAGGCTTGTTAATGATACTACGTATGCTTCATATGGGTTGGCGATAAAGCTTATTAGATGCTGCACTGTCCTAAAGGTAAATGGTAACAACTGTCTGTAGTTTATACTGTGTTCTGTACTGTGTTCATGTAACTTAGTTACTAAATTATATTGGGATTGAAATGGAATAAATACTTGTAGGATTGTGTATAAGTAACGAGCTTTCGCTCTAGACTCCTGGATTTCCTCCGTCTATGGCCTCGTGCCAACGTTATTATTATTATTATTATTATTATTATTATTATTATTATTATTATTATTATTATTATTATTATTATTATTATTATTATTATTTGATTTTCTACCAGTTCTACTTTGTACTAAAACATTTCTTTCATTTTTTTCTCTATGATCGATAGTAAAAAAGTTATGATATTATAAATTTCAAAATGGCCACGATTTTGAATGAAGATGGCGGATATAACTGATAAACAGATGAAACCTAGTACTCTACGAAGCAAATGAACATGTGACGTATAAGCTTGGTACTTGGTACGATGGAAATTGCAAATGCTACACGATTCATTATACTTAGGTGTATATATATATATATATATATATATATATATATATATATATATATATATATATATATATATATATATATATATATATATATATATATATATATATATATATATATATATATATATATATATATATATATATATATATAACCCCTAAGTTCCCCCTCATGTGCTAAAACTCTAAACATTCCGGACTTTTCCTCTTGTTACATTGCAAAGTCTAAAATCTCACAACATGTTAAAATCCTGCAGTTGATGGAAGTAAATAAACATTTTCGGGGGTGGAAATAATCCCATAAAAAAAAAAAAAACATGAACTCGAATTATAGGAAATTAAAAACGTAGAACCGTCTAAAAACAGAGAAAAACTTACGAGTTTTGAGTTTCAATTACAATTTGAAGTACCTGAACTTTAAATTTTTCATTGTAAAATAGACCTATTTAAATAATATGGAAAAATTTTTTCATCTTCCTTCTAGACGCCCTAGAAACTAAAAATATTTCTTTTTGGCAATTTTTTTGTGGGTTAGTCTTGGAAAGCTACCAATATGCCCGGAAGTCCCCAATAATTATGAGGTAGAAGCCCCCATTAAAATTGGATTTTTTTTTTTAATTTTTGGTGGTTTGCTTAGATAACACTATATAAAGCCTTTATGTATACCTAATTTCAAGTTTTTATTCCACTTCCAATTACTTAGAAAGTGAGATTTTATGTTCGAAAAAAGTTCCCATTTAAATAACATGCAGGATATTTTCATCTATCCTTTTTAATTTCTGAAAATCGAAGAAAAATGTACTCAGTCTGTATTCCTGTTGTTTCTCTGCTATAAGCCTGCCAAATTTCAACTTTTCACATGAATTGCAAGTATCCGCGATTTTATGTCAGTTCAGATAGATTTACGTATTATTATGACCATTGTAGTCAATTCTTTAACATACGTGTATTAACAGATAATAGCGGTTTTAACGGTGACTAACGGTATAGCTCATAACCCATCCATGTAAGTGAATTCTTTTTCTTTCTTTTTTCAACAGGGAGTTAGAGGTATTATCTCGGCTCAATTCGTTGATGGAGTTAATCTGTTAATATCTTCATTGGAAACGGTGGCTATCCTTATCCCTTTTAAAATCCATAACATTTCCTAGCTTCTATGCAAACTGCACAGTAGCAAAGACAAGTTGGTTGCCTATAATACAAGGATAAGTAGCTTTTCTTATTGCAACTTTCTCGGCCGAGTTCCTTAATAGAAGCAATCCGTTAATATCTTCAAGAGTAACGTCGATAATCCTTATCCCGTTTAAAATCCGTAGCATTTCCTAGCTTCTATGCAACTTGCACAGTAGCAAAGAAATGTCGGTTGCCTATAATACAAGGATAAGTAGCTTTTCTTGTTGCAAATATCTCGGCCGAGTTCCTTAATAGAGGCAATCCGTTAGTGTCTTCAAAAGTCAATAAGTTAACATCATAACGGGTAACGGTGACTAATGGTGTCTATTCTTAATCCATAAACGGAATTATTTCTCGTGAACCTCTCTTCTGTGTTTTTACTAAAGTTACTTTACATTTAATATGGCCCTATTTTAGTAGAGGGAAAACTGAACAATATTTGCTCCTAATGCTTTATTGCCAGAAAATAGAAACACACCTTTGTATATTGTTTCACATAATAGCATGTGTTGAGGCACTTAACCCACTTAACCAGAAGTTACTAGGTGCCCGCTGCGTAGAAGGTGACCGGCTAATCACGGATTGAACGACGAACCACATTCTACCCTTGTTTGCCAGGAACTTCCTCCACTGGCCAAATATATATATATATAAAGGTAACCAACAAAGTTCTGTCGCTTTTTGTGGAAGTCCTTGTTCCATTGGCTCTCACACTGAGTTGAACGCAAATGGAGATAAGGCGAAGATCAGTTGTTGATGCGGGTATATCCAACATACTACCTGTTGTTGTAGTTCAATTACACCGTGAACTTTCGTAAGGATAGAGTGAACATGGGACCTGCACTATGCTGTACGAGTTCAAATTGGGGTCAAATGTCGCTGCAGCGGGCGGAAGACGTGCCAGGCCTTTGGTGAGGGTGTCCTGACTACGCGGACAATGCAGCGGTGGTTTACCGAGTTTAAGAACGGTCAGAAAACACTCAAAGAAGTACCACGTGACAGAGGACCAACACATGTGCCAAAGGAAGATCTTCAGATCAACAGTGGCCAGACATGTTAGGAATTTACACTACAATTCAGCGTGAGAAGAGAAACCATTCGGTAGCACCTCAATCAACTTAGGAAGCACTACAAGTTGGGTCGATGGGTCCCAGACACCTGGGTTTCTTTCCTGTCTCGTCTGAGGAAGAAGCCATTTTTGGATATGGTGTGGACATGTGATGAGAAGTGGATCCTGTACGAAGTTTCGCTGCGCCGTCTTCATTGGTTAGCATCCCATGAACCGGTTCCAAAACAGCCGAAACCAGCACTGCACCAGAAGAAGGTCCTTCTGTGTGTTTTGTTGGATTGCTTGCGGCATCGTGCATTGGGAGCTGCTACTAGCTGGTCAGAGCATCAATGCAACTGTGTACTGTCAACAGTTAAGCAGTGTTCAAGAAAAACTCAGAACTCTGAAGGCAGCACTTCTGAATTGCAAAGAGATCCTCCGGTTACAGGACAACGCTAAGCCCTGCGTGGTTAGGTTGACCCAGGACACCATTCTACGCCTTGGATGTGAAACACTATTGCATCCGCCTACTTCTCGGACATTGCACCGTCAGGTTGTCACCTGCTCCATTCCTTGGACAATCACGTTAGAGGACACCAATTCAAATCCTTAGTAGAGGTGCAAAATGCAATTGATACTTTCTTCGCTTCACGGCTCACCATGTTCTACCTCGATGGAATCCATGCCTTGCCTTCCAAAACGTTGGCAGAAGGTCGTCAATGCTGATGGGGACTATTTTTTATCTTCCAGGTACGTCTTGGGTGACATATCGATGGTCGAAGGTGGTGAGTGAAAAAGAGACAGAATTTTCTTGGTTATCTTATAGTAACCACTGTAAGCAAGGTATGAACTATGAGGAGAATACTCCATAATTTCCCACTTCGAGTTCGGAGAGTGAAGTTTGGGAATTGTTTTGTACGCGAAGTGCGACTTTGCGTTGTCCTGGAGGAAAACTACATCGTCAACATCCCGAATACCCTGGCGTACATCTGTCCGTTTCGGCAACTGTTCGCAGCACCGTGCGGTGGAAGAAATCTTAAGTTACACTGGGGTTGTTCCGTAAAAAGCCTACCGCATTGCATGTATATATTGATTTTATATTAAAATATATTACATCCTCGAAAAAAATAGGCGCATTTTGTTGATTTACCTTCGTAATAAACAGCTTTACACTTTCGTGTTTAGCATCAACAGGTTCCATGTTCAAATAATTAAATTATGATACATCGAAATTAAATTGTTTGGATTGCAATTAAATCGTCACAATAGTTTCAAATCTGCAAATTGCCTCTACGCAAGCGCTCTTCATTGGTGTTAGGCATGCAAGTAGCTCAGCTAGCGACAGTTAAGTATTATGAATTATAGTTCCTCAAAGACTGGAACATTTGCTTTCTATAATAAAGCTTATGTTTCTATTCGAAAAAATGAAATCTTTAAGTTTTACATCCCACGCTTATGCTGGTTAGGCTAATGGAGACGATGATGATGAGAAATGAATGAAATTGCGCAGCGAAGAAAGTGGGAGGAAACGCCAGAAAAGGGAGAAAACTTACTTGTGTTTGTCGAGCACAAAAGTTCACTTGGAAAGAGCTGGGATCAAACCAAGGACCTCATGGGCCAGAAGTGAAGGATCTACCACTGAGTCACAGTGGCCCCATGTTTATATTCGAATAATGTCAGCTTTACACATATCATGCAATTGGTATGTATAAAGCAGACATTATTCGTATACAGACATTACCAATTACAATGTTTTATTATTTCAGTAAAGCACGATAGATAAAACGTATATCTAATCTTGTAATCTAATCTACCTTCTATCTAATCTAATATAAATAAAAGTTTTTTGTGTATGTCTGCCTGTATGTTTGTGTGCGGTCTGGGGACCAGACGAGTGGACCGAGACTTACCAAATTTTGGATCAATCTGAGATCAATGGTGACACTTTCATTAGTGATGACTTTCAAACTCAGCTACCGTTGTATGCGGGCCGAGGGTCATCTGCAGGAAGGGGTTTCCGAGAGATGTAAAAATAATCCAAAATGACCGATATTAGTGTCAAATCCAATCGCTGAGATAAATGGTGATACTCCCACATGTGATACTTTGACTTCCAAGTGCAGCCGCCATTGGCTGCGGGCCAGAGGCGTTTTTCTTTCAAAATTCGAACCAGGAGATCTCAGGGGGCGTTTACCGCGATATGTAAAAGTAGTAGAAAAAGAGGTATGTATTTTTCTTTCGTTGTTCAGTTTGTTTACATAGATATTTTATCTGACAAATGCTATGAATGGGTATTTCGGCTAGTTTATAATATGTCTACATAATATTCTCCCCCAAAATTAAATTTTTATATTTTCAAATCTTGATGTTTATATATATTTGAAATTTATTTTGACATAATTAAAATTGTAATTTTTTAGAAAAGAATACTAACAATAGAGTACAGTACAGCGGCATGTTACTAATAGACTAATGTTTTCATTTCTTTTCGGAAACATATTAATGAATTTATGGCGTTTTGAAAACCTCTATTAAGGATAATTTAAAAATTAGAAAATCAACTACGAAGCGAATGTAGAAAATAAGAAAAGATGATAGAAACGGAAGGGAAACAAAGAAGAAATTAAGAAAATATTCATCAAAAGGTTGATAGTTTTTAATTTAATGATCAAATTTTCGTGTGAGTGCTATAAATGATTAATAACTGGAAATGTTCTTGAACTTGACGCAATTGTGTTAACCCTGGGATCGTACACCGGGGCATGGAATTTTCGTTTTGCTGTAGATTTGAGTTAGCAACACTCACCGCTGCCATCTTCCGTGACTTTTACTCATTATTTACTGTAGTCGCGACACATTTCGTTTTGCCTATAGAACGTTGTTGGGACACTTAGTGCTCCAGTGTACGGTTAGCGTAAGTTTTTCTTCACGTATACATATTTAATTTCCACAGTATTATGCGTATTTTTGTGTATTGTTTACAGGCTTTTAGTTACAATGGAAAAACTACAAACTGAGCAAGACATTTTAAATGAGTTACTACATTCTTCTGAGCCTGATGAACCGGAGACATTTGACGATAAGTCTGAAAGTGAAAATTAAGGAGGCCTTTTCGATGATGATGATATGCCAGACGTGTTTTCACCTTATGCCTCAGAAGATGAACATATGCCTAGTTCAAACGATCCAGAAAGGGGTGATGAAAATGCGCAAACATCGCATCTGGGAAAAGGGATTAGGCGAATCTTTCAACCGGAAGGCTGGAAGATACAGTATCTGTCCACGAAACAAAGATACGAAAACCAGCATCCGATGTGCTCAGTCTAAGCAGTTTACTTGCAAAACAAACCTCATAAATGTTTGTGCCAGTCGCAAGAAAGGTAAATAATAATAATAAAAGACCTAAAAGTTATGAGTTTCCCAAATTTGATACAAAAATGTAAGTTTTTTTTTTATTTTGATAAATTACACACTTGTAAACCCTACAGTATCGTGTAAAAGTGTTTTTGCAGAAGTTAAGAGATCTAAAGTATATGTTAAAGTAGTTTTTCAATATAGGTAAGTGTGAGTGATTAGGGCCACCGTTTGAATAGGGCTACTCTAAGAAAATTCAATCTGGTAATGCTGGACAGCTATGCAGAATGTAAAACGCCTCATGGAGGAAAAGCTTAGTGCGTGAGAAGTGTTAATGGAACAGGTGAATATGTACTGGTTGTACAGTTTTCATTGTATGAAGAATTGAAGTTACGTCCTTGAAGGTAAGTTGTTAGAATTTGACAAGTTAAAATTCAGTGTTGAGAATGTTGTGTATCATATAGCATGTATTTTTCCTAAAAATGAAACATTTCTTTATGTAAGAGTGATAGTTATGGAACAACAAATACTCACTTGTTCAAGGTCAGTCAGTGCAGGAAGTAGGGTTGCCATCCAATGATATGAAAATATGTCTAAATTGGATGAATACGAGTGAATTGGGAAAATATGTCTGATTTGGGGCGAATAGGGCCACTATAGTTGTAACATATTTTGTAGATTTTTATACAGTAAATCCTTGTAGTCATGTTGTTTTGAAGATGTCTTCCTATATTAAGACTCCTGTAAGAAAAAAAAATATATATATATTATTTTGTAACTGTCTATTTTCAGATAACCAGATATGAAAGAAAAACTTAAATCAAATGGACTGAAGAAATTGTTCAGGCTTCAATGCAGGCAGTTACAGACGGTATGAGTCAAACACAAGCAGCGAGGATGTACGGTGTTCCCAGATCGTACTTGCAGAGAAGAATTAATATGTAAGTCAAGTTTCAAACCAGTTGAAAAGAAAGAAGGACAAACGTATTTTACAAATGACCATGAGCAGGAGTTTGAACAACGATTAGTTAAAAATATCAGAATGTAGTTTTCAAAACCAATCATCAACCATGCTGTGCTATAGGCTCTGGATCTTCTACTGGAAATTCGAAAGGAAGTCAAAAAAAGGAAAGGAAAAAAAAAACAAAGAACAAAGTTGATGACAATATCTGTGCATTTGTAGTATTTCATCTTACCACCCCAATTCTTCATCCCTCGGCGATTGGATATATTGTGTGAAATGTAAAGCTTAGTTCCATGCACAATTCGTAGGGTCGTCGAAGGTGGTGCAAAGGTGGTCGTCCGTTTCTAGCAAAATTTCGAAAATTTACCGGGAAGAAATACATAATTTGCTTGTTTGTGTGCAGAATAATGGGTAAGTCTTTATTTTAGGCAAGGCAGTGACAATAAGCGATTCATCTGAACCGGTTCCCGCAGTTACAGTTACAGTTCCCAAGAACGAAAGACAGAAAATAACGTACCCTGCAGGGCTCTAACCCGCCTTCGCTCGGCAATACTATGTGTACTAGGAACGGCAACGACATTACTGAGAAAATATCTATGTGAATAAGGAACAGCAAAAAATTAGTGACAACCTGCGAATAATATTAACAGTGACAGAATATCACGCTTGCCCAAAGTAAAGAGTTACCGAATAACGTATAAGGAGAGCGAAAGTTGAGTTTATTTTCTCATATAAGCTGTTCTAATCATGGAACTATTTGGCAAGCGGAGGGAACTACTTGGCGCAAGGTTACTGCATGGTAGGATTGTGGGAATGTAATGAGCATTTGATTTGTTAACATGGCTGAAGAACACAACCCTAGATATGATGTAACATTATTAATTTGTGAAACAATATGGTGATAATCAGGAAGATCTATTAAAAGTAAGTAAAAGTCATGGCTTAATAAATCTAAAAATAAATTGTAGAAAATGCGGTAAGCAAATAACTGTAAAGAAACGTGGAGTAAATTATACTTGTCAACGTAACAGTAAGTAGCATAACCAACATGGCAGCAAGATTCTAGAACACAGGTCCCCCTTCCATTTTAGCTGTAATAAAGATAGAAAACAACGTGCCCTGCGGGGCTCTAACCCACCTTCACTCGCTTACGCTCGCTCGGAACTATTTGAATTAAATATTCAACTTTGCTACACAAAGGAAACAATTATTATGCTTTTAGCCGAAAAGTAGGCGGACGACCTACTTCGGAATAAATGCCACTACTTGTAACGTGATTATCAACTATGACTTTCTTTGTATAATTTCTGGTAACTTAATAGCATAAAATGGCCGCATGCAGAGCGCATTGAGATCGTGCTTATCTCTGAAGAACGAAGCACCAGGATACTTGCAGACCATTTTCTAAGGAAAGGACTCTCATCAGCAATAGTACTGTGTTCAAAGTGTTAAAGAAAATCCAAGAAACCGGATCTGTGGCAGAGCGAGCCAAGACTGGTAGACCACGCACGCCAATAAATTAGGCAACAACTGGGGCAGTGTTGGCATCATTAAGTTCAAGTTCCAAGAGTGGCACGCGTTGTGTACCGGTAGTCTCTGAAAGTGGTCTTAGCGCATTACGTCAGTGAATAAGTAGCACTATTGTAAGCTGCAATGTAACCAACACTTTATAGAACCGTCTGGAATTTGCTTGACGGACCGCAGAGTGGCTACAACAAAATCTCCCATTCGCGTCTGACGTATTGTTTACTGATGAGGCAACAGTTTACGTGACTGGCAAGGTTAGCAGACGGAACGTTCGGTAGTGGTCGGATAGTAATCCGCATTGCTTTGATGCATCTACAGATGTTACCTGCAAGGTGACAGAATAGTGATATATATATATATATATATATATATATATATATATATATATATATATATATATATATATATATATATATATATATATATATGTGTGTGTGTGTGTGTGTGTGTGTGTGTAGGGAACACGTGTGGTGGGTCCACTCTTTAACAGCTATGAATTATCGACTCATGTTAGAAGACATCTTGCCATCACTGCTGTTGAAGGAGGATCATTCCGAAAGTTTTTTCAACATGATGGCGCCCCATCCCATTACTATACCTGTGTCCGTGCATATTGTCGTTTTCCGCGTCGTGTAAGAGTGACAGTGGTACCAACTTAGAATAGAAAATCGAATCCTGACAATTGGAACAGAATAGAAATATGTGCACAGCCTACACGACGCGGAATTCAACAACATGCAAGAGAACGTTATGTCTTCTTTTGGTGTGACGAATTACCTACTGGAGTTTGAGCACATCTTTCAGGTTCACCCTATACCTATATATACTGTAATACTCTGTGGTACGAAGGAGCCATTTTTAGAACACCGTACCACAGAGTACCCACAGAGCACATCACAGCCAGTGGACGTACATATTAGATTCAGAACGTCCAGTTTTAGTACATTGACTTATGCGTAACATCCATTGGTGGTCCATATTACGTTCGGCAATGGATATTCACATTCTGAAATTGAGTGGACGGTCCATTGGATGTCCATATTACGTTCAGAAGTGAATATCCATTTTCTGGACTTCAGTGGATGGTCCATTGGATGTCAATATTTAATCCACGAATGAAACGTTCACGGACCTACATTATCTGGATAAAAAAGGGACGTACGGAAAACAACATTCAATTGTTAGTGACGGCGCATGCGCAAATCCTTGCACAGTGCAATCTCAGCCGGTTTGAATTAAATGGTTGATTAAGGTTGTTGAATTTAAGTAATTTATTTACGAAGACCTTTTTGTGTTGGAGTGAAACAGAAAGATAGAATAGGAACTGCGAAAAAGGTAAGATATGATGAGTGATTTGTTTATATAGATTTATTCCGGTGCACCATTTATTATACAACTGAAAGTTTTGTGTATGTGGACAAAAGTAAGTCATTATCAATTATAAAGTAATTTTTAATTAAGAAGGAACAATTCAGGACGTGGATAACTTCGCTATTGTGTCGACATGCCATTTCAAATCTTATATTCGGGTGTATTATAATAGGCTGGGGTAACGTAGATGGGTACATGGGAATTGGTAATATATATATATATATATATATATATATATATATATATATATATATATATATATATATCAGTGAATTCGGATGGTGAAGGGTGTAATAACACCCTCATATAAGATACTAGTGAGGTTCGTTCCTTCTGTACCAAAGCTCAGGACTCCATTCGACATTACTCGAGAAGACGGTTCAACCAAATTTTGACAGATTTCTTACATTCTCAGGTTACATTAGAGTTTTGTATTTCTTTTAGCCCAGCATGCACAAAATGAGGAGCTCCATTACTACTTGCAGATTGACTTCAGGAGAGCTCGGCATGGGTTACTACTGTATCGCCGGACCAATTTTAGAAAATTTACCAGATAAATTGGAGGGTTTCTTTTGGTTCGTGAGTAAAAGTAAGTTGAGGGTGATAGTTACCAAAATACTTGTCGTTAGTTATTTTTGATATTGTAAACTACACTATATATATTGGGGGCGGAAGGGACTGTTTGGCGGTATATTTGTTATGATTTTTGGGAAAGGCAATGCGTAAATGGCCAGATTGTGTCATATCGTGATTGAGCTTTATGAAGTTATACAAAAATGAGTGTCAGTTGTCGAAATTGTGTGAAAGGCATGGTCTACTAAACAGGCAAAAAGTTTATTGTGACTAGTGTAAACAAATTGAAGCTACAGAAAAGAAGAGGAACATTCAACCAAACCTAATCGAGTATAATCTAATTTAGTACATTTTGGTACTTTTTTGGACTGCATGTAGTACCTCCCCCAAAGCTGTGCAACACATAAGGCGTGCATTTTATGAAATGAACTGTTAGATGAATTTTTTTCCACCATCCTCGTTTATGCGTATACTCATCGCCGCTAACGCGCCTGCTCCCTACGGACGCTGTTTCTGCTCTCCTGTTTTGACTCGGTTAGATGGCATTCGTGCTTTTTACTGGCCACGTAGCACAAATTAGTCAGTGTTTTATGGACTAGCTTTTATGCCATACGTTCACATCATATTTCGAACATTAATCATTATCAAGTGAACCAGGGCCAATATCTAGTATTTTGGGTGAGAAACTAAATAATATTCCTTTTCTTATTTTCGTATTCTGGCAATACAGCAGTAATACCATAAGTATAAATACATTGCGGATGTGAGCTCCTCCGTGGCAAAGCAGTTGGCGTGCGAGACCCGAGTTCGATTACCGGCGAGAGCTCAGGTGGTTCGGATTCCACGTTAATCATTAAGTTTACGTCTTATATAGCCTTACTGATGAACGGGACGTTAAACTCAACAGCAACGACATTGCGGATACCGGTTCTGAAAGACTGGCCTGAGCCTAATAAAAAAAAATACGTGTGTGTGGCATAAAGCCTACAGTGCATGATGATGTACCAACTTGTGCTAGGTGACCAATAAAAAGCACGAATGCTATATTCCCTAGGTTAGGCCTAGTTTGTTTCCGAGTATAATGAGAGTTCTTGGACATTTCACACTTCTAGTTATCGCTTAAAAGCTCTTCTCGCATCATTTCTCGCCTGCTCAGAGGAATGGGGTGAACATGTATTCGCCAAGCGGTGCTTAGTCTCTACCGAAGTTGCATACAGCACAAGCCAGTAATGTGTATCGTTAGATTTAAATAAGGAGAAGAAAAGTAAAAAAGAAATAATTTAAAGATGAACCCTCCCTCTGGCCCCAATCGACAATAGCACAAGTTCCTTGAGTTCACCTCTTTTCCTTTTACCTTTCTTCTCTTCACCTGCTTCCCCTTCCCCCTTCTAATCACTTATGCTCCGTCGTTTCGTAAATGAATGAAAATAATATTTTTGAGTTTTACGTCCCACGCATATACCTTTTACACTAAATGAGACGGTGCTGATGATGAGAAATGAATTAAATGGTGGAATGAAGAAAGTGGGAGGAAATGGGAGAACCCCGAGGAAACCCACGCACATGGTGTTTGTCCACCCCAAAGTTCACTTGGCGGGAACAGGGTTTGAATCCGGGGCCATATGCACCAGAGGTGAACGCTCTACCACTGAGCCATCGTTTCGTAAAGTGGGAATTCTTCAAGTCAACTGAAGGCATTATTTTATAATGAAGATACGCTTTCAGAATACGATACACTAAAAACTTTTAGATGGAGTGTTTATCTACTTAAACATATCTGCAGATATTGTAATATAAGTACTGAAAATACTGCACAATAAAAACTGAAGATGCTGGATCATAGACACTCAGATGAAAGTAGTCGCCAAAATGTGTATTACTATGTACTTGTTTTTTATTTTATTTTAATTTTTTATTTATTTATTTTTTCCCCTGAGTTATTTTTTCTCTGTTCTGCCTGAAACGCTCCCGCATTTCAATACTTCAGTGTGTAACTTATCGTTACAATGATTAGAGAGAGAGAGAGAAAAAACTCTTTTCGTACCCTCTCCCTTTTCCGTATAGATTTTTTTATCGTGTATTTAAGTATCAGCGCTTTGCCAAGAAACAGAAATGTCAGTTAATAAATAGACGTAAAAGGTCTATAGCATCAATTTTTTTGGGAATCATAATAGTAAAGTTTATTATTTACAGTATCCTTTATATTTATTAAGTTGAAATAATTACTAGCAAGTGCTAGCAGTGATATTTTTTTCTTCGTCACATCTGCCACAGGTGGATAGAAGAAATGTCATTGGTTAAAGATTTTAGCTCTCAGATTTCTAGAAGCTGGGAGTAGGAGATGTAGAAGCGTCTTTTCTTCGAATATCGGGGTTGGATTAACACGTACAATGTAACTATAGAAATTTTCAGTTTTAAAGATTCGGCGTAAAAAGTATATCGACCTGATGAGGTTGAGTGGAAATTAGTCGCAATTCGGCGTGTAAGTGAAGACGAATAGCGTAATGACATCTATGCGTATTGATATCTTGCGAAACTTCATAAATACGTCCATATATTATTTAGTAACCTTATTATATTATATATTTACAATATTTCCAATAACGAGGAAAATTTAGTAAGGAAAAAGTAATACAGGTTAACACGTCCTATGGTTTTTTTCATTATTTCGGTATTTTCCAGTATTTTTTGTTGTACTTTATTTTCATTCGAATTAAGTACTTTCTTCCTACTTTGTTTTCCTGTGAGAGGAAATTTTCATCTTGTATACTTCATGGCGTTTGTCATGGTTCCTTCGGGTCAGAGCGGTGTGATGTGGAGGGACATGTGTGTGAGCTCACAGTAAGAAAGTTTAACGTTATTTTCCATCACCGATGGACTTGTACTAATAACTATCCGATTTAATTTTAAGCTTTCCTCCGGACATGTAATTTATTCCTATTTACTTAGTTCACCTTTTGATTAGAGTAATTTCTATTATTTAAATTTTCTTAAACTGGATTTTTTCTTAATTTTCCTTTTTATTATTTTTGCTTTTTAACCAACTTTTGGTGGTAACGAAGTTTGTTTGTTATATAGAATTTGTTTGTAAATTCCAATTCTGAAGGTCGTCTAGCGGAGACGAAATAACTAAGACGCAGTTACTAAGAGGGAAGTTTCTAACGGTGGTCCTCCTTCGTCTCTCTACTTGGTCACAGACTTATAGCTGGTTTGAGGATAGTATAATCGGTCTGTATTGAGAGGACCATACGTTTTTGGGGTCTATGGCTAATTGTTTCGGTTTAAGTCAACAAATGGTTGTAAGTTTTGTAAGTCAATAGCACACCATCTCCAGAATTAAATGGCATTTGCAGTACTGTCCTAGTAGAAATGCAGTGTTAGGTTCATACGTGTAGCATGTTACCAGAGACACGAGTCTGAAATATAAAAAAATGTCAAAAATATTGCATAATCAATTTGGTTTTAGTCTTAATATTTGAAGATTTGGTTTTAGTCTTAATATTTAAAGGCTAAATTGTAAGCTATAATGGATGTAGATAAAATTGTAATTGATTTCATAATTTCTTCTAAGACAGTTAATGAATTTTTTATCCAGGATAACACGGAAATAAAATTTACTTGAAAGAAAAGGGTCGGGTTGAAAATGGGCTGTAGTGTAATAATTTGACGTGCAATGACTCAAATATGTTTATCTCCTTTTTTAAAAAAAAATAGTACAATTTTTATGTTGCACATTTAATGTGCGATAAATATATTTTCGTAGTAAATGGGCTCAATGTTAGATCGATAACATTTTTGAAGTCGATTACAAATATCTACATTGTAACATTTTTCCTTTCAATTACACATAATATATCATGTCTTGCTCTAAATTAAAGTTAGAGGCAGCGCAGTAATTTAGATTTTTTTTGGGGGGGGGAGCATTAATATTTGAGCCCCCTCCAAAAGATTGTTTTGGATTCCCCACAAAATTCGAAAATAGATCTTGTCTTTCCATCTTTCTCTTACTCTTTGTGGGCCCTCCAGCTCTCTGCAGGGCCCATTCCGTACATGACAAATTAACTAAAGGGACAATATTTACAAATGTCAAAGCCATGGGGCACTTAATAATATAGACATTTTTTACTGAAGTGGGTCCATGACACATTTTTGTTTTATCTACCTGATGTGTGCTGTTTTGTGTATGTAATGTAGTGAACCTGTTTGATGCTTCATTTATAATTACATGTATTACAGTATATGGAATAAAAAATTGTCTTAAAGTAGGCCCCCTCGAACGGCGGGAAGCTTCCCTGGAGGGGCAGTTGCCCTCCCTGCCCCCACAAGTTACCTCCCTGGTTAGAGGCAAACAGGCATGATTACGTTAATTGCTGCAAAATTCTTTAGTTGCTGTTTTTACATTTTCTGGTTATAACTAGTTTAGATCTCATAGATCAGCAGATGTTAGAATGTCAAAATAATACACACAGACTCAAGTATAACACATTCTTCTTTCCACAGAATCCGTAGAAAAAGCTTGCGGGACAGTTACAGAGAAAAAGTGGACAGTTACAGAGAAATCATTCGCTTGTCCGTATTATACACTAGAAACGAAAAAAAAGGAGATTTTTTGGAAAAAAGAAATCGAAATTTTTGCGCCCTTCTGGCCCGGGCCTGGGTACAGTCATGGTTCAAACGTCATTTTCTTTAGTATAACGAGCTCTTTCTAACAGTAACAGTACATGTCCGTATCGTACACATCAACCGGAACAATCGAGACAATCGGAAATTTTTCAGAAAAACTCAACGCTTCGGACCCCTCCGAAAAACACTTGAGCCCCTCGTACCCGACCCTGGTTTCACATAGGGATCTCAAAAAGAATGAGAAATACCTAATGGTGCACACAATCAGTATGCAAAGTTTCAATCTGATATCTTGAAAATTAAAGGCGTGAAAAATTTCTGAAATTTGTTTTATGAAAAATTTCACGCCCCTCCGCCCCCACTTGGCGTCGCCAAGTTCACCATCCGGTTTCAAAACGCATCTGGGGTGTTCTTTGGTCCATCCTAGACTTGAACAATAAAAAAAACGGCTTAAATATTTGTTATAGAACCTAAATAAGCGATCAAATACGATACTACGCCGGGGTAACAGAAGTTACTATAAAGCCTAAAACGGTTAAGCTTTGGAAACAGAACGCCACTGTTGAGCTTCGCACTGCCGCCACCTGTATATATATTATTTCGGAAAGGTGGGGATATATTCGTACTTACAGTATATATTTTTTTCCGATATTTTAGAAAATCGGAAAACCTTTAACATTCTTCGATCTTACAATGGAATAAGAAAGCCTGTTTCTTAGATGGAACGACTTTTGGGAGTTAAACTTGAAATTTGAGATTCATTGTATTGTGCTTGAACAGAATAAAGTATGAAAAGGAAATACATTTTTTGGCCCAAGGCTGCAAGAAGAAAAGTAGATTTTCAGAAACTTGAAACTAATAATACATTTTGTAATTTGTATTGATTAATTTATTTTTAGTTTAACGTCCGTTTCAGCAGCGAGGCTATATGAGACGTGGACCTACTGATTAACGTGGAATCCAAACCACGTGGGCTCCCGCCGGGAATCGAACCCGGGTTTCCCACGCCAAAGGCGCGTATGCTAACCGCTTAGCCACGGAGGAGCTCATTTTTGTAATTTGTAGTTCAATTTGGAATTTGTAATTGTAACTTTGTATACCTTTGAGTCCCGTTTGTATAGTTTAAAGCCAAAAGGTCCCAAGTTGAATCCGTCATGTAATTTTTACTCTTTAAAGTTAAACATAAAGAACCTTACTTAACATCAACCTCATAATCTGATTTTAATTTTGATCGTTGTGATGTTGATTATACCTAGAATTAATTTTCCCATTTTCTTAATTTCAGAAAATAGAAAAATGGAGCGCACGAAGAAAGAATCTCATGATATATCAGTGAGAAGGTTAAAATTCACTTGCTAACAATATTATGCGCTTATAATACATTTCATAATCAAGAATAAAACATGTATACGAAACTTTTAATATCATTGAGATGCGAAAGAAAATCGTATTACAATCTTATTCAATATATTAAAAAGACAAATATTGTGGAGCAGTATATGTATTTAGAGGTAATCCAATAAAGTATATTGTTATGTTATTCGTTTCTTTCTATGTTACGCCTTTCTTATTATTTAATGTATATAAGTTCAATAATTTGTAACGTTCTCGGCCATTAATGGATGGCATGTTTTGATTGAAGTTAATGTTTCTCCTATGAGTATGATAATATGAAAAAAAGGGGGATAGTGTTAAAGTTTTGGTCATCATTTGTTTCAATATGAGAAGTGAAGCGTAGCTGTCTTGTCTGTTCTCAATACTAAGGAAAAGGGAGAACTGATATTTCCAAATGAATTTGAAACTTTAGAGTGAATCGAGAGAGGTTTCGGTTTGTGATATCTTTCTATGCATCTACAAAGAGTGGAAGCAGGTTTGAAGCTTTTTTAATCAACAAATTGTATTAACTGAAGCGTATGGGCAGAATACTTTACTTTGTTAATTATATTTTGAGTTCTCATTTTCGGGAGATAAGGATGCATTATTGTAAGGAAGGATTAATTCATGTAAAATTGGAACTAGATTTGCTATTGATACCGAATCTTCAAATAGTTTGACCTTTCAGTAGATAAAAATCGAAAACAAATTATTTTCGTGGAACACAGAACAAGAATTTTGACTGGAAAGGTACGAAATATTAAACGTATTAAAAATATTTCTCATTGTTTTTTTGTTTGCTCATAAAACTTTATAGTATAAATGTTGACGTGTGTATTTGTTGACTGATAGTAAAAATTGATGGAAGATGGCTTATTTAAATGTCACTTTGATATCGTAAAATTTAACCTATGTTAAAAATAGATTGATTCCAGATAGTATGGCTTCTGTATCGGACTTTAAGTGAATAATCCTTCTGTGGCAGTCCTTTAGAACATTCAGTGAAAGGCCATAATTGGTCCGTGTAGGAACCAAAAATAGTCACAATTTGTACGTTCAGGTTCCCATGATATCCACATATGGACATCCTCTACATCAGTTTGAAGTCCATAATAGGTCCATTTTAGCTCCCAATGGACGTCCAGGAGATGCATGGCAACTGTCCCAAAGTAACATCTTGTGTATATCGAGTGGACGTCGTATGGACCAAAAGAACACGTCCTCTGAACGTCCATTGGGCGTCTGTACGTCCATAATTAGTTCGTTTTGGTACCAGAAATGGACATAATATGTACGTTCTGGACGTCCAGTAGATGCACGGCAACTGTGCCACCTGTACTCTCCCGTGTACATCCACTAGACGTTGTATGGACCAAGACCACACGTCCACTGGACATCCCGTAAATCCTTGCCCGGACGTTAAATGGATGTACATTGGACGTCGGTGTGCTGTGTGGGTATATATATATATATATATATATATATATATATATATATATATATATATATATATATATATATATATATATATATATATATATATATATATATATGGGAGACCGGGGTATTCACGAACAAGCTTTGATTATAAATAACTCTTCTGTTTTTCGAGATAAAATTAAAATTTCTTCTGTACCTAGGTAGAAATCTTGGAGTGTTTGCTGTTCATTAAAGTGCAGAGGAAAGTTAAAAGTAACATTTTTCAACAAATTAGTGAGACGTTTTAAAAATGTACCTATGTTCGGTATGCTCCAATGATCGAGATAATCCCGAACATAATGTTTACTTTAAACTCACCTTTACGAAAGAAGCGAAATGCATTAAAATACATTAAAATTATACTGTAATTTAGTAAATCTTTTATAAGAATTATAATTACAAACATAACTCAAGTTAATGAGAAACATGACCAGACCTCATCAGCTTTGAAACTATTACAAATGAAAGCTAATAGGTAATAGGCTAAACAAATTGTACTCCTATGAAACAAACTCAGAAACAACGGTGTATTAAATAAAATATTCATTAAAATGAAAACCTTATTTGGAATTGTAGAAATCACAGATATATGCATTAAGTCTTGCTCCCATGGCAGTGTTCTTGATTAGTACAATGTTCAAATGTGGTTAATAGGCTGAACAAAATTGGCTAACTGCTAATGGACGCTACTAGGCTAATAAATTTGTAAAACACTTTGTGAATAACACACAGAAAAAAATGCAACCTTTGATGAAGAATCAGATATCTAAAATAGGGTTACAGATTATAGAATAATGAAGTAGGCTACTAACGGCGTAAAATAATAAATATAGAAAACTATTTTAATTAATAAATCTAATAACGCTTACTACGAAGACGATCTATTTCCAAAACCAAATTCATTAACTTATTACTTATTTTTCAATTTAAAAAAAATATTTAAAATTTTTTGATAACTTATTTCACACCATGGGGCAATCCCGAACACTCCGGAGTAATGACAAACATTCTGTCTGGCATTTGCCCATGAGACACCATTTTATTGTTAAAGTTGAAACTAACTCTTGACTGCATATAGATTAGTAAGATTACAAAGAACTAATGCTCAAATATAGGGGAATATATAGCAACATCTGTAACAATATAGATAAGATAAGAGCCAACTTACTTGGCCCACATCGTTGAATCAATGTTATAAGTGAATCAACGAAAACAACAAAACATCTTCCTGGCAATCCACTCAACTGACTGTTACCAAATTTATGCTACACTTTTTCAGGTCTCTCTGCTAGCATGTAGCAAAATCGTCTGTTTTCTAATAAGCTTCCTTGGGCATAAACTTTGGTGCTCGGCATTACCCCAGTGTTCGCGAATACCCCAGTTTCCCCTATATATACATATACATACATGCATATATATATATATATATATATATATATATATATATATATATATATATATATATATCCAAGATTTTCTCAGGGGGGTGCAATAGTACCAAAATAACGAATCACACTGAAACTTTTCAAAGTGACATGTGACAATATTCTTTATCGCTGACATCACTGATGCATAGACCGGAGGAAAGTATTTTAAAGAGGGTCGCAAATGTTATGCAGGAAATAATGTTCTTCTGTCCTCCTGGCTTCTGTTTTCTTTTTTTTTTCCGACTTGACAAATTTTATATTCTTTTGCTTGGTGAATCCTTTTCAAACTTTAGAAAATCGAGTTAAACTATTGGTTTTGCAATGCTCTGCTTTCTTTTAAGCTCCAAACGGAAACATGATAGCAGAAAGTTACGGAATGTGTTGCTATTTTCATTGCTAGCTTCTCATTTTAGATAGTGTACATTTACAACGATTCAGTATCTACCTGACTTCTTTTACGTATGACGCATAGGAGTAATCAAACATGTCCTGGACTTCTGCTACGCTAAAATCAGCATTTCAATCGCTATAATACAATAAAACCATTGTAGTCTTAACATAATCCGTGAAAAAGATTAAAAAAAGAAAAAACTTCTTGAGACAAAGAAGAAAGGTTAGCTCATGCTTCTAACAAGTGTAATATATGTGCATAATCATCATTAGAATTATATTTACACAAGAATAAAGTCAAATATTGTCCTTATCAGAAGCATACGCTATAACTTTTGGTGGAAAATTGTTCATCAGACACGAAAATGGAACGTTATGAGAGTAGATAAAAGCAGGTTAAAAAATAACGTAATCAAACACCCACTTTCAAAGTTAAATGTTTCTGTTTTAACCTTCTACTTTTTCAAAACAAATATATCTACTAATAACAATGCTTAAATGCGTCTGTGTGCGTGCATGTAATATTTTATACATGGAAGACCAAGTTATACATATGTACGTATGCACAGTGCAGTGTTTACGTGAGGCACGACAAGGGGATTGCTTTAACAGCTTACAGTGTGATAAGAATCGCAAAAAAAAAAAAAAAAAAAAAGTATCAGGAATTCTTTTCTTGTAACGTTATTCACGGTTGCAAAGCATGAGCAAGCGTGCTTGACCAATGCAATACATTTTGCAGTCTCGTCTGTTTTATTGCGTTTGTTGTCGTAAGAGGATGCCGAGATCTCAGTGCACCTCATCCTCACGTCACTGCATGACTCCTTAATATACATATTAAAAATTTTCCCCTTTACGTAACTTCAACCTCAACAGTTCCGTGGTGTACAGGGTTACTCAAAATGATTGTCGAGATATCAGCAGCCTTCTTGCCCAACGCATCTAACAAAGGAATACCTCTATTTGTGTAATAATTATTTACTGGAGTTAAGCGAACCTTAGCTACCGTAGATCCTTTGTAAATGCATATACAGGCCTCACATTTACAGAGAAAAGCGAAATTAATACTACAATAGATAACTGTTTTGTCAAAGTAGTCTCCAAGTGAACCCGCACACTTCACATCGTTTCCAAAACGATCTATGACGAAAGAAGACTGTAATCTGCGATGCTCGTTTATCAGGGAAGGTCTCCCTCCCTCAGGAAATGATCGAGATACCGGGAGACGTGACGGTCGGTATGAATACATCAGGAGAATATGGTGGATTAGGAAGAGTTTGCGTTGAAGTTTTGACAAACATGTGGACGTGCATTGTTTGCAACATTAGAACGTCATGTTTGTTTACTATTGTAGACTATTTGTGGACAAGTTTGTTGAGCATTTCATGAAATTCAGCACTGTTAGTCAGGGATTTGTTTGAACAGAGAAAGCTATAATTGTTCACCAGACCATCATACCATCATCAAAACCACCGCCTTCTGTGGGTGGATGGGTGCACTATACTAAACGCAATGTTAACTTGAGAGCCGAATCACAAGCGCATTAGTACTTGTTGGCGCGCGAACCTTTTCGCAGGTAAGCCTTTGTATGTGTGTGTGTGTTTTGGTTGGATTCTCATTCGCCAGGGTTTCAACTGGCGCTGCTCTGGATCTCAGCCGATATACGCGGAGCGGTGATTTCTCGTTCTTTTCCTGCCGCTACGAAAAATGTTTCTTGGTTTATTTGTTTTTAATAATTCATGAAGACACAACAAAAATAATAAATGTATTGGAAATTCGCGCGTGATGTATTTGCAATCCTCACAATTAAAACTCGAGAGCATGAAAACTATTTTGGTTATTCATTTCAATTGATTAAGGTAAGAAAGGATAAGAAATGAAGTTACTCTCATATATTTACCTGGAAAAGGTCAATCATAAACAGAAACACACAAGCAGCTACCACATAATAAATTAAAAATACGATTTTTTTTTCTCAAAGCACAGCAACTCTACGTTAGCAATGAGTGAACCAGCTGCGAACCGGCAACAATCATATCAACAATTTCTTCAACAGTTTTGTCTGCATATTTTTCTCTTAGTCGAGGAGAGAACACATTGTTGACAAATTACTTTGTTTGACTTTAAAGAGGCTTCCCTTCCTCGTGTTTGCGATAACACTGTGAAGATAATTCGGATTCATTCATGATTTCAATTTCGCGCTTAACACTCTCCATGGTTTCAGTTTCACTACACCCACCTACCCACACTAACGCACGCGCGAAGACGATATTTGGCAGAGCAATGTTACTCTCTGCACAAAAATTGCAGAAGTTACATGAGAGTCCCGTTCTTTCTTTTGTTTCATTTATCAGCAGGCATGCAACTCTATTTAATTTATATATCATATAAAAATATTAAGCCATTTCCTATCCATTGTGGACGATTTCTAACATTGATCAATTAACTAATTTTACTGGTCTTCTGTTTTTGATATAAGATTTTTCAAGTTTATAATCTTGCAACACTTGCAGAAGACTCGCATCTTAGCTACCGGCTTTTCACTCTTTTCTTTCCTTCTCTCTTTCCGATTCTGAGTCGTGACGTCATTTTCATAACCCGTTACTAATAAATCTAGTACCTTTTATTTTAAATATTGTTTCTGTATTAACATTTTTATATTTGAACTCAATTAGCTCTTTGAATTGATCTCCTAAGTAATGTTTTACGTGTGTAACGTGAAGAACTATGTAACATGCGCGGAGACGCCCGAATTGAAGTTGCGTATCTCGGCTATCAGGATAAGGTCGCGGCGAGTATAGATGCTGGTGAATGATGTTGCACTAGATACTTTACTGAAAGTCTAAAATTTATCTTAAATTTACAAAATTCCAAAAGGGTTAAAGAAAGGACTTACTGTCGTGCACGAGAGAGTAGCGAAGGGTGGAAATGTGTGGCAGAAGAACGCGTGAATCATGTAGTTCGTCAAAGGGGGGGGGGGGGTAGAATATGGCTTCTGAACTATCAGATCTTGGAATTTCTGGGAACTTAACAGCCGTCTGCAGAAATCGAATTACACGACGTAGTTCACACTTGGCACGCGCTTCTGTACAACTTTATACGTTTTCACTCTCACTACTCAACAATGATTGAATGGTAGTCTACCTTTTTATATAGGAGATGAGCCACCTCCAATTGATAGATTTAGCTTCTCAGCGTTTCGCGACCTGACGTGATTCTCCACTGGTAGTTAACGGACGAGCGAGAAAGAACCTCCCTCGTATATACATACAAATTATATGTAACCCCACTAACGAAACAAGTGAAAATTTTCAGTAAGGAAGTCAGCTGGGACATATATTTAAAATCACCATCTCAGTATTCAGTTGTAGAACCTAGGAAAAATCTAGAAAATGAAATGAGCCCATCTGCCGCAAAGAAATCCAGGATATTGCGATTGCGAAAGAAAGATTTTGATCTTTCATCTTTTTTGTCGGGGGGGGGGGGGGTTGGTGAATATTTCTGCAGGCATTGTATGGCAAAGTGGTGTAACTCATTAAAAAAAAGCAATAAGATTAAGTCATTTCCGTGAACTTGAAACCATAACCTGTTGGATGGCAAAGTTGCGTATCTCAGGGTAAAAGAACCAGGCCACAGGCCAAAAGATGGCAGCACAAAGAACCGATTTTCTTTATTTTTTCTATATCTATTCTAATAAAAGTCTCAATATCTCACAATGTCTCGAAACTGAGTTACGCCAGTTTGCCATTCAACGCCTCAATTATATTTTGAAAAGTCTTACAAAAATAAAGTATGACAGGAAATAATAAAATAAAAAGTTGTTGTTTCTTTTTTTTCTAGTTAGAAAATTAAAAAAAAAGAAAAACAAGGTTTATCGTCATTTAGTAATCGCGGTTGCAGTTAATTCTTAGAAAATCATTTCCTTGTCATAGTTTATTGTTGTTTTTACCTGAATTCGGAAGCAGACACTGGTACCAAGCTGTACCTTTTTCTCTTCACATTTTTTTTTTAAAAAAGCACAGTGCTGGAATGTGTATGTAATGGATGCTAAGAAAATTTTCCGCAACAATTATGCAATTTTTTGAAAGAACAAAATAATAAAGCATGAGTTGAAGAAAAAAAGCAAAAGATAATAGATCATTAGATCTTCTTGTTCATTTTTTTTTAAAAGTAAGTTATTATTTTACTAGGCTCAGTTAAACTCACTTAATTATTCTTTATATTTGTGTGTGTTTTATTTTTCTCTTCTCCGAAAACAACCGACCTATTTTCTTTCTTTCTTTTTTTCGAAAGGATCAATTTATCTTAAATTATCTTGTACAACGTAATCTCTTTTATCTATTTTATTACGAGTACTTAATGTTTTTTTTTTTTAAATACGAAAATATACATTGGAAAAGGAAGAAAGGAAAAATCGAAAAAGAAGCAATTATCAAAAATGTGTTGTGTTTTCTAAGTAGAGTAGCTAAAGTCAGATGAAAATTATTTTCCCTGAATTATTAAAATGTATTATCGTGTAAGCGTAAGGGAACTGAGTAGTTGCGGCATACTGGCTTTTGATAACATTAACTTATATAGAACAAGATGTCAGGATAATATTACACAGTAAAAAAAAAAAATGGCTTTGTGTTAACAGTTTGTATTAAATTTTGTTACTCCAATTTCATCGTACGTTGGAGTAAAATGTTAAAATAGTAGTGGTTAAATCAACCACCTGACATGATGAGGAGTCATTTTAGTAACATATATATTTGATTTTGTTTTATATACAATTCTTTCTTTCTTGCTAAACGGACTTGATTTCTATATGGAATAAAACACACAGTATGTCGAAAAAATAAGGGAACTTTTTTAATTAAACAAAACGAATTAGGTATTTTACCAACTGGAGTTCATTTTATTTAAAATATGTCCTTTCCGCATGAATACACCGCTGGGTATGTTCAACCAATGCAAGCATAGCGTTTTTAATGTCCTGTTTCGGAATCGCCTCAATTACCCTCGTCACAGAAGACTGGACGTGTATAACATTGTCATAAAATTATCATTTGATGGTCAATTTTAATTTTGGGAATAGGAAATAGTCACACGGCGATAAATCAGCCGAATACGAAGAATGTGGAAGCACAGAGATTTGTTTTTTTAGCCATAAAGTCACGAACTACGACATTCTGTGACGTAGTGCATTGTCGTGCAATAAAGACCAACTGCCAATCGCTCGATACCCAGGTCTTGCACGAACGATTCGCTTCCACAAACGCTCCATCATAACACCCAAATAATATTCACCATTAACAGTTTGACTCTGTGGAACGTTCCTGAAGTATAATACTTTTGGAATCGCAAAAACAAATGAACATTGTCTTCTCACGTGACTTTTGAAAACGTATTTTTTTTCGCTTTCGAAGAACCTGAAGACTTCCACGTAGCACATTGGTCTTTTGTTTGTGGGTCATACTTGAAGCACCAAGTCTCATTACCAGTTACAATCGATGCCAGGAATGTTCTGTTCCGTCTGACTGCTTTAATCAGATCCTTGCAATTTTCAACGCGAGCAAGGTTTTGTTCTTCAGTTAAGGTGTGCGGAACAAATTAAGCAGAGACTTTCTGTTTCTTTAAAACCTTTTGTCAAAATTTCGAGAATCATGTCTTTCGTCGTATTTAAATCTTCCACCATCAATCTTACAGTCGAATTTGCATTGTGGGCGATCATTTCACGCAGTTATTCCGCCAATTCATCGCGATTTTTGTTTTTCGGTCTGCTTGGCTTTGGGTCATCTTCCAACGACTCACGACCGCCCCGACATTGCGTATACCACTCGTACACACGTGTACGAGATAAGCACTCATCATACACTTGTTTTATCATTTCCAATGTTTGTGTAAATGTTTTACCTAGCTTAAAACAAAAGTTAATATTGGCTCTTTGCTCCATCGTGTTTTTCTGGCAAGGTGACACCAGATACACTCACTTTTCCTGCTATAACTTCACACTCAGTTAATCGGTTCCCATGATTGTGGTCTTGTTTTGTTGAGCAGATATCCAGCTTTCCGATTATATGAGTATGTTGCTTCAATAGATCGAGCTAGTGGTTATCTTTAAAGAAAAAAAATCCGTTACTTACCTGACATACTATAATGTCAGATGTGATCTGATGAATAAATTATTTGTAAGCGGCTACGCGGAATGAAATATAATTTGCGACGAACAAGAACATAGTGCACATAGGAACAAAAGATGAGAGCACTTTTTTCTCATGAAAATTCACACACTCAGAAAGATTACAGAAATTATATTACCTTGTTCGTTACTTAGCACAAATGTCAAATATATCGCATAAAGCTTTGCTTACAGCAAACATTTAAATAAATAAGAAAGTAGGGAATGAAACGGAAAAAACACCAAAAATATGTTATTTACCAGAAAGTTTACTGGCCACGAAGCGAACCATGGTTCCATCACATCTTTTATAATTGGGTCATAATATCCTCTGGCACACTTTTCAATAAAATCATAATCTATATTTCACAATAGCCTAAATACCTATTCTTCGCATGAGTAGGATAAAATATCTATGTAAACAAAATGAACAACGAAAGAAAAAACATCGGTCATTTTCTACTACTTTTATATATCCCGGTAAACCCTTGGTTCGAATTTAAAAAAAAAAAAGAAACGCTTCTGGCCCCCAACCGATGGGGGCTGTATTTGCAAGTCAACGCCTGTTGAGGTATCACCATTCACCTCAGCGACCGCGAAAACTATGGATTTGATACTAATATCGGTCATTTTGGATTACGTATTTTTACGTATCGGTACCCTGCAGGTAATGTCCGGCCCACATACAGTGGTAGCTGAGTTTGAAAATCATCGCTAGTGGAAGTGACACCATTGATCTCAGCGACCGCGAAATCTTTAGATTTAACACTAATATCAATCATTTTCTACTACTTTTACATTTCCTGGTAATATCTCCCTGAGACCCCCTGGTTCGAATTTAAAAAAAGAAACGCTTCGTCTTGGTCTGGGGCCTGGACCAAGATTCCCGTGACCAAAATTTGGTAACACTCGGTCCACTCGTCTGATCCCCAGGCCGCACACAGACACACAAACAAACTCTTTATTTTATTTAGATTAGATAACATATATTCTACTTTTTTGGGTTATCCAAATTCATTAATATAAAATTAAAACAAAATTTTTTAAAAAATATCATTGGCTTAACGGAGATTGCGTGTAAACACAGTATGTTTTATACAATATAATTTCACGTGTCAGTGGCGGATGATTAGGGGGGAAGGAGTGGGAGATTAAAAATGAAGAAAAATATGAACTTAAGAAGAGTCAAGAGACGAAAGAGCAGAAAATTCTAGGCTTTTTGTCTTCAGTTCTGGAATTATCCACCCAAAAATAAATGTAAGCATTTATACAAAGAAAAATAGGAAAGTAAAACATATATATAAACATTTATATACCGCTTGGATAATAATGATTCATTTTTTTGTTTTTTGGTGGTAAAAGCAGAGTCATCAATCTTCATTGTCTGAAGAAAATTTTCTCAGCTGAGACAACTTTCAGACTGGTTGTTGGCTAATTCTTACTTCACTTAACTTCCAGTAGATCAGCGTTGCCATACACAATGAAATTACCATGTTACATTCAATTTCCATTTTTTAAATGAAAAAAAAAAAAAGAGTTGAGAATGCTCCAAGAACATTGCAAGAACGAACTTAAAAAGAGTGGAGAGACGGAGTGGGAAGGAAAACTGGTTGTTCCTACATGCAAAAGTAAATTTTTTTATTCGCACCTTCTTCTGTTTCCCGACAAAATTTGTCAAAATATAATATATCTATGACTTACGTTTCCCGCGATATGGCTCCTTAAATCTCCCAAAATCCGAACATTTTTGCCCAGTATCTGGGAAACGGTGGCCAGTTGACTTGTGGCTACCGATTTCTATTTAGCACCAAAAATGTTCATCATCCTCTTAGATATTGAACGCCAATATGATCTCTCTATAACTTACGTTTCCCGAGATATGGCTCTTTAAATCTCCGGAAATCGGACATTTTTTGCCAATAGTGAAGCGAAAAATTCCATCATTTCTCAGATAGTTTTTGATGCTCTATCGAATGGAGGGCTCAAATGGAAAAATCACACATAACAGACAGACACACACAGACACATATAGACACACACAGACACACATAGACATAGAGAATTTAGTAACAAACTTTTTAAATTCGTTGAAAATAATTAAATTATCATCGGTCAGATAAAATTGTAGTACCCGAGTATTATAACGCTAATTCGAGTATTTTAAAAATGATTCCCTACTTGCCAACAGACCAATATTGAGAGACGAAAACCATATTCACGAAGAAATTAAATGTCGACTAAAAGCAAGTAATTCGTGTTATTATTCAGTTCAAAATATATTGTCGTCGCGAATTCCGTCGAGGAATTTGAAGCTTAAAATATATAAAGCGATAATTATGCCTGTTGTTCTGTATGGTTGCGAAACATGGTCGCTTACTCTGAGGGAAGAACATAGACTGAAAATATTTGAGAACAAGATGCTCAGACGAATATTCGGACTCAAGAGGAACGGGAATGGGGAATGGCGGAAACTTCATAACGAGCAACTATATAATTTATACCGTTCACGAAACATTGTTAGGGTCATCAAATCTAGGAGGCTCAGCTGGGCAGGTCATGCAGCATTGAATGGAAGAAAGTAGGAACGCTTTCAAAGTCTTGACTGGAAGTCCAATCGGAAAACGACCA